>NC_056665.1:145954865-146265653 GCF_018350195.1 Panthera tigris
GTCTGTGAGGGGATCACCTCCCTGGGAGGCCAGACCACCCCCCCCCCAACCCCAAGGGTGTGGAGTAGGCAGATGCTCTGGTGGCCGAGCCCCCTGTCCCTGTCAGCCCACCCCTCTGCCTCCTCACCCCACCTGTGTGCCTGGCTGGCTTCTGCTCAGTACTGGGGGCCCTCTCTGCTGTCGGTTGGGCCCCGCACACTTGTCACGGTCAGCGCTGTGCTGTAGAAGAGACTCAGTAGGAAGAGGGTGAGCAAGGTGACCGTGGTGGGCCACAGGCTGGCTCCTGGGGCGTCTTCCTCCAGGTCCTCCTGCGGTACGTCCAGCACCAGCCAGGGAAGTGGCTCCCGGAAATCTGCAAGACACTGAGAGTCTGCCAGACCCATGCCTGCACAGGTGGGCGCGAGCCCAGGCCTTCCCTTCCACGCGCCCTCGGGGTCGGGACAGTGGGGTGCCCTCTCGCAGGACTGGGGCTGCCTCAGGGAGGATGGGGTGACAGGTGCCCAGGGAAGGGGCTGGGACCCTTGCAGTTTTTCAGATGCCCAAGGCCCCCCATGTCTGAGGGAGTCCTGGCAGGACCTTGGGGAGAGAGACCTGGCAGGGCCAGAGTTCTGCTGCTCTAAATGGAGCTCAAGCCCAAGGCCTCCTGGACGCCCGCCCCGTCTGTGTGCTCAGCAAGCCCTCAGCAAGCCCTATGTTCTTGGCTTGGCCTGGGCCTGGGCCCTGGGTGGGGTCAGAGAGGACCAGACATGCCACCCTCGGATGCTCCGGGGTGAGACAGGGCTCTGGGTCTGAGGGCATGCTGCTTTCCCAGGGAATGTGGCTGATAGGCTACAAGGAGTTTGAGGGAGGCCCAGGCGAAGGCCACCAGCATGGGCTGTCTTCAGGGTCTTAGGGCACAGACCTTCTGTGTTAAGTGGGATTTGGATCTGCTTGTCACATGCTGACACATCCAGTCATCCATCCTTCCATCCGTCGGTCCGTCCCTCTCCTTCCTACCATCCACCTGTCTGTCCATCCTTCCTTCCATAACATGTCCTGTGTTGTGTCTGCCTGACTGTCTGCTGTCTGTCTGCTGTCCCCCTCATCTATTGACTCTTCCTCTCCCCCATCTCTTTAGGAAGTTCTTTCTCTGGGCCAGGCACTGGCTCCCTTGGTGGCCAGACTTTTGAGAGGGGAGCAGTGGCCATGTGGGTGGCATCCCCAGCTCACTTTGGCTCTGGGAGCAGTGGCAGGAGGCCAGAGGCCAGGTCCCGTGGGGAAGCCCAGCAGGTGTCTGAGATGAGAGCAGGGGCCCCGCTGCCCCCTTGTGGGAGCTATGCCTCCAGGTGTCCCACGGTGGCCACGGTAGGGCCTCTAAGCTCTGTCTTCCTGCCGGGGCCTCCCGCAGCAGCAGCTGCAGAGGGGCCCTGGTGGGAGCTGTCTCTCCTCACCCCTCCCCGGCCTGCCCTTGCCATATCCATACTCGGGTCCAGGAAGAGATGGGAGACCTGAATCCGGGGGTCAGGCAGGGAGCAGGGGCTGCCTGGGAGGGTCTGTGGAACTGGGCCCTGAGCTGTGCCCGGGGAGCACACAGGCAAGGTGGGGAATCTTGGGCAGGGAACACCCCCTCCCCCCCTTGCCTTCGTGGACCCGGGTCTGGGCTGTGAGCTTCCTGCATCTAGACGTGTGTGTGTGCGCGTGAGTGTGAGCCTGGGGCATGTGTGTGCTGCCTACAGAGTCGTTTGGTGCAGGGTGGCTCCCTCGCTGGGTGCATCAGTGAGGCCGTCCCACAACCGTGTACGTTTCACCACCTGTGGTGCGAGTCCCTAGGATCCTGCCCTCCCCTCATTCCTGCCGTGGCCCCTGATGGTGACACCAGCCTCCTCACCGGCCACCTGCTCTCCTGCCTCCCTCTCGTCCCTCACAGCTGCCCCTAGAGGCCTTTTCTGAGATCCAAGACCACGTCACCTGCCCACTGAGGACTTGCGTGGTGCCCGCTGCTCAGGACCCACTGGGCTGTGCCCACCTCGCTGACTGTCGACCTCGGGTTTGGCTCCCAGCTTGCCTTGCTGTGGACCATGTGCTCACACACACACACACACACACACACACACACGGGTGTGAAGGCCGAGCAAGGAAAGTGAGGCCCCAAAGGGTCAGGGCAGCAGTCACCCTCCCCGCTGCGGGCCCTGCCGTGCCCTGGCCGCAGACCCTGAATATGGACAGACAGGCAGCCTGAAGGAAGCGTGGGGCTGCTTTGGGCCAGTACGGAGTTTATTCAGGGAGGGGCAGGTGGGCAGTTCAATAGCAGACGCCTTCCACATCCGACATGACCACAGACACGTTGACGTGGGTGGGTTTACCCGCCAGGCGGTCGATGGTCTTCTGGGTGAAGGCCAGGGGCAGGGCCTCGTGACCCACCATGCAGGAGAACTTCTCCCCCTGCTTCCAGTCCTCGGCCGACACTCGCAGCACGCTGGTCGTGGCAAAGGTGGGGACGCTCTGGTCGGGCTCCTGCAGGGGGCCCCAGGTCAGGTACTTCTCCCGGGACAGCTCCTGGGATCCTTGCAGCCATCGTACCAGCACGTCCTCGGGGCTGAAGCCTCGCACGAGGCACGTCAGCGACACCAGCTCATTGAGGGCCAGCTCTTCCGACGGCGGCGGCAGCAGGTGGACCTGGGGCCGGAAAGTGTTCTCTGGAGGGCAGAAAGCTGGGTTAAGGGTCTGGGCACCCCAAGCCTCAGTGTCCTCGGGAAAGGGTTCCCCGCAGGGCAGAGAGCCGGGTGGGGGGTCTGGGCACCCCAAGCCTCAGTGTCCTCGGGAAAGGGTTCCCCGCAGGGCAGAGAGCCAGGTGGGGGGTCTGGGCACCCCAAGCCTCAGTGTCCTCGGGAAAGTGTTCCCCAGAGGGCAGAGAGCCAGGTGGGGGGTCTGGGCACCCCAAGCCTCAGTGTCCTTGGGAAAGGGTTCCCCGCAGGGCAGAGAGCCGGGTGGGAGGTCTGGGCACCCCAAGCCTCAGTGTCCTCGGGAATGTGTTCCCCAGAGGGCAGAGAGCCAGGTGGGGGGTCTGGGCACCCCAAGCCTCAGTGTCCTCGGGAAAGTGTTCCCCAGAGAGCAGAGAGCCAGGTGGGGGGTCTGGGCACCCCAAGCCTCAGTGTCCTCGGGAAAGTGTTCCCCGCAGGGCAGAGAGCCGGGTGGGGGGTCTGGGCACCCCAAGCCTCAGTGTCCTCGGGAAAGGGTTCCCCGCAGGGCAGAGAGCCGGGTGGGGGGTCTGGGCACCCCAAGCCTCAGTGTCCTCTAGTAAAATGTGGGTGGGAGCCTCTAAGCCCAGGGGCTTGAGGGAGAAGGCAGGCCAAGGAGTTGCCCAATGGCACCTCACGGTCAGGGTCTGGGCCCACCTAGGACTTTGGAGATGGTGTCAGTTTTTGGCGTCTTGAGCTCGGGATGGGTGGCGGTGCAGGAGAAGTTCTCCCCACGGTTCCATGGCTCAGCGCAGCCTGGAAGGACACTGGACACACTGTAGCAGCCACAGGAGTCACGCTCCGGGGGCTTCTGGATGGCCTCCTTCCCCCCCGAGGGTGTCCAGGAAAACAGGGCACCCTTGGGGTTTTTCAGGCCGCTCAGTGTGCACGTGATGCTGGCATTGGAGCCCAGAAGCAGGTCCTCGAGGGCGGGCTTGTGTAGTGACAGGTGGGGTTCATTGCACGGGGAACACTCAGGAGGGGGG
The DNA here is from genome assembly GCF_018350195.1 of Panthera tigris. NCBI lineage: Eukaryota > Metazoa > Chordata > Mammalia > Carnivora > Felidae > Panthera > Panthera tigris. The sequence continues at coordinate 145,958,569 of NC_056665.1, forward strand.
CAGTCATCTGGAACTGGGGGGAAGGTTGAGCAGGTCAGTGAGCCCCTCTGCCCACCTCCCCTCCGACTCCCTCCAGCTCCTTCCCGGGTGCCTGTCTCGGCCACTCGCCGGGAGCTGGGCCCGGCAGCCCACTCTCGTCCCAGGGGAGTTCCAGGTGGCGGGTCAGGGTGAGAATGTGGTGGCCCCCGCCCCGCCCCAGCCTGCCCTCTGACCTCTGCAGGGCACAGACACGGCCGGGCTGGTGACGGAGTAGTGCTCCACGTGGCATTGCAGGGACGTGCCATCGGGGCACTGGCTGGCCGGCAGGGTCAGCTGGCTGCTCGTGGTGTACAGGTTCCCAGAAGCAGACTTCACCGCGGGGAAGTTCCGGATGGACGCGCCTTCCTTGCTGGGGCTCCAAGTCACTGTCACGGGCTCCGGCGGGAAGAACCCTTGCACCAGGCAGGCAATGACCACTTGCCCGGCTGGGTCACTGGTCTTGAGGCTCAGCGGGAAGACACGGGGGCTGGTTTTGGGCTCTGCAACACAGGACGCTCTGTGAGGCGGTGGGCCCGCATGCTGCCTGGACCCGTGACGGCCTCACGAGCCCGGGATGATGCCCGTTTCTCCTTTACACTGGAGGAATCTGGCACAGAGAGGGTTAGTGACAGCCCTGAGGTCATTCAGCTCACGTGCCATGGACCTGGGGTCGGAACCGGCTGCCTGGGTCCTCCTGCACTGTTTCTGAACGTGCTTGTCAGGGTTCTAGCACGAGGACCTGGACATGTTCCTGGGAGAAGGCCTCGGGCACAGGCCACTCCCAGACGGGATTCGTGGTTATTGAACACGGCTCTCCCACTCACTGGCTGAGTCCGCACGCGCTGCTGGACTTTCAGCTTCCCATCTGTGCAGTGGGCACAGACACGCTCTCTGTTGGGCTTTGGGGATCATGACAGGTGGGCCCAGAGCGGGGGCACAGGCAGAGCAGTCCAGGCTTGAAGCGAGTCTGCACCAGGGCCAGTTGCCAGGTAAGAGGTGGCACAGGGCAGGAGATGAGGTCTGTTCCTCTGGGACCCCCTTCCCACCAACCAGTCAGGGTCCCCATCCACCCACCCACCCGCAGCCTCCAGATCAGTGACAGTTGACCTCTGTGGCCTATGAAGTTTTGGAGGTCAGAGGCCTAATTCCAACTCAGTCCTGGGATATCCCTGCTGGAAAAGTCAAGAACACAAGGCATGATCTGCTCATACAGGACCAATTTCCTTCAAGGACTGGTGAGGAGAGAGGGGATCATGGCTGCAAAGGAAGTAGCATGGCCCTCATGCATCCCCGAGGAACACAGGGGCCAGCCTGGCTGGAGACCAGATCTCTGGGGGCTGACACTAACCCAAACAACACCTTCCCTTGCACCCTAGCCCAGCCCAGTTCAGGCCAGCTCAGTCCAGGTCAACCCAGCTCAGCCCAGCTCAGCCCAGCTAAGCCCAGCTCAGCCCAGGTCAGCTCAATTCAACTCAGCTCAGCCCAGGTCAGCTCAGTTCAGCCCAGTTCAGTCCAGCTCAGCCAAGTTCAGCCCAGCTCAGCCCAGTTCAACTCAGCTCAGCCCAGCTCAGCCCAGTTCAACTCAGCTGAGCCCAGCTGAGCCCAGCTCAGCTCAGTTCAGCCCAGTTCAACTCAGCTCAGCCCAGCTCAGCCCAGCTCGGCCCAGGTCAGCTCAGTTCAGCCCAGTTCAGCCCAGCTCAGCCCAGGTCAGCTCAGTTCAGCCCAGTTCAGCCCAGCCCAGTTCAGCCCAGCCCAGCTCAGCTCAGCCCAGTTAAGCCCAGCTCAGCCCAGCTCAGCTCAGCCCAGCCCAGCCCAGCCCAGCCCAGCTCAGTCCAGTTCCACTCAGTGCAGCTCAGCTCAGCTCAGCTTAGCCCAGCCCAGCCCAGCTCAGCCCAGCTCAGCCCAGTTCAGCCTGGCTCAGCTCAGCCCAGTGCAATCCAGCTCAGCTCAGCTTAGCTCAGCCCAACCCAGCTCAGCCCAGGGCAAGCCAGCTAAGCTCAGCCCAGCCCAGCCCGGTTTAGCTCAGCCCAGTTCAGCCCAGCTCAGCTCAGCCCAGCTCAGCTCAGCTCAGCCCAGTTCAACTCAGCTCAGCTCAGCTTAGCCCAGCTCAGCCCAGCTCAGCCCAGCTCAGCCCAGTTCAGCCCAGTTCAGCCCGGCTCAGCTCAGCCCAGCTCAGCCCAGCTCAGCCCAGCTCAGCCCAGCTCAGCTCAGCCCAGCTCAGCTCAGCTCAGCCCAGCCCAGCCCAGCTCAGCCCAGTGCAACCCAGCTAAGCTCAGCCCAGCCCAGCCCAGCCCAGCCTGGTTTAGTTCAGCCTAGCCCAGCTCAGCTCAACCCAGCTCAGCTCAGCCCAGTTAAGCCCAGTTCAGCCCAGGTAATCTCAGCCCAACCCAGCCCAGCTCAGTCCAGTTCAACTCAGCGCAGCTCAGCTGAGCTCAGCTTAGCCCAGCCCAGCTCAGCCCAGCTCAGCTCAGCCCAGCCCAGAACAGTTCAGCTCAGCCCAACCGAGCTCAGCCCAGGGCAAACCAGCTCAGCTCATCCCAGCCCAGCCCAGCCTGCTTTAGCTCAGCCAAGTTCAGCCCACTTCAGCCCAGCTCAGCCCAGCTCAGCTCAGCCCAGCTCAGCTCAGCTCAGCTCAGCTCAGCCCAGAACAGTTTAGTCCAGTCCAGCCCAGCTCAGCCCAGCTCAGCCCAGCTCAGCCCAGCCCAGCTCAGCCCAGTGCAACCCAGCTAAGCTCAGCCTAGCCCAGCCCGGTTTAGCTCAACCTAGCCCAGCCCAGCCCAGCTCAGCCCAGTTCAGCCCAGTTCATCCCAGCTCAGCCTAGTTCAACTCAGCCCAGCCCAGACCGGTTTAGCTCAACCTAGCCCAGCTCAGCTCAGCCCAGCTCAGCTCAGCTCAGCTCAACCCAGCCCAGCCCAGCTCAGCCCAGCCCAGCCCAGCTCAGCCCAGCTCAGCCCAGTTCAACTCAGCTCAGCCCAGCCTGGTTTAGCTCAACCTAGCCCAGCCCAGCCCAGCTCAGCCCAGTTCAGCCCAGTTCATCCCAGCTCAGCCCAGTTCAACTCAGCCCAGCCCAGCCCAGTTTAGCTCAACCTAGCCCAGCTCAGCTCAGCTCAGCTCAGCCCAGCCCAGCTCAGCTTAGCCCAGCTCAGCCCAGTTCAACTCAGCCTAGCCCAGCCTGGTTTAGCTCAACCTAGCCCAGCCCAGCCCAGCTCAGCCCAGTTCAGCCCAGTTCAGCCCAGTTTAACTCAGCTCAGCTCAGCCCAGCTCAGCCCAGCTCAGCCCAGTTCAACTCAGCTCAGCCTAGCTCAGCCCAGCTCAGCCCAGCTCAGCCCAGTTCAGCCCAGCTCAGCCCAGGTCAGCTCAGTTCAGCCCAGTTCAGCCCAGCCCAGCTCAGCCCAGTTCAGCCCAGCTCAGCCCAAGTCAGCTCAGTTCAGCCCAGTTCAGCCCAGCCTAGCTCAGCCCAGCTCAGCTCAGCCCATCTCAGCCCAGCTCAGCCCAGCTCAGCTCAGCCCAGCTCAGCCCAGCTCAGCTCAGCCCAGCTCAGCCCAGCTCAGCCCAGGTCAGCTCAGTTCAGCCCAGTTCAACTCAGCTCAGCCTAGTTCAGCTCAGCTCAGTTCAGCCCAATTCAGCCCAGTTCAACTCAGCTCAGCCCATTCCAGCCCAGTTCAGCCCAGTTCAGCCCAGCCAAGCCCAGCCAAGCCCAGCTCAGTTCAGCCCAGTTCAGTCCAGAACAGACCAGCTCAGCCCAGTTCAGCCCAGTTCAGCCCAGCTCAGCTCAGCCCAGTTCAGCCCAGCTCAGCCCAGTCCAGCCCAGCTCAGCCCAGCCCAGCTCAGTTCAGCCCAGTTCAGCCCAGCTCAGCCCAGGTCAGCTCAGTTCAGCCCAGTTCAGCCCAGCTCAGCTCAAGTCAGCTCAGTTCAGCCCAGTTCAGCCCAGCCCAGCTCAGCCCAGCTCAGCCCAGCCCAGCTCAGCCCCGTTCAGCTCAGCTCAGCCCAGTTCAGCCCAGCCAAGCCCAGCTCAGTTCAGCCCAGTTCAGTCCAGAACAGACCAGCTCAGCCCAGTTTAGCCCAGTTCAGCCCAGCCCAGCTCAGCCCAGTTCAGCCCAGTTCAGCCCAGTTCAGTCCAGAACAGCCCAGTTCAGCCCAGCCCAGCCCAGAACAGTTCAGCCCAGCCCAGCCCACATTCACCTAGCTAGCTGCCTGTTACAGCTCGGCCCTGTGATCTGGGGCGTCATGCCGACCCTCCTTTCTCCATCTGCTCTCTGTCCTGGTGCCTGTTCTCCATCCTCTAGGGCACAGCAGGGTCAGGACGGGCTGACTGAAGTGAGGACGCCTGAGCCACATCTGGACCCACATGCTCAAGGCTGCTGGAGGGTCCACTGCATCTGAGAGGCTCAGGCTTCCCTCAGCCAGGTGGCCCAGGGCTGTATGTCCATCTGCCTCCCAAGAGCATTGAAGTTGAGGATGAAGGCCTGGGTCTCCTGCATTCCCACCTGATGGCCGCAGGGTCTCAGCAACCACCTGCCCTACTCTGGGCCATTAGTGTTGTCGGTGGGCTGAGGTTGTGAGGGGTGGGCCGGGAGGGGCTGCGTGACTGTGTCTGGCCCACAGATGGGGTCATTTGCCCACTTCCTGTCCCACCAGTGGTGGCTGCTCGCCTCCACGTCATGTCTGGTCTGTGGTCTGGCTGTGGTGGAGCCAGGTGTGTGCGGCCTGGCCGGTACGACCCCCGGGAGGCTGACTCTGGCCTGGGGTCATGTGGGTGCAAAGTCGGGTGGCCTGGTGGGGTCACGGCTCCATGTGGCTGGCTGGGGGCTGAGAGGCAAGGAGGCAAAGGCTGCAATAGACACAGGGAGGGCTCAGGGACACTGGGGTAGAGATGGTCTCAGAGGTGGAGGTGGAGTGAAGGCCTGCAGGGGTGGGGCCTGGAGGGACAGGGCTTTCCCAGAGTAACCCCTGGCAAGCCAGCAGGCCTCGGCAGACCTTCTGGCTACAGGGGAGGGTATGAGCGTGAAGAGCCACTCCAGCCTGGCTGTGATCGTGGCCACCCTTCCTAGAACAGCCCTCAAACAGCTGGGGCCCCAGGGTATGGCTGGGGTGAGGGCATGGGGGCTGTCCCTGTCTGGGAGCCTGGAGTTCTGTGGGTAGGGCCAGCTCCCCAGCCCACCCTCTAGAGCCAGGGCTCTCCTGCCGCTGTCTGAGCTCCTGAGTTGCCTCTTCTGTGCGTCCTGACTAGCCCTCCCTGGTGCAGGTTGGGCCCAGCTTGTGTCTGTGCCCGTTTGATCATTCACTTCTTCATGCACAGAAGGTTCTGGAGCCACACACAAGAACCAATGATCCACTCCCAGGAAGGACACCACCAGGGGGAGTGGCAGCAAGCTTCAGGCTCGATGGAGATGTCTGCCAATGTTTTTTCCCCCTGATGGGCTCTGATGGCCCAAGGAAGGGGGAGTCAGGGCAGGCCAAGAGGCAGAGGAGAGACAGGTGCAGGGAGGGGAGCCCAGGATGGCACAGACACACAGTGGCCTGGCTCCAGGGAGCTCTGGGGGTTTCGTTATGAACCCCAGGATCCCCCAGAATCACCTATAAGGGATAATTCATCCTGCCAGCCCTGCATACCCTTGTGAGCAGGGGACTGTCCCTGAGGCAGGTGCCCATGAATCCCTGGACTGTGCACCCTCTGAGGGTCCAAAGCACTGGGGTTCCCCCCTGAGCAGCCCCTGACCCAGAGAGCAGGGAAAGTGAGACACGGGTCGGGCAGACTCGGTGGGCCACCTTCTCCTTCAGCCTCCCTGCTCCTCAACTTGGGCACCCACACGTGGGCAGCATGCACACAGACAACCTGGGACACAGGGCAAAAGAGGAGGTGTCCCTGGACCTGAGATGCGACATCAGGGTCTTGTCCATCCGTGGGTGGAAGGACCTGGACTCAGGAAAGAGGTCTGAAACGCACTCTGTGAAGACTGACCAAGCACCTGCCATGTGTCAGGGGCTGTGCCCAGCGTGAGGGTCCTACTGGGGGTGGAAAGAGCCAGGGAATACTCCTTGGGCTTTTTTTTTTATTATTTGTTTATTTTTTAAATATGAAATTTACTGTCAAGTTGGTTTCCATACAACACCCAGTGTTCTTCCCAACAGGTGACCTCCTCCATGCCCATCACCCGCCTCCCCTCCCTCCCACCCCCCATCAACCCTCAGTTTGTTCTCAGTTTTTAAGAGTCTCTTATGCTTTGGCTCCCTCCCTCTCTAACTTTTTTTCCCCTTCCCCTCCCGCATGGTCTTCTGTTAAGTGTCTCAGGATCCACATAAGAGTAAAAACATATGGTAACTGCCTTTCTCTGTATGACTTATTTCACTTAGCATAACACTCTCCAGTTCCATCCACGTTGCTACAAAAGGCCATATTTCATTCTTTCTCATTGCCACGTAGTATTCCATTGTGTATATAAACCACAATTTCTTTCTCCGTTCATCAGTGGATGGACACTTAGGCTTTTTCCATAATTTGGCTATTGTTGAAAGTGCTGCTGTAAACATTGGGGTTCAAATGCCCCTATGCATCAGCACTCCTGTATCCCTTGGGTAAATTCCTAGCAGTGCTATTGCTGGGTCATAGGGTAGATCTATTTTTAATTTTTTGAGGAAACTCCACACTGTTTCCCAGAGCGGCTGCACCAGTTTGCATGCCCACCAACGGTGCAAGAGGGTTCCTGTTTCTCCACATCCTCGCCAGCATCTATAGTCTCCCGATTTGTTCATTTTAGCCACTCTGGCGTGAGGTGATATCTGAGTGTGGTTTTGATTTGTATTTCCCTGATGAGGAGCGACGTTGAGCATCTTTTCATGTGCCTGTTGGCCATCTGGACGTCTTCTTTAGGAAGTGTCTATTCATGTTTTCTGCCCATTTCTTCATTGGCTTATTTATTTTTCAGGTGTGGAGTTTGGTGAGTTCTTTATAGATTTTGGATACTAGCCTCCTTGGGCTTTTCTTGAAGGAGGAGGGACTTCCTCTTGGCTGAGGCCTGCTGGCTGGGCATCTGGGCATCCCATGGCTGCTGTGACCAAGGACCATGGACTGAGGGTCTTCAAACAACAGAAATTTACTCTCCCAGCTCTGGAGATCCAGGCGGTATTCTTCCTGTCTCTTCCAGCTCCTGGGGCCCCAAGCACCCCTGGGGTTGTGGCTGTGTCCTTCCGTCTCTGCTTCCGTCTTCACGTGGCTTCTCTGCGTCTGTCTCTGCATCTGTCTCTCCTCTTCTGCCTCTTGTAAAGTCACCTGCCATCAGGTTTGGGGCCTGGACGATCTCATCTTAAGGTCCTTAACTTTAATCACATCTGCAAAGACCCTTTTCCCAAAGTCACATTCACAGGTTCCAGGGATTAGGCCGTGGGCATAGCTTTGGGGGGCCACTGTTCAGCCTGCTGTGGTGGATTCATAAGAGAAGGAAAGAAGGAGGGACAGAGGGGACCCTGAGAATGCAACCTCTTACTGCTGGCACGATCCTCTCCTACCCTGCTCTCAGACTGTGCTCCCAGTGCGACTGGCCTCTGCAGGCCTCTCTTGACTGGTGACCAGCACTCTGTCCTCCCAAGCTTGGGGGACATGCATTCTGCCCATGAGCACTGGGAGCCCATGTGAGCCGAGCCCTTGTTGTCCCCGTTCTGGGGTCCATAGGGTGGGTCTCAGGATCTGGGCCACAAGTCAGAGAAAGAAGACAGCTCTGCCCTCAGGGGGCCTCCAGCCCAGGAGGTGGGAGGAAGGACCTAGGCTGTGGCATGTGAGAAACTTGCAGGTGAGGGTGGGTCTTGGTGCAAAATAGCAAAACTTTCTTAAAATTTTACTCTATCATCATCTATCAGTTTACCTATCATCTATCTATCTATCTATCATCTATCTGCCTATCTACCTACCTACCTTATCTATCCATCCATCCATCTATCATCTATCTAATCTATCATCTATCAGTCTATCTTCAGTCTATCAGTTATCTATCATCTATCTATCATCATCTATCAGTCTATCATCTATCTATCTATCTATCTAATCTATCATCTTTCATCATCTATCAGTCTGTCATCTATCTATCATCTATTAGTCTATCTATCATCTATCATCATCATCTATCAGTCTATCATCAATCTATCATCTATCAATCTATCTCCCTATCTTATCTATCATCTATCAGTCTATCTATCCATCCATCATCCATCTAATCTATCATCTATTAGTCTATCTTCAGTCTATCTATCTACATATATATATATCAGTCTATCTATCTATCTATTTACTTATCTATACCAGCTTATCTCTCTCTCTCTCTCTACCTATCTATACCAGCCTATCTATCATCTATCTATCTATCTATCTATACCAGCCTATTTATCATCATCATCATCATCTATCAGTCTATCATCTATCTGTCAACTATCATCTGTCTATCAATCATCTATCTACCTACCTTATCTATCTATCTATCTATCTATCTATCTATCTAATCTATCTATACCAGCCTATCTATCTACCATCATCTATCAGTCTATCGTCTATCTACCTATCGTCTATCTACCCACCTTTATCTATCTATCTATCTATCTATCTATCTATCTATCTACCTATATATCATCTATCTATCTATCTTTCTATCTATCTATAATCTATCTGTAATTTTTCATGCTATCCCAGTGCCATGGCCTAGGTATTTCCTCCCACACTTGGTGTGGCCTCTACTGCATCCTGGAACCTGCATATAAAATACAGGGCACGTACCACCCTGCACCCCTTTTATACAATTTTAGAGAAAAAGGAGAAAGGATTTACTGGAGCCCACGTGAAGCAGCTGCTGGGACCCACACTCGCTCCAGAAGCAACCTTTAGTGTGGGGGTTTCTCACACGAAGAGCTACAGATACTCATGACGAAGAACATTCCAGAAAGCCACAGACTCATGTCCTGTTTTCAGTATGTGCAAGGCTGCAGGCTCCAACCTTATGGGAATGTGGGGAGGTCTTACTCTTATCTTCCTGTTTGCAATGTTTCCTGCAGGTTATTTGCCGCTGAAGCAGATGTATGGCATGTGCTCAGGGCAGAGAAGGAGCCCCTGCTGGGAAGTCTGGTCATGTCGTTCTGGCCTTGGTCAAAGTAGAGCCTTCCTGGGCACTCAGGAAGAGCCTTAAAGCTGAATATCTCCTCTATTTTATCAGTGTGGGGCCTGGTTTCCTGGGACTGTGTGTGTCTGCATGTGAGTGTCTGGTGGGCTGTGGTGTGGCCTTGACCTGTTTTAGCCCCCACCCCCAGCTTCCCTGATGTTCCATTTAGACCAAATCCTCTGTGTCTCTGAACGAATCTCAGAGTTGCCCAATCCTGGGTTTTCTGCCCCCAGGCTGCACACTTGCTGTCACTCATTTCCATTCCTGGTTTGTGTCAGAGCCCGTGGGACATGGGACAGGGATGGGAGGCTTTCTGTGGAAGGCCACCTCCACGAGCAGAATCTCTTTTTCCAGAGGGTCTGGGCATTCGGGCGCTGGGAATGCGGCCATGGGCCCTGAGCGATGGTCCTAACAAATCACACCCCCTCAGACAGGGCTGAGAGGGCCGTGCCCCTCTGGCTTCCTCTTTAGTGTAACTTCTGTAGTTATTGAAACATTGTCTTCTCATTGGCCATTTGGTTTTTCCTCTCTGTGAAGGATCCACTGCTCACTTTCTTTCCTTTTATTGGTTCCCAAACATTTTGTATATGAAGGAATCCTACTTTTCATTGTGTGTGTTCACGTATTCTCCCCCAATTTCCAGTGGACTTCATAGAGACTCTTGTGGGAAGGTCTCTCCACCCAGGGAAACCACCTCTTTATTCTCAGGAGCGGGGCATAGCCTCAGGCCCACCACTGTCCTTGGTCAGCTGACTGTCTCACCAGCATCTTGGCTCCTGCCTTCCAGGCTCATCAGGTTTCTTCTCGAAGATGGCGGTGGCCAGCCCCAGACAGCTTGTTTGCTTTTGTGTCTCGCTCAGCTCACCGGGACATCCAGGCTGGCTGGTGGGATGGGGGCCGAGGATTGTCCTGTCTGTGTGTGCTCAGTGGGTGGACAGATTGGGGTGGGTGACCGGTGGTCCCTGGAGGCTGATGCTGGCCCTGACCTTGGTGATTGTGCTGCTATGTTCCTGTGGCCTTCTGCACAGACCAGAGAGGTAGCTACCGCGAGTTTGTCACGGGGAGACTGTTGCGTTCACATTAGCATGGGAAGGGGCAGTGAGTCTTGACGTCAGCAGAGCAGGAGTGATGGGGACAGAGCTGGGGTGTCTGGGGCGTCAGAGGGATTCTCGCAGGGAGCCGCTGGCTGGCCACCTGGGCCTTCAGGCCCAGAACTGCCCCCTGCCCATTCCCTCTGGCCTCTTGTCTACATCCTTGGGCAGACCTGCCTCCCACCACCCCCGCAGGACAGCAGGCACCTCTCCCAAAAAGTGTTCAGGTGACAGGGATTTGTAAGAAGGCACTTTACTAAGAAACTCAAAATGAAGTTAACAGGGCAAGAGGGTTGCCAAGCCAGGAGTGAGAGGTCACATAGGGCCTGGGTGGACAGGGTGGGAGCTGCTGGCCCAGGACCCGTGGGCAGTTCCTTCTGCTGCGAGACCCCTCCTCCCACCGGGAGCCCTGCCCGCAGACCTGCATTCTGCAGGGGCAGGTGCTGCGAGTGGCCGGTGGGAAGGCTGGGCCCAGGGGCAGGCACTTGGACCTGGTGGCAGGGAGGTCGGGCTGAGTCTGGGCTTGGGCTCGGAGTCCTTTTTTGGCTCAGAACTCAGCGGTGGGCGGGGCCACGGGCTTCCCCCTCAGCGTGCTTTGGGGGTTGTTCGGTCAGAACAGGAGTGGCCCTGACACCAGGTCACTTTGCCGAGAGACCGATGATCTTCTGCGGCTTGTCCCAAAGTGGGCGGGGTAGGGGCTGTGATTGGCAGGTCCCATCGGTGCCTTGGACCTTGGGGCTGAGCTGGAACCTTCTGGATGCCTGTGTGCTGCGCTTACCCCCCCCCCCCCCCACCCCAGGGCAGGCACACTGCCTCAGACATGGGGAGGGGGAGGGGGAAGCGAGCCCTCGTTGCTCTGGCTCCCGGCTACTTCGCTGCCTGTATGTTTGCGTAGTCCTGGAAGGTCTGCGGCTTCTGCAGGACGGTGGCAAGTACCGACTTCACCTGGGGGAGGGCGCGCGTGAGGACAGCGTGAGGGAGCAGGCCTCCCCCCACCTCGCCCCGCCCCCTCCCTGGCACAGGGACCCCTGTGCTCCCACCTTGAAGAGGGTGATGGCGGCTCCGTAGCTCACGCTGAGCAGGAAGAGGGTGATGAAGACCAGCAGGCTGGTCCACAGCTCGTCCAGCTCGTAGCTCTCAGCGGCGTCCGCACACAGGTCCTGGAGCTCCAGCTCTGCAGGCACCGGCCAGTCAGCCTTCCCGGCCCAGCCTCTGCACATGCCGGGGAGGGCGGAGCCATGGCAGGCCCGGCCCCCCCCCCCCCACCCGGGGAGGCGGACACAAGACCACGCCCAGCCTCCGCACGTGCCGGGGGGCGGGACCATGGCAGGCCCGTCCCTCCTCTCCCCTCCCCCACCTGCCCCAGGAGGGGGACACAGTACAGAAGCCTTGGCCTCGGCTGCTGCTGGTGTGCTGGTGGCTGGAAGGCAGACCGCCTTGTCCCTCCTGCTCTGCAGCTGCCCCTCTGGGGCGGGGGCGGAAGCCCCCCAAGTTGGCCAGTGGCTGTGTGGGAGTGGCCTTCCCTCCCTTGACCCCTACCCCTAGCAGCTCTGTTGCCCACTGCAGAGCCTGCGGCCACCCGCCAGGCCTCCCCAGCCCCGTCCCCACTGGGCTTCGCCAGTGCTGGCCCACAAGGACCTTTCTGAACTGTACACGGATGGCCACCTGCCCCAAGCCCTGAGGGGTCTGAGCTCTGTAGCCCAGCTCACAGGACCTGGGGTAGCCCCAGGAGTCAATGAAGCTGGTGCTTTCAGGGGTTGGCTCGGTGCTGTGGACTTTGTTCAGGCCTGAGGGGGCCCAGAGCTGCTACCTGCTCCTACACTGGGCCCAGTCTCCCGGCTCCTCCTGCCCTGGCCCCACTCTCCCCTGACAGGCTCTGCAGAGTGAGGCTGTTGTGCGTGGCCCTCAGGCTCCCGTGTGCACTGCACAAGCCAGTGCTTCCGGGCTTGTGTCAGCAGCGTGTGGGCCAGATGGATATGGTGGGTGCTTGTGTGTGTGTGAGCATGACGGGAGCCGGGGGTCTAGGGCTGTATGGGCTTAGACCCTGGCTCTGACCCCCTCGGCCTCTAGCCCTGGGATAGGGCCAGCAGCCTGTTCTGGGACGTGGTCCAGCGGGAGCGGGGGACACAGCCCACACTGTAGGTGTGCGCGTGTCCGTGTGTCAGTGTGTGTGTTTGTCCATGGGGTGCAGCTGACGGAGGGGCTGGACTGAGGAGGCCCGGGCCATGAGAGGAGTTTGGGGTGGGAGGCCTCTCCACATCCACGTTGGATCCAGCGGTCCAGCTATGACAGAGAAGGGCTTGGGGGCGGCCCGGGCGAGAGAGCAGACCGTGGGAGGCCACGTGTCAGCATGTGCGACACGTCCGCCACGTGGCGTGCCTGTGGCTGGTGGTGATGTTGGAGCTGCTGTGGACTCGCTGTGAGGCTCACGGGAACGTGCCTGCGAGTCTGGGCGGGTGCATCCCCGGCATGGATCCAGGGTGGAGTGAGGCTGAGAGGCAACATGGGGCACTCGTGTTGACCCTGGCCTGTTGTGACCGTGTGTGCAGGCAGGGCAGGGGCAGTTAGAGCCCCTCGGCTCGGGTGTGCGAGCGGTCTGGGCCCTGGTTCTCGTGTGTGAGGAGGTGGCAGCGAAGGGGCTGTTCTGAGTGCAGGTACCTGAGTGGGGGTTTGACTTGGCCCGTTTCTCCATCAAAGGGCCTGTGTGTGTGCAGCTGGCCTGGGGATCCAGGGGCTTGTCTGTGTCCAGAGGGCCCGGCAGGAGGCTGGGGGTGGAGGCTGAGACCTCTGTGGCCTCCAGCAGAGGGAGGGGCTGTGGGCTCCCTGAGGTGTCTGTGGTCCTTCCCCTGGGACCATCCTGTGGCTTTTGGGACCCCTTTGAGTGAGCAGGACCCGTAGTGGCAGGGAGGGGCCTGGGGCATGGATGATGACGGTGGACAGACTACCCCCATCTGCCCCCTCCTCTGGGGGTCCCTTCCTCTGCGCCAAGACACCCCTGCCTGGCAGCCCCACCCACCCCCAAGAATGGGTGCCCTCAGGACTCTGAGGCAGGCACTGCAGTGTTTATTGACAACAACAGACCGGCAGGTCCGGCCGGCCCCTCCCCCGCCCCAGCAGGATGGAGCTCTGGGGGGAGGGGTGGGCATCATTTACCAGGGTTTTTGGACACGGATTTCTTGAGCGTCCTAGAGCCAGGCAGCGCCTCGTGCACCACTTGGCAGGTGAACACATCCCTCTGCTCCCAGTCTGCCCGGCTGACCTCAAGGCGACTGAAGACAAAGAAGGCTGGGCTGGGGCCGGTGGCCTTGTGGGGCCACGTGGTGGCCTGCTGTTCCGTCCGAACAGGGCTGTCGTTTTGAAGCCATTGCACCGAGATGTCCGGGGGAAAGAAGTTCTGGATCAGGCACGTGAGAGTGACTTTGTCCTTGGTCTTCGGCTCCCCCTCGGGCGGCAGGAACACGTACACCTCCGGGGGGAAACGCCGGCCTGTGGACAGGTGTGGGGTCAGCCCAGGCTGCAGCCCGGGAGGCCCACTTGCCCCCCCTCCCCTCCCTGGGGCCTGCGCGGCTCACCGGGGGCTTTGGCAATGGAGCGCACGATGTCCTTGGGCAGGTCCGGATGGGTCACCTTGCATTGGTAGGTCTCCCCCTCAACCCAGTCAGTGGCATCCACAGGCAGGGTGGAAGTGACGGTGATTGTCCCGTTGTACTGAATCTTCTCGACCATCGGGTCTGGGTGCACAGACTCCCCATTCTCCCGCGACCAGGTCAGGATCATGCCCTTTGTGTTGGCCAGGTCCACCACCAGGCAGGTGATCTTGGGCGACTTGTGGACGTACAGGTCAAGAGGGCTGGGCGGGCTCAGGTAGGTGCTCACACCTCGGGGGTCAGACTCTGCAGGGGTGTGTGTGGGAGGTGCTGCGTGAGGGTGTGGCTTGGCCCTCCTCTGAGCCCACGTATCTGGGTGTTGGAGGGGATGCGGAGCCATACCTGTGCACTTGCGAGCGTTGTCCTCAAAGGTGAAGCCTTGATAGGTGACCTGGCAAGTGTAGGTCTTTTGGGACACCCACTCACCCTGCGTGATGTTGAGCTCGCTGTGGGTGGAGGTCACCTTGCCCTCCTGCCTGCTGGGGGCAGTGTATGGGAATATGTTCGTGGCCTTCTGCCCATCCACCAGCCAGGTGACCTCCATGTCACCTGGGACGTAGCCGGAGATGAGGCACAGGAGCTGGATGGTGCTACCGGTGTCCCCGAGGGGGTCACACGAGGAGTGGAAGAGCTTCACGGTGGGGGGAATGAAGTTCATGGCACACGCTAGGGGTGAAGGTGGCAGCGTGGCGTCAGCCCCCTGAGCCCACGACACCCACGTGCCCGCCCAGGCGCCTTCCTCCTCTCCTAGCCGCTCCCGCCACGCCTGCCCCCCCCTCCAGCCCGACCGTGGCTCACCACTGACGGTCTTGTTGATGGTGGGGGACTCCGCGTGAGCCACACTGCAGGTGAACTTCTGTTTGGCCCACTCGCCCCAGACGGTCACGTGGCTGGTGGTGGTGTAGAGGCCAGAGGTCTCCTGGAGGGTGGCGGGGAGGGTCACGACGCTCTTGTTCAGGGACCCCGCATCCCAGGTCACGGTCACCGGCATCGGGAAGTAGCCCGTGACCAGGCAGCCCAGTGTCACGGACGGGGCAGTGGCGACGGTGCCTTTGCAGCAGGTGGCCAAGGGGAAGACGAGGGGGGCCTGGATGGAGGCTGTGGGGGCAGAGGCAGTGTCAGTGCCGACCGGCGGAGTCTGAGGGGGAGAAGTGTGGGGCAGAGCGGGGTGGTCGGGGGGAGGGGCGCACGGGGACCCCTTCTCCAGCCTCAGGGGGCAGATGCTCATTTTGGACTCTTGTTCCCCGAGTCTGCTAGCAACGCCCTCCCACGAACCCCTGTGTCCCTGCCAGAAGCAGGGGTGTTCTTACCTTTGGCCAGGACGCCCTGCCCGCAGCCCTGA
The DNA here is from genome assembly GCF_018350195.1 of Panthera tigris. Classification (NCBI taxonomy): domain Eukaryota; kingdom Metazoa; phylum Chordata; class Mammalia; order Carnivora; family Felidae; genus Panthera; species Panthera tigris. The sequence goes on from NC_056665.1 coordinate 145,973,807, forward strand.
GTGGCAGGAACGTGGGGTTCTTGGGGAGCAGAGGTGTCTGACTCGTGTCCTGACCTGCGGAGGCTCCAGGGAGCCCGACTACAGGCCCCATTCATAGCAGAGCCCAGATCAGTCCTCCCCCACTCCCCCAGGTGGTGACTCCTCCCCGGAGCCCAGACCCCAGGTCATCGTCCACGCTGCCCCCTCGGTCCGGTGAGACCGACCAGTCCACGTGGCCTCGCGTCAGGACGGCCGAGAGCAGCGATACTAACCCGCTCCACACCCAGCCTCACTAGCTCTGCTGATTCAGACCAGCTCAGGTCACGGGAGTCCGCCTTGGTCCGGCCTGGCCCACGTCAGCCCAGGAGACCCGATTTCGAGCAGGCTAACTCATCTGAGTTCAGTCCACAAACTCCACCAAAATCCTTCAGCTCTGTTTGGCTCAGCCTGCCAGCCAGGCTTGTCGTACTTGCTCAGTCCCACTCAATGTAGCCTCACTGACCTTGGCCACTGGACCTAGCAGAACAGTACACCCTGCTTGACTCGCTGAAGCCTGATTCAGGCAGACCAAACCAACTAGCTGAACCCACTTTAGCCCAACCCAACCCAATATAGCCCAGCTCAGCCCAGTTCAGCCCAGCTCAGCCCAGCTCAGCCCAGCTCAGCTCAGCCCAGTTCAGCCCAGCTCAGCCCAGTTCAGCCCAGCTCAGCCCAGCTCAGCCCAGCTCAGCTCAGCTCAGCCCAGTTCAGCCCAGCTCAGCCCAGGTCAGCTCAGCTCAGCCCAGCCCAGCCCAGCCCAGCCCAGCCCAGCTTAGCCTAGTTCAGCTCAACGTAGTTCAGCCCAGCTCAGCCCAGCCCAGCCCAGCCCAGCCCAGTTTAGCCCAGCTTAGCCCATCCCAGATGAACTCAGCCCAGCTCAGCCCGGCTCAGCCTAGCTCAGCCCAGCCCGGCTCAGCTCAGCCCAGTTCAACTCAGCCCAGCCCAGCTTAGCCTAGTTCAGCTCAACCTAGTTCAGCCCAGCCCAGGCCAGCCCAGTTGAACTCAGCCCAGTTCAGTCCAGCCTAGTCCAGCTCAGCTCAGCCGAGCTCAGCTCAGCTCAGCCCAGCCCAGTCTACCTCAGACCAGTTCAACTCAGCCCAGCTCAGCCCAACTCAGCACAATTCAGTCCAGCCCAGCTCAGCTCAGCACAGCTCAGTCCAACTCAGGCAAACCCAGCTCAGCCCAACCCAGCCCAGCTAATCCCAGTTCAGCCCAGCTATTCCCAGTTCAGCCCAGCTAATCCCAGTTCAGCCCAGCTCAGCCCATCCTAGCTGAGTTTAGCCCAGTTCAGCCCAACCAAATTTAGCCCTATTCAGCTCAGCCCAGCCCAACCCAATTCAGCCCAGTTCAGCCCAGCTCAGCCCAATTCAGCCTAGTTCAGCATAGTCTTGCCCAGCTCAACCCAATTCAGTCCAGCCTAGCTCAGCCTGCCCAGCTTAGCCTAGCTTAGCTCAAGCCAGCCCAGTTCAGCCCAGCTCAGCCCAGCACAGCCACCTTAGCCTGGTTCAACCCAGCAGCCCAGCACAGCCCAGTTCAGCTCAGCCAAGCTCAGGCCAGCCCAGATCAGACCAGTTTGGCCCAGTCCAACTCAGCTCAACCTATCCCAGTGTAGTTCAGTTCAGCCCACCCAGCCTAGCCCAGTTCAGCTCAGCTCCACTCAGCCTCAGCTGAGTTCAGCCCAGTTCAGCTCAGCCCAGTTAAGCCCCATCCAACTCAGTTCAGCCCAGCCCAGCCAAATCCAGTTCATTTCAGCCCAGCCCAGCCCAGTTCAGCCCAGCTCAGTTCAGATCAGCTCAACCCAGCCCAGCTAAGTCAAGTTCAGCTGAGCTCCACTCAGCCAAGCCCAACCCACTTAGCTAGCTCATTCCAGTTCAGCCCAGTTCAGCTCAACCCAGTTCAGTCCAGCTCAGCGCAGACCAGCTCAGCTAATCCCAGTTCAACCCAGCTAATCCCAGTTCAGCTCAGCTCAGCCCATCCTAGCTGAGTTTAGCCCAGTTCAGCCCAACCAAACTCAGCCCTATTCAGCTCAGCCCAGCCCAGCCCAACCCAATTCAGCCCAGTTCAGCCTAGTTCAGCATAGTCTTGCCCAGCTCAGCCCAATTCAGTCCAGCCCAGCTCAGCCTGCCCAGCTTAGCCTAACTTAGCTCAAGCCAGCCCAGTTCAGCCCAGCTCAGCCCAGCACAGCCACCTTAGCCTGGTTCAACCCAGCAGCCCAGACCAGACCAGTTCAGCTCAGTTCAGCTTAGCCTACCACAACCCAGTTCAGCCTGGTTCAACCCAGTTCAGCACAGCTCAGTCCAGTTCAGTTCAGACCAGTTCAGGTCAGCTCAGCCCAGCCCAGCTCAGCCTAGCCAAGCTTAGCTTGGTTCAGCTCAGCCCATTCCAGCCCATTCCAGCCAGTTCAGCTTAGCTCAGCTTTGCTCAGTTTGGCTCAGTCCAGCCCAGCCTGGTTCAGCCCAACCCAGCTCCATTCAGCCCAGTTTAGCCAAGTTCAGCCCAGCACAGTCCAGCTCATCCCAGCCCAGCTCAGCTCACCCCAGCTCAGCCCAGCTCAGCCCAGCTAAGCCCAGTTCAGCTACCTCAGTTGAGATCAGCCCAGCTCAACCCAGCTCAACCCAGCTCATTCCAGCCCAGCCCAGCCCAGCCCAGCCCAGCTCAGCTCAGCCCAGCCCAGCCCAGCTCAGGTCAGCTCAGCTCAGCCCAGTTCAGCCCAGCCCAGCCCAGCCCAGCCCAGCTCAGCCCAGCCCAACTCAGCTCAGCCCAGCCCAGCCCAGCTCAGCCCAACTCAGCCCAGTTAAGCTCAGCCTAGTTCAGCCCAGCTAAGTCCAGCTCAGCCCAGCCCAGCCCAGCTCAGCTTGGTTCAGCCCAGGGCAGCCCAGCCCAGTTCAGCCCAACTTGGCCAAGTTCAGCCTAGACCAGACCATTCAGCTCAGCTTGGTTCAGCCCAGCTAAGACCACTTCAGCCCAGCCTAGACCAGCCCAGCTTTGCACACATCAGACAAGCTCAGCTAGGTGAGCCACGGTGAGCCAACCCAAGACAGTCCCACCCAGGCTGCATCAGATGTGCTCATTAGACCTGCCTGCCCAAGCCCTGTCCATCCAGGTCTGCCCAGCCCAGCCCAGGACAGGACAGCCCCCACTGAGGACAGCATTTCATCGGACCCAGGTCTTCCTGCCTCCGTACCGCTCCCCCCCCCCCCCCCCCCCCCCCCGCTGCCCCAAGCTTGGTCAGATCCCCTTGGCTCAGGATAGCCCAGCTCAACCACAAGTGCTTAGCCTGGCCAAGCCTGTCCTATGCAAGGGCAGGGTCGCCCCCCAAACCCCTGCCTGTGGTACTTGTGCACCAAGGTCAGCCCAGGTTAGCTCTCCCCAGCTTCCCCCAGCCCACCTACTCCTGCAAAATCAGCCCAGCCTGGCCCATCTCAGTCCACTCAGTGCCACACAGGTGAGCGGAGCCAGAGGGACCAGTCTGGCCCGGCCGAGACTGGGATAGTTGGACCCTTTCCACATAACTCTGACCACTCAAGCTGTGCTGGGCCTGGCCCAGCTAGCCTGGCCCACCTTATTCAGGCTGGCTCAGGCTGCCCAGCTCACATATGTGTGGACGTGGGAAGGCCTGCCCACCACCTGATCCAGCATGGACACAGCTCCCTGTTGCTCTCCCTGGACCCTGGGCTAGCGGTCACTGCCCTGGTTCGTTGCAGGAAGATCCACACCCAGGCCACTGTCCACGCCCTCTGCGTGGTCCTTGACCCTGTCAGGCTTGGGTGCTGCCCTAGGCCTGTTGTGCCTGAGGTTCTCAGCCCCTTGTCTTCCTCGAGTTGGTCCTGGGCAGTCTCTGGCTCCCGTGTGTCCCTGTGCGGGGAAGGGATGGCTGGCAGAGGAGCAGCGGTCGGGAGGCTCTGTCCCTGCTGGGTGGGCAGTGGTCCGGACTCGCCTGCCGTTGCTGCGTTTGGGCCAGTGCCAGCGGCTGGGATACCTGAGGCGGCCGCTCCTGCGTCAGGGGCCCGTCCTGGCCTCGGCAGCTTCCTGGACAGGCTCCCGGACAGATGAGGTGAATCATTAGTAACCGTGGGTGTTACATTTGCGATCAGACAATAGGGCCTGGGGGGAGGAGAGCTCTGCCTCAGTGCTCTGGCTAAAAATGGGGTGGGAACCCCCAGGGGCCTCAGCAGCCTGGAAGTTCCCTTTATGTTCTTGGGAAGTCCGTCTCGCACCATCGGGGTCGCTGGTGAGGCCCCTGCGCCATGGCAGAAGCGTGCTCCTCTCCACAGCCCCTGCTGCCCAGCTTGTGGCCTGTCTCCCTCGATGTGGGAGATGTCGACTTGTCGTGCGGCAACCCTCTGGTGGGCGCCGTGAGGCCCCAGGAAGTGGGGAGCGCTGGGCGCCAGCACCGCTGCTCTAGAGGCAGACCTTCAAGGAAAGGGTCGCCCCGTTCTGTGCTCGAGCAGTTGAGGCCCGCGTGGCCACGTGCCCGAGGCGTGGATGCAGGGCTTCCCGGTGGCGGGCCACCCTTGTTCCTGTGTCCCACGGCTCGGAGGAGCGGGCTGGGGGCTGGTCCAGTGGGAGAAGCTCCGGGGGGGAGTGAGCGGGGGCCATGTCCATCTGGGGACAGCAGGCCCTGGTCCCCCACTGGCCACCCTGGGCTCCCTGCCGGCAGGTGACCTCCCGCATTGCCCGCACGCTTGCTCCTGTGCTACTGTCCTGCAGCCGGGCTCTTCCTGGGGTGGTACCCGCTGGGCATGGCCCCTGAGGACCAGCGGGGACCTGGGGTGGAGGCTGGACATGGCTGTGAAGTTGGCCGGTGGCTCTGCAAGACCTCGGCAGCCTCTGGAGCCTAGGGTGGACCGTGCCGTGGATCTGTTCTGCCCACTGAGGATGTGAGACCACAGCGTGGCTTTGGTGGCCTCTGATTCTGGGCTGCTGGGGCAGCTGGCCCACTGCTGACACAGCACTGATGTGTGCGGGGCCGTGACAGGCTGGGTCTGGGCTTTACCTTCACCCTGTGGTCGTTTCCTGCAGGCCGTGTGTCCCCAAACCCCGAAGGCACCCTGAGCGCACAAGTAAGGGAGGCCGTGGGAGCCTGCCAGCCCAGCTGGTCAGAGTAGGCTCCTGGGAGACACTGCACTGTCTTGGAGAGAGAGAGAGAGAGAGAGAGAGAGAGAGAGAGAGATCAGGATCCCACCCTGTGGCCCACAGTCCCCGCAGGAAGGCTGCGTGAAGGTGGCTCTGTCAGGACTGGTGCCCTCAGGGAGACATCCAGGCTCATTTGGGAGACCCAGAGAGGCTGCTGCAGGGGGCAGAGCCAGGGCCCGGGAGGGCCTGAACATGAGCCCGGGGAAGACAGGGCCCCTGCGCCCCTACATGAATCGTGGGAGGCAGAGGGGGAGTGCCCAGTTCCTTGGAAGGGCCTGTGCTTCTGAGAGAAACCACAGGGCTGGCAGAGCACCCCCAGGAGCCTACTGCCCCTGCGGGCCCAGGGCAGGTGGTGCCAGCCCTGGGGCCCGCACACGTGTGAGTGCTGGACTCGGGGCTCTGCTGCCAGAACCGCCCCCCCCCCAGCCCCTACTCATTCACCCCAGGCTGTGGGCATTTGGGGCGGGGCTTCAGTGCCCAGCCAGTGTCCTGGCTCTACCCTGACATCACAAGACGTGCTGCTGGTGCTGGGCCGCCCTTGGGGTCCCTGGGTGTCAGAGAGAAAGACTCTCATCTCTCCCTAGTTCCCACCGGGGGGGCTCAGCTCTGAGTGTACATGTTTGTCTGGGGCTGCGGCCCTGCCACACGGCTGCCCCCACCCGCCAGGCTGCCCCGCTCTGGCCTCTGCCCGCGTCCTGCCTGCAGACAGGAGACAGGCGACCCTGCTGCTGCTTCTGGACCGTGGGTGTGTGCCCGGGTGTGTGCTGGGGGAGCAGGGGGAAGGTGACCCCCGCCCAGCCCTTGGAAGGCCCTGCTGACGGTGGAGGGCTGGGTGCGGGGGCAGTGTGGGCAGGGCGGGCAGGTGTAGCGTGGCGTCCACGGCGCCGGCCCGCCCCCGAAGGCGGTTTTCTCCAGACACTCGGAGCCCTTTCAGGTCCGTTGCCGGAGTTGCCGTTTCTTGGGCTTTCTTTCTTCGGAAAGTCCTTGGGTTGCTGTGAATCGTGCCTCGTTTTCGATGACGCGTTCTTAGCAGGTTTCTGCTGACACAGCGGAACACGACTGCTTCCTGGGTTTGTTTGGAGCCCCTGCTGCTGTTCTTGCTGGTTCTAAGGGCTGTGTGGATTCCGCTGCCTTTTCATCGTACGTGCTTGTGTCGTCTGCATTAGTGACAGTTTTACATCTGTCCTTTCAGTCTCAGCAGCTCGTTTTCGTCCGTTGTCACACAGCATTGGCCAGGACCATCTCCAAACTGTTTGACCGCACTGCTCACAGGAAAAACATTTGTACTGTAATCTAACACCATACATATGTTATGAGCAGGTGGCACACACATGTTACCCTTCCATACATACGTTGTGTGTGTTCTTACGTGGCTGAAACGTCTTCGCAGACAACTTACCTTGGTACGTTCAGTGCATTACGATTTCTGTCCCCACCTGGCTGATTTCAGTCTGCAGGTTGGCCCGACACACGTTGTATAAAGGTCGTGACGCAGCACCCTGGCCTCGTGGCTGGTCTGCACTGACTGAGGGAGGACCTTGAACCCCACGACCTGCCCCTGTGCCTGGACGGGTGCCCGCTCCCCTGCATTCTTGCTGCACCTGTCTGAGGTGGGGCCCCGAACCCCACGACCTGCCCCTGTGCCTGGACGGGTGCCCGCTCCCCTGCATTCTGGCTGCACCTGTCTGAGGTGGGGCCCCGAACCCCACGACCTGCCCCTGTGCCTGGACGGGTGCCCGCTCCCCTGCATTCTGGCTGCACCTGTCTGAGGTGGGGCCCCGAACCCTACGACCTGCCCCTGTGCCTGGACGGGTGCCCGCTCCCCTGCATTCTAGCTGCAGCTGTGGCAAGGACTGGGCTTTGCCCTCAGACCAATCTCTCCAGGGCACAGTCTTCCCCGTGTCTGCCTGTGTCTGCTTGTCCTCTGATGCCTTCAAATCACTGTCTGCCGGGCAGTTTTTCCACTTTATACTTGTGCCTGCAAAGGTTTAGTCTGAGACAACGACCGCCGTCGGAATCAGAACCACTTTCTCTCCTGTGGCTTTTCAGAAATTTTCACTTCCCTGTGACGGGTGGAGCGCAGCGTCCTTTCTGTATGTTTGAGGGCTATTTGGATAGCCTCTGTGAAACATGTGTTCAATTCTCGTGTCCGTTTCTCTACCGAATTGTGCGATTTTGCCAATTGATTTGCCGGAGTGCCCTGCACATTCTGGATACTCTGAGAGCGAAATTTGTTTACAGGAAATATTTTGCAAGACTTTGAAATGCACCAAAAGATCACTCCTTACAGGGGGCGCCTGGACGGCTCACTGGGATGAGTGTCTGACTCTTACTTTCGGCTCAGGTCTGATGGCGGGGTCCCGGGATCGAGCCCTGCATGGGGCTCTGTGCTGAGTGTGGGGCCTGCTTGGGATCCTCTCTGTCTCTGTCTCTGTCCCTCCCCCTGCACACTCTCTCCCTCTAAAAAGAAAAAGATGACTCCCCCGAGGGACCGGGCGCTCAGCACCCGAGTGCCTGCGGATGGGGCGCCGGGTGCGGCAGCTCAGGCAGCGGGGTAGGCGGGGCTCGGGCGCCTCTGAGGCTCTGGGCGTGTCTCTGCCGGCCCAGCTCCCTGCAGACTCAGATGCCCTGGTTCCCCGGGCAGTGTCTGAGCGCGGGGTGTAGGGGGTGTAGGGGGCCCTCCCCTGTGCAGTGACCGAGCCGCCATCTGGGGGGCCTCTAATAGTCCACTGCCTGCTGCGTGTGGTCCGGGAGCCCGGGGCTGATGTGCCTGCCCCAGGCAGGCTGGGGCTTCAGCAGCCCCTGGGGGCGGTCTCGTGGCCCTGTACCCCGCTGATGGCCGGCCGAGCCGGGTCCCGGGGGTAGGGGGTTGGGCCAGGGGGCCTGGGGGACCCCGTTCCTCCAGGTCCGCCCGTCCAGGTGGCTCCTGTCCGGCCGTCTGGCTGGCCCGACAGAGACCGCAGACACTCCTCACGGGTGTGGAGGCTGGATGCCCACATCGGGTACCAGCAGGCGTGGCGTCTGGGGGGTCCCCGCTGCCTGGCTCACGGACGGCGTCTTCTCTCTGCCCCTTCACGTGCCGGAAGCGGGGAGGCAGCTCGCTTTTTCATAAGGGCGCTAACCCCAGTCGTGGGGGCTCCACCCTGACGACCTCTGGTGCCCCAAAGCCCCGCCTCCTAACACCATGACACTTAGAGCTAGGATTCCAACACACGCCATGTGGGGACACAGTCGCATCCTCCCCTTCCCGCCGCCACCCACGCTGACGTCTGTGCGTCTTGGGCCCCCCGTGGGGACAGGGTTCAGGCGCCGGCTGGTTCCCTCCCAGTGCGAGTGGGAGGAGGGCGGGACCAGGTGGGTCCCAGGAGCAGGAGCGAGGCCGGCCCGCTGGTCCGTGTGTGTGTGAGGTACAGGTGGAGGTGTGAACACGGGCAAAGGGAGATGCGCACAGGCCTGCGTCTGAGCGGAAGCCCAGGGGAGGGGGCCCCTGAGGAGCGGCAGGCAGCAGGAGGCCGACCTCGGGGCTCACCCAGGAGCAGCCCGCAGGACCTTAGGGGGTCTGAGGGGTTGCATGGGGAGGCACGTAGGTGTGTGTGGGTCCCCGGGGGAACGTGGAGGGGGGGCCCACGTGTATGGCGTTATTGGAAGGCCACAGGTGGGGGCCTCAGGGCCCGCTGGGAGATTGCTCTCAAAGAGCGGGCGTTCCTGCCCTGAGAGCGGAGGGTCCGGTCATGCCCCGTGTTCCCGCGGAGGCCATGGGGTCAACCAGCTGCCGAAGACCCCGGCGTTCCGGTGGGAGGGTGGGAAGGATGGAGACCGATCTCTGGTCCAGGGGATGGAGCGGGGGCCCCGGCCCGGGGACCGAGAGGGAGGGGGTGCTGGGCAAGCCGTGTGGATGGTGTGGTCGCCTGGAGCCCCCAGGACCCCTGGGGGCCGGGGCGTTCTCCCCACGGCCGCCCTGTATTTGGTGCGGCCCCCACTGGTGAGGCAGCCCCTGCCCACGGGGAGGTGGGAGGTGCTCCCTGAGCGGTCCTGAGGCACCGTGGCCGCGCTGGCCACGACTCTCTGCCCGCCCTGGGCCTCGGCCTGGGCTGTTGACCTGCACACTCAGAGCCCACTCCCCTCTCCCGCTGCGTCCCCAGAAGACCGCAGCCCCTCGTGCTGGCCTCCCTTCCCAGGGCCCTTACTGGGAAGGGCTGGCAGGTGTGGTCCCGCCTCTGCCCTCGAGGTGCACGTGTCTCCTACAACCCGGGGCACCTCCAGGACCCGAGACCCCCAGGCACTGCAAGGACAGAATCCCGACTCCATCGCTGCTGGCCAGGGACCCCACGGCCCCCTGACGCCAATGGACTGCCCGCCCCCACTTGGCATTCTTCCTGTAGAACTTGGTCTTTTCTGCCCCCCACCCCCACCCCCGGGTGGTGGTGTTCTCGCTGGGCCTCCCCCCGACTGAGTGTCCTGACCCCTTGGGCTGGTGTCCAGCTTCGCTTACCTGGGACAGTGCTGTCCCCCCGGGCCTCACCCGACCTGGCCTTCACTGGTGCTCCCACCTGGACCCAACTCTCCTGAAATGCGTTCCCCAAATTCAAATCTTGAAGCCCTGACCGCCAGGACCCCAGAATGTGACTGTATTGGGAGATGGGGTCTTTCGAGAGGTAATAGGTTAAAGCGAGGTCACTAGGGTGAGTCCTGATCCAGTGTGACTGGTCCTCACCATGGACTCACTCCTCCCCTGGTAAGAGGAGGTCGGGGCACAGACACGCATAGCGGGCCGGATGTGTGAGGACACGGCGTCTACATGCTGAGGGGCCACCAGCCCCATGACACCCGGGTCTGCCTGCTAGCTTCCAGAATCGTGGAAACATCAGTGCACGTTGTCCACACCACGGGACCGTCGTGCTTTGCTAGCAGCCCGTGCTAATACACACCCAATAGGTGCCTCTTGCGGTGCCCTTGGCCAGGTCAGGATGCTCCCCCTGCGCCCCACAAGGCGTCACGTGACCCCTCGCGCCTGCGGCGCACCTCACCCCCCGGGAACCCCAGGGGCCGGGGGTCCTGCTCCCACGGCTGGAGGGACCGACACACGGCACGGCCAGTCTGTGGATTTCACGGGGCGCGTCAACAGAGGAAGACCTTCCCAGCCGGTTAGGGAGTTTTTAAGGATATTTTATTGTCATTAAAAAAGAAAAAAGAAAAAAAAAGAAAAAAAAAAGAAAGAAAGAAATGCAAATGGAAATCAAGGAGCTCCAGACATTTAAAAAGAATAAAACAAGCTAGCCAAGCTTCAGCAGTGGCTTTCCCATGTGTGGGAGCCCCGGGCGTCTGTCCCTGGGGCTGGGGGCTCCGCTTCTCCTCCCCTGCGTGGCCATCTCTTCCCATGTGGGGGCCCCGACTTGGCACCCACCCAAAGACAGGGCGGAGAGCCAGTCCTGGGGGTCCGCCCGGCCGTGGGCTTATCTCTCTCTCCCACCCCCCGCGTGAGCCTGTTGGGACTCAGGCCCCGGCCACAGGGTGGGGCGGGCTGGGCCTGCCGCCCTGGCCTCCTGGCACCTTCCACCTGTGTCCACCGAGGCTGTGTCCCACTGGCCCGGGGACCAGGTCACCAGACCCCTCTGCAGGAGGCCTGTCTGGCTGGATGTCACTCTGTCCCCGGCATCCACGGGGCTCCTGCAGCAGCCACAGGCCCAGGCCCTTGTCTGCGCGGTCTCCTCCCGAGCAGAAGATCTGACTGACCGTTAGTGACACGTCGGAAGCTTCCTCAGGATCTGGGCGGACGTGGCTGCTCCGGGGAAACCCTGCGTCCTGGAGCCTGGCCTGGACGGGGTTCGCACGGAGGCCGGTCCCTGCCAGACAGACGCTGGGATCGCCAGCCGCCCGCCTCCTCCAGGATGAGCGTGCCCGCTGGCCGTGCGCGGCCACAGCGGTAGCCTGGCGGCCGCCGTGGAGGGGCCAGCGGGCGTCCACCAGCTCAGGTTGGGGCACAACCTGCCGTCCACGCGATTCTCCAAACGGGGGTTCAGGGCGCAGGATGCAGCTCACAGGGGCCGCGAGGCCAGAGGGCGAGGGCGCAGGCCCAGGGTGGCTGTGAGGTCAGAGGGTGGCGAGGTCAGAGGGCGGGAGAGCAGGCCTGGCAGCAGGCTGATGCACCGGGATCCTGTGCAGGGTCTGGGGCAGCGCTGACACCCGCCCAGGACGGCTGGCCCTAGGCCCCCTGCCCGATCATGTTCCTGTAGTCGGGCGCGATCGTGCGCTTCAGCTCCACCACCGAGGAGAAGATCCACTTCACCTGCAGCAGGAGGGCAGGAGGTGACGTGGTTGGGACCCTTGAGGACAGCCCCCCATCCTGGTGCCCCCCTCCCCGGGACCACTTGAGTGGGAGGGAGTCTTATGGGGATGGCATGGGGACTGGGAGGGGACAGAGGGGATAGCGTGGGGGTCAGTGTGGGAACAGCCTGGGGTCAGTTTGGGAACAGCGTGGGGACAGCATGGTGACAGTGGATCCACAGCATGGGAACAATGTGGGGTCAGTTTGAGAACAGCATGGGGACAGCATGGTGACAGTGGGACCACAGCTTGGGGTCAGCGTGGGGTCTGTAAGGGGTCACTGTAGGGACAGTGTGGGGACAGCATTGGGTCACTGTGGGGTCAGCATGGGGTCAGTCTGATGTGGACAGTGGGTCAACAGTATAGATCAGCATGGGGTTAGTGTGGGTTCAGCATCGGCTCATGGTGGGGACAGGGTGAGGTTAGTGTGGGGACAGTGTGAGGTTACTTTGGGGTCAGTGTGGGGTCAGCATCAGGTCACAGTGGGGACAGCATGGGGTGAGTGTGTGGACAGAGTGGGGTCAGTGTGGGAATAGCATGGGGACAGCATGGTGACAGTGGGTCCACAGCGGGGGGTCAGCATGGGTCATTTTGGGGACAGCAAGGGGATGGCATGGGGACAGAGGGGATAGCATGGGGGTCAATGTGGGAACAGTGTGGGGACAACATGGTGACAGTGGGACCACAGCATGGGGTCAGCGTGGGGTCAGCATTGGGTCACGGTTAGGACAGCATGGGGTTAGTGTGGGGACGGTGTGAGGTCAGCATGGGGTCAGTGTGGGGTCACAAGGGTCAGCATGGTGACAGTGGGTCACAGCTTGGGGTCAACATGGGGTCATTTGGGGACAGCATGGGAAGAATATGGGGACAGGGTGGGGTCAGCATCGGGGTCACAGTCAGGACAATGTGGGGTCAGTGTGTGGGGGATGGGGAGACAGCATGGTGACAGTGGGTCCACAGCATGGGGTCTGCATGGGGTCACTGTAGGGACAGCGTGGGGTCAGCATGATGGGGACAGTGGGTCCACAGCATAGGTCAGTGTAGGGTCAGTGTGAGGTCAGCATTGGGTCATGGTGGGGACACCATGGGGTTAGTGTGGGGACAATGTGAGGTCAGGATGGGGTCAGTGTGGGGACAAGGTGGGGTCAGTGTGGGAACTGCATGGGGACAGCATGGTGACAGTGGGTCCATAGCATGGAGTCAGCATGAGGTCATTTCGGGGACAGCATGGGGATAACATGGGGTAGAGGGGAGAGCGTGGGGGGTCAGTGTGGGAACAGCGTGGGGATAGCATGGTGACAGTGGGACCACAGCATGGGGTCAGTGTGGGGTCAGCATCGGGTCACGGTTGGGACATGTGGGGTTAGTGTGGGGACAGTGTGAGGTCAGCATGGAGTCAGTGTGGGGACAGCGTGGGGTCATTACGGGGACAGCATGGGAATAGCATGGGGACAGGCTGGGGTCAGCATGGGGGTCAAAGGCAGGATAGCATGGGGTCAGTGTGGGATCACAGGGGAGACGGCATGGTAACAGTAGGTCCACAGCATGGGGTCAGTGTGGGGTCACGGTGGGGACAGCGTGGGATCAGCACGGGGTCAGCATGGGGGAGCATGGGGTCAGCGTGGGAACAGCATCGGGACAGCATGGTGACAGTGGGTCCACAGCATGGGATCAGCATGAGTTCATTTCGGGGATAGCATGGGGATGGCGTGGGAGTCAGTGTGGGAACAGCGTGGGGACAGCATGGTGACAGTGGGACCGCAGCATGGGGTCAGCGTGGGGTCAGTATCGGGTCATGGTTAGGAGAGCATGGGGTCAGTGTGGGGGCAGCACGGGGGCAGCGTGGGGTCAGTGTGGGGTTAGTGTAGGGACTGCATGGGAATAGCATGGGTTCAGTGTGGGGTCAAAGGGGAGACAGCATGGTGACAGTGGGTCCACAGCATGGTGTCAGTATGGGGTCACGGTGGGGACAGCATAGGGTTAGTGGCGGGACGGTGTGAGGTCAGCATGGGGTCAGTATGGGGACAGCATGGGGTCACTGCAGGGACAGCTATGGAATAGCATGGGGACAGCATGGGGAAAGTATGGGGTCACAGTGGGGTCAGCATGGTGAGAGTGGGTCCACATCATTGGGTCAGTATGGGGTGACAGGGGAGACAGCATGTTGACAGTGGGTCCACAGTATGGGGTCAGTGTGGGGGCAGCATGGGGTCAGCGTGGGGTAGCGTGGGGACAGTGTAGGGGCAGTGTGGGGAGAGCCTGGGGTCATTGCGGGGACAGCGTGGGAATAGCATGGGGACAGGCTGGGGTCAGCATGGGGGTCACAGGCAGGACAGCATGGGGTCAGTGTGAGGTCACAGGGGAAACAGCATGGTGACAGTAGGTCCACAGCATGGGGTCAGCGTGGGGTCACGGTGGGGTCAGCGAGCGGTCAGCGTGGGAACAGCATGGGGACAGCATGGTGACAGTGGGTCCACAGCATGGGATAAGCATGAGTTCATTTCGGGGATAGCATGGGGATGGCGTGGGAGTCAGTGTGGGAACAGCGTGGGGACAGCATGGTGACAGTGGGACCGCAGCATGGGGTCAGCGTGGGTCAGTATTGGGTCACGGTTAGGAGAGCATGGGGTCTGTGTGGGGACAGCATTGAGTCGCAGTGGGGACAGCGTGGGGTCATGGTGGGGTCAGTGTGGGGGCAGCATGAGGTCAGCGTCTGGTCAGTGTGGGGATAGCGTGGTTCCAGTGAGTCCCCAGGGTGGGGGCAGCGTGGGGGCAGCGTGGGGGCAGGGTGGGGTCTGCGTGGGGTCAGTGTGGGGGTAGCCTGGGGGCAGTGTGGGGGCAACATGGGGTCAGTGTCGAGTCAGTCTGGGGTCAGCGTGGGGTCAGTCTGGGGGTAGCCTGGGGGCAGTGTAGGGTCAGCACGGGGTCAGAGTCGGGGCAGCGTGGGGTCAGTGTGGGGGCAGCGTGGAGTTTGTGGGGACAGGGTGAGGTCTGCGTGGGGTCAGTGTGGGGGTAGCCTGGGGGCAGTGTGGGGGCAGTGTGGGGTCAGTGTGGGGACAGTATTGGGTCACAGTGGAGACAGCGTGGGGTCATGGTGGGGTCAGTGTGGGGCAGCATGAGGTCAGTGTCTGGTCAGTGTGGGGATAGCATGGTTCCAGTTGGTCCCCAGTGTGGGTCAGTGTGGGGGCAGCACAGGGTCAGCGTGGGGGCAGTGTGGGAGCAGCATGGAGTCAGTGTGGGGGCAGCGTGGGTCAGCGTGGGGGCAGAATGGGTTCAGCGTCGAGTCAGTGTGGGGATAGCGTGGTTCCAGTGGGTCCCCAGTGTGGGGACAGCGTGGGGTCAGTGTGAGGGCAGCGTGGGGGCAGCATGGGGGCAGTGTGGGGGCAGCATGGGGTCAGCGTGGTGTCAGTGTGGGGGCAGCGTGGGGTCAGCGTGGGGGCAGCATTGGGTCACAGTGGAGACAGCGTGGGGTCATGGTGGGGTCAGTGTGGGGCAGCATGAGGTCAGTGTCTGGTCAGTGTGGGGATAGCGTGGTTCCAGTTGGTCCCCAGTGTGGGTCAGTGTGGGGTCAGCACAGGGTCAGCGTGGGGTCAGCATGGGGGCAGTGTGGGAGCAGCGTGGAGTCAGCGTGCGGGCAGCGTGGGGTCAGCGTGGTGTCAGTGCGGGGGCAGCGTGGGGTCAGCGTGGGGGCAGCATGGGGTCATGGTGGGGTCAGTGTGGGGGCAGCATGAGGTCAGTGTCTGGTCAGTGTGGGGATAGCGTGGTTCCAGTGGGTCCCCAGTGTGGGGGTAGCCTGTGGGCAGCGTGGGGTCAGCACAGGGTCAGCGTGGGGTCAGCGTGGGGGCAACATGGGGTCAGCGTCGAGTCAGTGTGGGGATGGCATGGTTCCAGCGGGTCCCCAGCGCTGGGACAGCGGGCCACAGCGCGGGGCGGTGCGGGGACACCCACCTTGAAGAGGGTGACGGTGGCGCTGTAGCACACGCTGAGCAGGAAGAGCGTGATGAAGATGGAGATGGTGGTCCACAGCCCATCCAGCTCCCCGTCCTGGTCCTCCGCACAGCTGTCGTCCAGGAGCAGCTCTGGACAGGAAGGGAGCGGTCAGTGCCATGCCTGCCCATAGGAGTGGTTCCCGGGGTGACGGTCGCGGCCCTCCGTAGCCTCAGGGCACCGGCCTCGGTGCCCCCATCCTCCCGCCTGGGCCCGGCCCGTGGGGACGCGCTCCCTCTCTGCTCTGCGCTGTGCTGGGGCTGTCTGGGGGGAAGGCAGCCTGACCACCACACCCGTTCTCCTGGGGACCCGGCCCAGAGGGTGGGAGGGTCAGCAGAGCCCAGGGAAGGGTCGAGAGGGTGGCAGGGAGTGACCCTAGCGAACGAGTGGGTGCGAGTGTCAGGCCAGCTGGGGGTGGGGGTTTTGGTGTGTGTTGGGAGGGGACCCAGTGTCCTGGGGAGAAGAAGGGCTGGTCAGCGTGGTCGGCGTGTGGATGGGCTGCTGAGCAGCCGATGGGTGTGGGAGGGGGTGGGGACCAGGCTGGGGTCCACGGTGAGGGTTCCCAAGCCTGGTTCCGGTCTGGGCCCGGGCACATTGTCCCGTGTGAGGCCCAGTGTGTGCGTGTGTGTGTGTGTGTTTGTGAAGGTGGCCCTGCTCAGTGGGAGGGGCTTGTTTTCAGCGTCCCTGTGGGTGTCTGGGATGGTCCCTCCCCTGGGCACTCAGGACTGCTTGCCTCTGCCCGTTTGGGGCACCGGGGTGAGTGTCCCCACGAGTGGACAGGCCTGGCCCCAGGCAGGATGAAGTCAGGAGGGGCCGCCTCATCTGAGGGAGGGTGAGGGCCTGTCCTCACAGCATGGGTCAGGCCTGGCTACTGCACTGGCACAGAGCTACAACTCAGAGCTCTCAAGAGGTCCAGGGGACGGGGGGAGCAGCGGAAGAGGACAGGCCAGCGTCCCACAGCTTGGGCGGGTCCAGACGTGGGAAAGACCGTGCGCCCCGTTCCCTGAGGGGCTCTGGAGGGCTTCTCCGTTCCCTGTCGCCCCCCTCCGGCCTTGAGTAGCCCCTGGCCAAGCCCTCTCTCTGTCCCAGGCGGCTCCCGGCCATGAGTTTTGGCCGCCTGTGCAGACCTGCCCACTCAGGTCCCGGCCCCTGGTGGGACCCGCGCTCTCCCGTGAATGGTGACCCCTGAGCCTCGGAGCCTGGCCTGCCCGCACCTCCCAGAGGCCTGGGTGTCCTGAGCTCTGCCTCGGAAAGACGCACGACAGTGTCACAGGTCCCAGGGCAGTGCTGGGTGCTTTATTTCACACAGGGTGCCTGCCCGGGGGGTGATGTACACAGGGGTGGGCGCTCAGAGCCCGCGGGGGCCTGCTGGGGGGCCGGGCGCGCTGCTCATTTACCCGGAGACTGGGTGAGGGATTTCTGTGTGTGGTGGCTGTGCAGAGCTTCGTGTGACACCGAGCAGGTGTAGGTGTTTCCCCTCTGCCAGCGGGACTTGTCCACCAAGAGCCTGCTGTACAGGAAGTAGGTCCCGTCGCTGTCCAGCTGGGGCGGGGTCGTCTGGTAGTTGTCTTCTGGCTCTTCCTGTCCGGTGATCTCCCACTCGACGGCAATGTCAGGCGGGTAGAAGCCTTCGATCAGGCAGGTCACACTGACTTTGTTCTTGCTGAGCTCCTCCTGGGTTGGAGGCAGGATGTACACCTGGGGCTCGTGGGGCTGTCCTGTGGGGTCAGAGGTCACCAAGATGGTCACTCCCAGGGTGGAGGGCTGGCCTGGGTCTGCCAGGCCCCACTCGACCTCCCTGTGCCCCATCTGTCCTGTTGCCCACCTTTGGCCTTGGAGATGGTCCTCTCGATGGGGGAGGGGAGGACTTTGGTGCTGACCTTGCACTTGAACTCCTTCCCCTTCAGCCAGTCCTGGTGCAGGATGGGGAGGACACTGACCACACGGTAGGTGCTGTTGAACTGCTCCTCACGCGGCCTCGTCTTGGCTGTGTGCATCTCGGTGTTATCCACAAACCATGTGATCTGGACATCGGAGTCATCTGGGCCCAAGTCCACCACCAAGCACGTGACCTCGGGCGTCCGGGAAATCGAGAGGGTGTCCTTGGGTTTTGGGGGGAAGATGAAGACGGACGGTGCTCCAGGAATCTCAGGAACTGGTGTGGGAGACACAATGCAGGGGTCAGCATTTGGGGGGGCTCTCTTGAACATTCCCCCCACCAGGCAGTCCCTGGACGCGGGCCATGGCCTTGGTGTGCAGGGCGGTGCCCTGCTGACTCACCTGGGCATTTGGGACACTCGCAGGGTTTGGGCACTGCAGAGAGACCAGACTGGAGGTTAGTGGGGGCCAGGGGTGGGGACAGCTCTTGGGGTGGGCTAGGTCAGGGCAGGTCAGGGGGGCGTCCCCAGACTGGTGCCTGCAGTGGAGATGAAGTATGGTGGGGGTGTGTAGCCTGTGCTCACACTGGACCAGGCAGCCAGGCCCAGAGGCCCTCCTCCCCGAGCTTGGGGGACAGAGGTGCCTCTCCTGTGCCCCGGGGTCCAGGTGGACCAGCTGACCTGGCCTGTCTCCCAGTGGACACCCTCTTACCGGTCTTTTCCACCGTGGTCCCGCTGGGCGGGTGGACCACCTTGCAGGTGAATGTGTCACTGAGCCACCTGCTGGAGGGCACTGTCACCATGCTGCTGAGAGAGTAGAGCCCCGAGGCCTGCAGGACGGACGGGAAGGTGTGCACACCGCTGGTCAGGGTGCCGGAGTTCCAGGACACGATCACCGGCTCAGGGAAGTAGTCTAACACCAGGCAGGCCAGGGCCACGGTGGAGCCAGATGTGGTCCCGCAGCTGGGGGCCAGTGGGAACACCGATGGGGACGTGGTGGAGGCTGCAAGAGAGGAGGCCGTGTGACCACAAGGGTCTCGCTCCTGGGAGGGTCCGGGCAGGGTATCAGGTGCCCGGGCTTGGGGTGGCCCTCCAGGAAGTCTGCAGACCAGCCGCCCGGCGTAGCTCTCTGCCGCCCCGGGGCCTCGTGTTTCTGCGGCTGCACGTGCTGGCCCCGTGGGCCCGGTCGGTGCTGGGTGACCTCCTGCTGGATTAGAGTCTCCTGGGCCCAGCCCCTGGGTCCCCACTCGGGCTTCCTGTGGGTGCTCGGCCTGACCGAGCCATCCGTCTGAGCTCTGACCGGTGGCCCCTGCTCCCAACGGGCCTCTGCTGAGGCCCTGAGCCCACTGCCCTGTTGTCCCAGCCTGGATCTGCCCTGGGCCAGCGGGACCTTTCTTGAACACAGCAGGCCTCTGCCACCCGCTGCCCGTGCCCCTCAGCCCGGAGTCCCCGTCGTGGCCTGCTGTCTGCCCTCCAGGCCTCACATCTTCTGGGTCAGCTCTGCAGCTAAAGCGCCCGGGCGCCGGATCCCGGCCCTGCCCTGAGCCCCTCTCAGGCCTTCCTGGGCTCACTCAGTGCCCGTGCCCTGGGGCCTGTCCAGCTCCTCCCTGTCCCCAGAGCCCTCTTTCAGCCGAGGTCTTTCCTGAGCCTGCCTGCCCCTCAGTGCCGGTGGGAGCCTTGCCCCGCCCTGGCTGTCCTCTCGTGCACGGTGCCAGCACCTCAGACCCCACGTCCCCAGCCAGACCCGACCCCTCTGCTAAGTCTGATGGCCCTGCCTGGCCTCCCCTCCCACCCACACTCCAGGCTGGCGGCCCTGCCTCAAACTCCCAGCAACCCCTCCTTCCCTGCACCGGGTCCACTGCCCTGAGCCACCCCTCCTGGCTTTGTCATGTCCAGCCTTCTGTCCCCCATCCGCACGAGCCTCCAGAGCGGGGTCAGCGCCCCTGAGCCTAAGATTGTGGCCACCGCTGTCCCTTCAGCCCCAGAGACCTTCCTACCCAGGCTCGCCTCTCCCCCCTACCTTGTCCACCGGGCCTCGGGCGGCTCACGCCCTCCCGTGTCCAGGGAGGCTCACCTGGGCCCCGCCCTCGTGGTCTCTGTGTGCCGTACCGCTCAGCTCCCACCTAGTCCAGGGCTGCTCTTAGCTCAGTCCTTCTGCCCTTCACCCCTGAGGCTCCTGGGGCAGCCCTTGCCCCTCCTGCCTCCCCCTTGCCCCTGCTCACCCTCACATCCCCTGCCTGCTCCCTTGAGCTCCTGGTGCAGCCCTGCCTCTCCTGCCCTCCGCCTGCCTCTCCTGCCCTCTCCCTGCCCCTCCTGCCCTCTCCCTGCCCCTCCTGCTCTCCTCCTGCTCCTCCTGCCCTCCCAACCCCCTGCTCACCCTCACAGGCTCTGCCTGCTCCCTTGAGCTCCTGGTGCAGCCCTGCCTCTCCTGCCCTCCGCCTGCCCCTCCTGCCCTCTCCCTGCGCCTCTTGGTCTCCCCCTGCTCCACCTGCCCTCCCAACCTCCTGCTCACTGTCATAACCCCTGCCTGCTCCCCAGAACTCCCGGGGGTGTCCCTGCCCCTCCTGCCCTCCCCCGTGCCCGTCCTGCCTCCCCCCTGCCCCTGCTCACCTGCACAAGCTCTCTTGCTCCCCTGAGCTCCTGGCCTGGTGGTAGCTCCGAGCTGTCTGTGCTCCCCATAGGTTCACCTCCTCCTAGCAGCTCCTCCACCCCACCCCTTTGCCTGGCCCCTCATGCTGAGCCCAGGCCTTGGATCCTTCTAGCTTCTTGCCTCTGCATGTCTGAGACCTGGTCCTGCCAGTTCAGGCCTCAGCTCCCCTGCCCTGCAGCACTCCTCACCTCCCCCTGCCCTGCCGCCCTCAGCACCTCCTGGCCAGAACTCCCACCCCCGAGCCCCTGCAGACTCCAGACCTCACCAGAACCCTGCCTGCTGCAGGAAGCTCTCTCAGCTCAGGTCCCTGGGGACAGTCCAGGGTCACTGTGTCCTCCTGTCTACAGCTTGTCTGAAGCAGCCCTGCCCCACAGCAGCCCCTGCCCCTCTTGCCGTCCCCCCGCCTCTGCTCACCCTCACAAGCTCTGCCTGCTCCCCTGAGCTCATGGTGCAGCCCTGCCTCTCCTGCCCTCCCCTCTGCCCGTCTTGCCCTGCCCCCTACCCCTACTCACCTGTACCAGCTCTGTGTGCTCCCAGGGAGTTCCTGGGGCAGCCCTACATGTCTTTCTCTCCCCCTGCCCCTCCTGCCCTCCCCCCTTGCCCCTCCTGCCCACTTCCCAGCCCCTCTTGTCCTCCCCCCTGCCCCTCCTGCCCTCCCCCTGCTCCTCCTGCCCACTCTCCAGCCCCTCTTGTCCTCCCCCCTGCCCCTCCTGCCCTCCCCCTGCTCCTCCTGCCCACTCCCCAGCCCCTCTTGTCCTCCCTCCTGCCCTTCCTGCCCTTGCCCCTGCCCCTCTTGCCCTGCCCCCTTCCCCTGCTCACCTGTACCAGCTCTGTGTGCTCCCAGGGAGTTCCTGGGGCAGCCCTACATGCCTTTATCTCCCCCTGCCCCTCCTGCCCTCCCCCCTTGCCCCTCCTGCCCACTTCCCAGCCCCTCTTGTCCTCCCCCCTGCCCTTCCTGCCCTCCCCCTGCTCCTCCTGCCCACTCTCCAGCCCCTCTTGTCCTCCCCCCTGCCCCTCCTGCCCTTGCCCCTGCCCCTCTTGCCCTGCCCCCTGCCCCTGCGCACCTGTACCAGCTCCTTGTGCTCCCAGGGAGTTCCTGGGGGCAGCCCTACTCCTCTTTCTCTCCCCCTTGCCCCTCCTGCCCACTCTCCAGCCCCTCTTGTCCTCTATCTTCCCCTTTTACCCTCTCCATGCCCCTCTTGGTCTCTCCCTGCTCCTCCTTCCCTCCCAACCCCTGCTCACCCTCACATGCTCTGGCTGCTCCCCTGAGCTCCTGGGGCAATCCTGCCCCACCTGCCTTCCACCTGCCCCTCCTGCCCTGCCCCTGCCCCTGCTCTCCTGTACTGACTCTGTGTGCTCCCTGGGAGCTGCTGGGGCAGCCCTGCCCCTCTTGTTCTCCCTCTGCCCCTCCTGCCCTCCCAACCCCTGCTCATCCTCACAAGCTCTGCCTGCTCCCCTGAGCTTCTGGTGCAGCCCTGCCTCTCCTGCTCTCCCCCTGCCCCTCTTGCCCTGCCCCCTGCCCCTGCGCACCTGTACCACCTCTGTGTGCTCCCTGGGAACTCCTGGGGCAACCCTGTCCCTCCTGCTCTCCCCTTGCTCCTCCTGCTCTCTCTCAACCCCTCCTGCTCTCCTCCTGCCCCTCTTGCTCCCTCTCTATCCCTTCTGCTCTCCTCTTCCCCCTCTGTTCTCCCCCCTGCCCCTCCTACCCTGCCCCCTGCCTCTGCTCCCTATGCCAGCTTTGTGTGCTGCCTGGGAGCTCCTGGGGCAGCCCCCTGTCCCTCCTATTCTTCCCCTGCCTCTTCCGTTCTCCCCCTGCCTCTCATGACGTCCCCCTGCCCCTCCTGCCCTCTCCCTGGCCCTGCTCACCCTCACAAGCTCTGCCTGCTCCCTTGAGCTCCTGGGGCAACCTTGCCTCTCCTGCCCTCCACCCTGCCCCTCCTGCCTTGCCCCCTGCCCCTGCTCACCTGTATCAGCTCTGTGTGCTCCCTGGAGCTCCTGTGGCAGCTGTCTGTCCCTTCTGCTCTCCCCCTGCCCCTGCTGTCCTTCCCCTGCCTCTGCTCACCTGTACCAGCTCTTTATGCTCCCTGGGAGCTCATGGGGCAGTGCCTGTGCCTTCTGCTCTCCCCCTGCCCCTGCTGTCCTTCCCCTGCCTCTGCTCACCTGTACCAGCTCTGTGTGCTCCCTGGGAGCTCCTGGGGACAACACTGCCCATCCTGCCCTCGCTCCTGCCCTTCTGCCGTCCCCCTGCCCCTTCTGTCCTGCCCCCTTCCCCTGCTCACCTGTACAGCTGTGTGCTCCCTGGAGCTCCTGTGGCAGCTGTCTGTCCCTTCTGCTCTCCCCCTGCCCCTGCTGTCCTTCCCCTGCCTCTGCTCACCTGCACCAGCTCTTTATGCTCCCTGGGAGCTCATGGGGCAGTGCCTGTGCCTTCTGCTCTCCCCCTGCCCTCCTGCCCTCCCCTCCCCTACTCACCCTCATAAGCTCTGCCTGCTCCCTGAACTCCTGTGGGTGGCCCTGCCCCTCCTGCCCAGCCCCCTGTCCCTACTGCCCTGCCCCCTGCCCCCTGCCCCTGCTCACCTGTACCAGCTCTGTGGGCTCCCTGGAGCTCCTATGGCAGCTGCCTGTCCCTTCTGCTCTCCCCCTGCCCCTGCTGTCCTTCCCCTGCCTCTGCTCACCTGTACCAGTTCTGTGTGCTCCCTGGGAGCTCCTGGGGACAACACTGCCCATCCTGCCCTCGCTCCTGCCCTCCTGCCCTCCCCCTGCCCCTCCTGCCCTGCCCCCTGCCCCTGCTCACCTGTACCAGTTCTGTGTGCTCCCTGGGAGTTCCTGAGGCAACCCCTGCATCTCCTGCCTGTCCCCTGCCCCTGCTTACCCTCACAAGCTCTGCCTGCTCCCTGAGCCTCTGGCCAGTCCTGCCTCTCTTGCCCTCGACCCTGCTCCTCCTGCCCTGCCCTCTGCCTCTGCTCACCTGTACCAGCTCTGTGTCTCCCAGGGAGCTCCTGGGACAGCCCTACCCCTCTTGCTCTCCCCCTGCTCCTGCTGCCCTCCCAGGAACCCTGCTCACCGGCAGAAGCTCTGCTGGCTCCCCTGAGCTCCTGGGGAGGCCTGACTCTCCTGTCCTCCCCCAGCCCCTCCTGCCCTGCCCCTACCCTCCTGCCCTCCCCTGCCCCTCCTGCTCTTTCCCCTGCCCCTCCTGTTCTCCCACTGCTCCTCCTTCTCTCCCAACCCCCCCTACTCATCCTCCAAAGCTCTGCCTGGTCCCCTGAGCTCCTGGGGGTAGCCCTGCCTCTCCTGCTCTCCCCCTGCCACTCTTGCCCTGCCCCCCCTGCCCCTGCTCACCTGACAAGCTCTGTGTGTTCTCTGCTCTCCCCTTGCCCACCCTGCTCTCCCCCTTACCTCTCCCGATCTCCTCCTGCCCCTCTTGCTCTCTCCCTGCCTCTCCTGCTCTCCCCCTGACCCTCCTGCCCTGCCCCTGCCCCTGCTCCCTGCACAAGTTTTGTGTTCTGCCTGGGAGCTCCTGGGACAGCCCCCTGTCCCTCCTGTTCTCCCCCTGCCCCTTCTGCTCTCCCCTTCCCCTGCTCACCTACAACTACTCCACCACTGGTCCTTGGAGCTAATGGACCACAGCTGCTTTCTGCCCTTGCTGCCCCATGACTTCTCCCCCACAGGCGAGCTCAGCCCGCAACTACTGTGTGTTCTTAGGGCTGCCCCGGTCTCAGCTGCCCATCCCAGACTCCTTAGCCCAGGTTTGGCTCCTGACCGTCTGCCCCTGTGCAGGGGAGAGCACACGGGAGCCCCTGCCAGCCCCTCGTGCTCTGTCCCTGCTCATCTGCTGTAGTCCAGGACCCCATGGCCAGCACCTCTGACCCTGGCCTGGGGCCAGAGCCAGCCCCAGTGTCCGGGACAGGACCCTCGGGCCACCTGGGGTCCTCTTCTTCCCCTGTGCTGGGCCGGCCTCTCCCTGTGCCCTCACCTTAGGCCTGTCTGTCCATGTCGGCCTTGGTCCTGCAGTAGCGCAGTCTAGCCCAGCCCTGGGCTCCCAGCACAGATGGCAAAGGGCAGGCCTCAGGCCCACCATGGCCATCATGTTCCTTGAAGGCCCAGTTGCCATGTCCGGGGCGTCCAGCAATGTTGGCGTGGGCGCTCCTGCCCATGCTTCCCTCGTCCCTGCCCTGGCCGGTACCCTGGCCCCCAGGCAGCCTGTGTCCCCCATGCTGGCTGCTCCGGCCCCTCCGTGGGGCCCCGTCTCTCCTTGGCTCCTGTCCTGCTTCTGCTGCCCCCACGCCGCCCTCTCTCCGTGCGGAGCCTACTCACCAAGGGCTGGGGCGATGGAAGGCTGGCCCCAGCACCTCGGCCCTCCCCACTCAGGCCCCAGGCACATGTGGCTCCTTGTGGCTGAGCTCTGTGCCCATAGCCCCCTTCCTAGCCCCCAGGCAGCCGTGGGAAGACTAAGAACAGGATTGAAACTAGGTGGCTCGGCGACACGCTTCCTGAAGTTCCCTTTTCTTCTGGGTACTTTCTGTCTCAGAGGGCCTGAGTGTGCGGGGGTGGGCTGTGGGGGGTGGCTGGGGTCCCAAAACAAGGCACAGGAACCCCGCTCTCACCTGAGCGTGTGGTGTGGGCACAGGTTGACCCACCCATAGCCTGAGGCCCTGCCCTGGGCCTTGTCCCGTCCACTCAGCAGTGTGGCCTCCCTGGTGGGACGCTGTCTTCCTCTGGCTTCAGCCACGGTCACGGTCATCTGCCCATGGTCAGAGGGAAGCTACTACCCTAGAGGACAGACAGAAGCCTGATGTGCAGGGACAGAGTTCATGGTGGTCACCGGACCTGAAAATGTCCCTGCAGCTGAGAGACCCTGTGTGGTCCCTGTGCTGCCCGTGCAAGGGGGCCGTGAACCCTCAGCCCCTGTGTTTGGACAACCACAGTGTGCACCCCAGGCTGCCGCTTCCTGCGGTGTTAGGCCTCGATGGGGACGCCTCCGCACCACGTCCAAGTCCCAATCCGGGCCTGCTGGGCTGTGGGTGTGCCTGGAGCCCTCGGCCTGTGGTGCGAGGCTCTCTGCCCTGCTCACACTCATGTGAGCGAGGGCTCTGGGCCCCTCCTAGGGTCTGGGGCCTTGGCTGGGTGGGTCCGGCCCGCTCGGTCCCCGGGGCTCCCCAGAATGGCACCTTGGCCGTAGCTGGACGGCTGCGCTGGGCCCAGGGCCTGACTCCCACGAGAAGCCATGTCTCCTTAGGTCCTGATCTTAGGAATCCAGCAATGACCCTTCTGTGTCCCCATCCCCACGGAGTTCACAGAGACCCTTGGGCTTCTGGGGAGGGGAGCAGACCCCCGCCCCCTGCGTGGGGCAGGGCAAGGTGATGGAGGAGCCCGTGGTCCTGGAAATACTGCAGTGGCCACTTTGCAAATGCCATCGGTCACAGCGTCGGTGAAGGGAGTGTGCACCCCACACTCCGGGCTCCCGCAGCCCGGCCCCCTCTCGCGGTGCCCGGCAGTTAGGGTCCTCTGCAAGCTGTGGGCCCCTGGTTGCTCAAGAAGCACATCCATCTACACAACTCTGGTCAGATCACCGGAACCGATGAGTTTGGCAAAACCCTCGAGGGTGTCCCGGCTACCGTGCGTTAGGGACATGGGGCCCCAGGCACCTCTAAAGGCAGGGTTTTGGCAAGACAAAGTGGCACATCGTACTTCCCTTGGACAGCTAATTCCCTCCCCTGGTCCCCATGCAGTGCCCCTGGCGTGGCGCCGGTCGCTGTCCCTCGTGGGGTCATCACGGGGCTCTGGGGCACCTGCTGTGGCGGATCAGTGTGGGGGAGGGCTGCCTCGGCTGCCGAGGGCGTGGCAGTGGGATGTGGGCCGTCAGGCACTGGGTTTTGGCAGAGACCACACACCTGTCCCAGCCTAGGTTTGCAAGGCCCGTCCTTTCCAGAATAATCCTTTCACAGAAAAGTTGGTGAGGCGATGAAATTACCTAGTGTTGACGCTTTTCAACCCTCACGCTGAGCTCTGGGTTTGGCTTTCAGAAACATTCACCGTGTGGTTACAAGAACAAAGAGATGCTTTGGAGGTGTTCACGGATGTCCCTTCCAGGGGCCTCTCCCCGACCCGCGGCGTCAGAGCCTGCGGTGGTGGTCGTCCAGGGCAGCCGTGAGACACCAGCCTGGCCCGGGGCCTGGCTCGTTCCAGCCTGACTTGTTGCCACAGCGTCTCAGCAACCCCTCCCCTCCCCTTATGGGCACCTGCTTCCAGGCGCCTGCAGATGCTTACTGTGTATATGCAATATTATGTGCAGGCATATGAGGTATTTGTGTAGTACCCTCACCTGGATGGTGCGGACCATCTCCCCCCGCCGGGGGTGCCTCTTTCAAGCAAAGTGACCTTGGACGACATGATATTCTTTCTTACAGAAGGTGGAGGAGGGCTCGGGCTGCCAGGCCAGCACACACACCTGCCCTCCTCGTGGCAGGGCCACTGGAAGGTCTGTTCGTGCCGAGAAGCCCTACAGTCAGCACCCCGTGGGCACATGTGGGCCGCGTGCCGGCCCGTGTGGCCTGAGGGGAGGGAGCAGCTGGAGAAGGCTACACGCTGTACCATCCGCACTGCGTGATGTGGGGGACAGCGCATGTAGTGTGACGGCGAGAAGGTCAGCGGTTGCCGGGCGTTTGGGGGGAGGGAGGAAGGAACGGGTGGGGCAGAGGGGATCTTCGGGCCGGGCGATTCTTCTGTAGGAAACGGTAGTGGGGGAAACACGAGGACAGCAGCCTGAACAGCGGGCTGACCGGGGCAGCACCGCGGACAGGGTGCAGGCTCAGAGAACCTACTAGGGGTGGACCTTACTGTGAACTCCGGACTTTACTCAGCCGTAATCCGCTCACATTGGCTCATCGTTCGCAACAAACGTGGCACACGGGTGTGAGCCGTTTGTAGTGCACAGACTGTCCCATCCCCGTGCTCCACGCCCAAAGCCACCAGAATGTTGTGCGTCAACTGTACTTCAATAAACTAAAAAACAAAATCTATTTATTAAAAGAATTCTTTGTGCTGTACAGAAAAGCAAAAGCACCCGATCGCCCTGCGTGATGTTGAGCTCGCTGTGGGTGGAGGTCACCTTGCCCTCCTGCCTGCCGGGGGCAGCGTATGGGAATATGTTCGTGGCCTTCTGCCCATCCACCAGCCAGGTGACCTCCATGTCACCTGGGACGTAGCCGGAGATGAGGCACAGGAGCTGGATGGTGCTACCGGGGTCACCGAGGGGGTCACACGAGGAGTGGAAGAGCTTCACGGTGGGGGGAATGAAGTTCATGGCACACGCTAGGGGTGAAGGTGGCAGCGTGGCGTCAGCCCCCTGAGCCCACGACACCCACGTGCCCGCCCAGGCGCCTTCCTCCTCTCCTAGCCGCTCCCGCCACGCCTGCCCCCCCCTCCAGCCCGACCGTGGCTCACCACTGACGGTCTTGTTGATGGTGGGGGACTCCGCGTGAGCCACACTGCAGGTGAACTTCTGTTTGGCCCACTCGCCCCAGACGGTCACGTGGCTGGTGGTGGTGTAGAGGCCAGAGGTCTCCTGGAGGGTGGCGGGGAGGGTCACGACGCTCTTGTTCAGGGACCCCGCATCCCAGGTCACGGTCACCGGCATCGGGAAGTAGCCCGTGACCAGGCAGCCCAGTGTCACGGACGGGGCAGTGGCGACGGTGCCTTTGCAGCAGGTGGCCAAGGGGAAGACGAGGGGGGCCTGGATGGAGGCTGTGGGGGCAGAGGCAGTGTCAGTGCCGACCGGCGGAGTCTGAGGGGGAGAAGTGTGGGGCAGAGCGGGGTGGTCGGGGGGAGGGGCGCACGGGGACCCCTTCTCCAGCCTCAGGGGGCAGATGCTCATTTTGGACTCTTGTTCCCCGAGTCTGCTAGCAACGCCCTCCCACGAACCCCTGTGTCCCTGCCAGAAGCAGGGGTGTTCTTACCTTTGGCCAGGACGCCCTGCCCGCAGCCCTGAGTGGCAGGAACGTGGGGTTCTTGGGGAGCAGAGGTGTCTGACTCGTGTCCTGACCTGCGGAGGCTCCAGGGAGCCCGACTACAGGCCCCATTCATAGCAGAGCCCGGATCAGTCCTCCCCCACTCCCCCAGGTGGTGACTCCTCCCCGGAGCCCAGACCCCAGGTCATCGTCCACGCTGCCCCCTCGGTCCGGTGAGACCGACCAGTCCACGTGGCCTCGCGTCAGGACGGCCGAGAGCAGCGATACTAACCCGCTCCACACCCAGCCTCACTAGCTCTGCTGATTCAGACCAGCTCAGGTCACGGGAGTCCGCCTTGGTCCGGCCTGGCCCACGTCAGCCCAGGAGACCCGATTTCGAGCAGGCTAACTCATCTGAGCTCAGTCCACAAACTCCACCAAAACCCTTCAGCTCCGTTTGGCTCAGCCTGCCAGCCAGGCTTGTCATACCTGCTCAGTCCCACTCAATGTAGCCTCACTGACCTTGGCCACTGGACCTAGCAGAACAGTACACCCTGCTTGACTCGCTGAAGCCTGATTCAGGCAGACCAAACCAACTAGCTGAACCCACTTTAGCCCAGCCCAACCCAGTACAGGCCAACTCAGCCCAGCCCAGTTCAGCTGAGGCCAGCTCAGTCCAGCTCAGCCTAGTTCGGTTTAACCTGGTTCAGCCCAGCCCAGCCCAGCCCAACCCAGTTTAGCCCAGCTTAGCCCATCGTAGCTGAACTGAGCCCAGTTCAGCCCAGCCCAGTTCAGCTCAGGCCAGCTCAGTCCAGCCTAGCTCAGCACAATTCAGCCCAGCCCAGCTCAGCCCAGTTTAGCCCAGCTTAGCCCATCCCACCTGAACTCAGCCCAGCTCAGCCCAGCTCAGCCCAGTTCAGCCCAGCTCAGCCCAGGTCAGCCCAGTTCAGCTCTGCTCAGCCCAGTTCAGCCCAGCTCAGCCCAGCCCAGCCCAGCTTAGCCTAGTTCAGTGCAACCTAGTTCAGCCCAGCCCAGCCCAGCCCAACCCAGCCTAGCCCAGCCCAGCCCAGCCCAGCCCAGCCCAGTTTAGCCCAGCTTAGCCCATCCTAGCTGAACTCAGCCCAGTTCAGCTCAGCCCAGTTCAGCCCAGCTCAGCCCAGATCAGCCCAGTTCAGCTCAGCTCAGCCCAGTTCAGCCCAGCTCAGCCCAGTTCAGCCCAGCTCAGCCCAGCCCAGCCCAGCCCAGCCCAGCCCAATTTAGCCCAGCTTAGCCCATCCCAGCTGAACTCAGCCCAGTTCAGCCCAGCCCAGTCCAGCTCAGCCCAGCCCAGTTCAGCTCAAGACAGCTCAGTCCATCCTAGCTCAGCACAATTCAGTCCAGCCCAGCTCAGCCTAGCTCAGCCCAGTTCAGTGCAGCTCAGCCCAGCTCAGCCCAGCTCAGCCCAGCTCAGCCCAGTTCAGCTCAGCTCAGCCCAGTTCAGCCCAGCCCAGCCCAGCTCAGCCCAGTTCAGCTCAGCTCAGCCCAGTTCAGCCCAGCCCAGCCCAGCTCAGCCCAGTTCAGCTCAGCTCAGCCCAGCCCAGCCCAGCTTAGCCTAGTTCAGCTCAACCTAGTTCAGCCCAGCCCAGCCCAGCCCAGCTTAGTCTAGTTCAGTTCAACCTAGTTCAGCCCAGCCCAGCCCAGTTTAGACCAGCTTAGCCCATCCTAGCTGAACTCAGCTCAGCTCAGCCCAGCTCAGTCCAGCTCAGTTCAGCTCAGTCCAGCTCAGCCCAGCACAGCCACCTTAGCCTGGCTTAACCCAGCAGCCCAGACCAGACCAGTTCAGCTCAGTCCAGCTTAGCCTACCACAGTCCAGTTCAGCCTGGTTCAACCCACTTCAGCACAGTTCAGTCCAGTTCAGTTCAGACCAGCTCAGGTCAGCCCAGCTCAGCCTAGCTCAGCCTAGCCCAGCCCAGCCCAGCTCAGCCTAGCCAAGCTTAGCTTGGTTCAGCTCAGCCCATTCCAGCCAGTTCAGCCTAGCTCAGCTTTGCTCAGTTTGTCTCAGTCCAGTCCAGCCTGGTTCAGCCCAACCCAGCTCAGTTCAGCCCAGTTTAGCCAAGTTCAGCCCAGCCCAGACCAGCCCAGCTCAGCCCAGCTCAGCCCAGCTAAACCCAGCTAAGCCCAGTTCAGCTACCTCAGTTGAGATCAGCCCAGCTCAACCCAGCTCGTTCTAGTTCAACCCAGCCCAGCCCAGCCCCGCTCGGCTCAGCTCAGCTCAGCCCAGTTCAGCCCAGCCCAGCCCAGCCCAGCCCAGCCCAGTTCAGCCTAGTTCAGTCCAGAACAGCCCAGCTCAACCAACCCAGCCCAGCTAATCCCAGTTCAGCCCAGCTCAGTTCAGATCAGCTCAACCCAGCCCAGCTAAGTCAAGTTCAGCTCAGCTCCACTCAGCCAAGCCCAACCCACTTAGCTAGCTCATTCCAGTTCAGCCCAGTTCAGTCCAGCTCAGCTCAGCCCAGCCCAGCTCAGCCCAACTCAGCCCAGTTAAGCTCATTCCAGGGCAGCTCCGCTCTGGCCTCTGCCCGCGTCCTGCCTGCAGACAGGAGACAGGCGACCCTGCTGCTGCTTCTGGACCGTGGGTGTGTGCCCGGGTGTGTGCTGGGGGAGCAGGGGGAAGGTGACCCCCGCCCAGCCCTTGGAAGGCCCTGCTGACGGTGGAGGGCTGGGTGCGGGGGCAGTGTGGGCAGGGCGGGCAGGTGTAGCGTGGCGTCCACGGCGCCGGCCCGCCCCCGAAGGCGGTTTTCTCCAGACACTCGGAGCCCTTTCAGGTCCGTTGCCGGAGTTGCCGTTTCTTGGGCTTTCTTTCTTCGGAAAGTCCTTGGGTTGCTGTGAATCGTGCCTCGTTTTCGATGACGCGTTCTTAGCAGGTTTCTGCTGACACAGCGGAACACGACTGCTTCCTGGGTTTGTTTGGAGCCCCTGCTGCTGTTCTTGCTGGTTCTAAGGGCTGTGTGGATTCCGCTGCCTTTTCATCGTACGTGCTTGTGTCGTCTGCATTAGTGACAGTTTTACATCTGTCCTTTCAGTCTCAGCAGCTCGTTTTCGTCCGTTGTCACACAGCATTGGCCAGGACCATCTCCAAACTGTTTGACCGCACTGCTCACAGGAAAAACATTTGTACTGTAATCTAACACCATACATATGTTATGAGCAGGTGGCACACACATGTTACCCTTCCATACATACGTTGTGTGTGTTCTTACGTGGCTGAAACGTCTTCGCAGACAACTTACCTTGGTACGTTCAGTGCATTACGATTTCTGTCCCCACCTGGCTGATTTCAGTCTGCAGGTTGGCCCGACACACGTTGTATAAAGGTCGTGACGCAGCACCCTGGCCTCGTGGCTGGTCTGCACTGACTGAGGGAGGACCTTGAACCCCACGACCTGCCCCTGTGCCTGGACGGGTGCCCGCTCCCCTGCATTCTTGCTGCACCTGTCTGAGGTGGGGCCCCGAACCCCACGACCTGCCCCTGTGCCTGGACGGGTGCCCGCTCCCCTGCATTCTGGCTGCACCTGTCTGAGGTGGGGCCCCGAACCCCACGACCTGCCCCTGTGCCTGGACGGGTGCCCGCTCCCCTGCATTCTGGCTGCACCTGTCTGAGGTGGGGCCCCGAACCCTACGACCTGCCCCTGTGCCTGGACGGGTGCCCGCTCCCCTGCATTCTAGCTGCAGCTGTGGCAAGGACTGGGCTTTGCCCTCAGACCAATCTCTCCAGGGCACAGTCTTCCCCGTGTCTGCCTGTGTCTGCTTGTCCTCTGATGCCTTCAAATCACTGTCTGCCGGGCAGTTTTTCCACTTTATACTTGTGCCTGCAAAGGTTTAGTCTGAGACAACGACCGCCGTCGGAATCAGAACCACTTTCTCTCCTGTGGCTTTTCAGAAATTTTCACTTCCCTGTGACGGGTGGAGCGCAGCGTCCTTTCTGTATGTTTGAGGGCTATTTGGATAGCCTCTGTGAAACATGTGTTCAATTCTCGTGTCCGTTTCTCTACCGAATTGTGCGATTTTGCCAATTGATTTGCCGGAGTGCCCTGCACATTCTGGATACTCTGAGAGCGAAATTTGTTTACAGGAAATATTTTGCAAGACTTTGAAATGCACCAAAAGATCACTCCTTACAGGGGGCGCCTGGACGGCTCACTGGGATGAGTGTCTGACTCTTACTTTCGGCTCAGGTCTGATGGCGGGGTCCCGGGATCGAGCCCTGCATGGGGCTCTGTGCTGAGTGTGGGGCCTGCTTGGGATCCTCTCTGTCTCTGTCTCTGTCCCTCCCCCTGCACACTCTCTCCCTCTAAAAAGAAAAAGATGACTCCCCCGAGGGACCGGGCGCTCAGCACCCGAGTGCCTGCGGATGGGGCGCCGGGTGCGGCAGCTCAGGCAGCGGGGTGGGCGGGGCTCGGGCGCCTCTGAGGCTCTGGGCGTGTCTCTGCCGGCCCAGCTCCCTGCAGACTCAGATGCCCTGGTTCCCCGGGCAGTGTCTGAGCGCGGGGTGTAGGGGGTGTAGGGGGCCCTCCCCTGTGCAGTGACCGAGCCGCCATCTGGGGGGCCTCTAATAGTCCACTGCCTGCTGCGTGTGGTCCGGGAGCCCGGGGCTGATGTGCCTGCCCCAGGCAGGCTGGGGCTTCAGCAGCCCCTGGGGGCGGTCTCGTGGCCCTGTACCCCGCTGATGGCCGGCCGAGCCGGGTCCCGGGGGTAGGGGGTTGGGCCAGGGGGCCTGGGGGACCCCGTTCCTCCAGGTCCGCCCGTCCAGGTGGCTCCTGTCCGGCCGTCTGGCTGGCCCGACAGAGACCGCAGACACTCCTCACGGGTGTGGAGGCTGGATGCCCACATCGGGTACCAGCAGGCGTGGCGTCTGGGGGGTCCCCGCTGCCTGGCTCACGGACGGCGTCTTCTCTCTGCCCCTTCACGTGCCGGAAGCGGGGAGGCAGCTCGCTTTTTCATAAGGGCGCTAACCCCAGTCGTGGGGGCTCCACCCTGACGACCTCTGGTGCCCCAAAGCCCCGCCTCCTAACACCATGACACTTAGAGCTAGGATTCCAACACACGCCATGTGGGGACACAGTCGCATCCTCCCCTTCCCGCCGCCACCCACGCTGACGTCTGTGCGTCTTGGGCCCCCCGTGGGGACAGGGTTCAGGCGCCGGCTGGTTCCCTCCCAGTGCGAGTGGGAGGAGGGCGGGACCAGGTGGGTCCCAGGAGCAGGAGCGAGGCCGGCCCGCTGGTCCGTGTGTGTGTGAGGTACAGGTGGAGGTGTGAACACGGGCAAAGGGAGATGCGCACAGGCCTGCGTCTGAGCGGAAGCCCAGGGGAGGGGGCCCCTGAGGAGCGGCAGGCAGCAGGAGGCCGACCTCGGGGCTCACCCAGGAGCAGCCCGCAGGACCTTAGGGGGTCTGAGGGGTTGCATGGGGAGGCACGTAGGTGTGTGTGGGTCCCCGGGGGAACGTGGAGGGGGGGCCCACGTGTATGGCGTTATTGGAAGGCCACAGGTGGGGGCCTCAGGGCCCGCTGGGAGATTGCTCTCAAAGAGCGGGCGTTCCTGCCCTGAGAGCGGAGGGTCCGGTCATGCCCCGTGTTCCCGCGGAGGCCATGGGGTCAACCAGCTGCCGAAGACCCCGGCGTTCCGGTGGGAGGGTGGGAAGGATGGAGACCGATCTCTGGTCCAGGGGATGGAGCGGGGGCCCCGGCCCGGGGACCGAGAGGGAGGGGGTGCTGGGCAAGCCGTGTGGATGGTGTGGTCGCCTGGAGCCCCCAGGACCCCTGGGGGCCGGGGCGTTCTCCCCACGGCCGCCCTGTATTTGGTGCGGCCCCCACTGGTGAGGCAGCCCCTGCCCACGGGGAGGTGGGAGGTGCTCCCTGAGCGGTCCTGAGGCACCGTGGCCGCGCTGGCCACGACTCTCTGCCCGCCCTGGGCCTCGGCCTGGGCTGTTGACCTGCACACTCAGAGCCCACTCCCCTCTCCCGCTGCGTCCCCAGAAGACCGCAGCCCCTCGTGCTGGCCTCCCTTCCCAGGGCCCTTACTGGGAAGGGCTGGCAGGTGTGGTCCCGCCTCTGCCCTCGAGGTGCACGTGTCTCCTACAACCCGGGGCACCTCCAGGACCCGAGACCCCCAGGCACTGCAAGGACAGAATCCCGACTCCATCGCTGCTGGCCAGGGACCCCACGGCCCCCTGACGCCAATGGACTGCCCGCCCCCACTTGGCATTCTTCCTGTAGAACTTGGTCTTTTCTGCCCCCCACCCCCACCCCCACCCTCACCCCCACCCCCACCCCCACCCCCGGGTGGTGGTGTTCTCGCTGGGCCTCCCCCCGACTGAGTGTCCTGACCCCTTGGGCTGGTGTCCAGCTTCGCTTACCTGGGACAGTGCTGTCCCCCCGGGCCTCACCCGACCTGGCCTTCACTGGTGCTCCCACCTGGACCCAACTCTCCTGAAATGCGTTCCCCAAATTCAAATCTTGAAGCCCTGACCGCCAGGACCCCAGAATGTGACTGTATTGGGAGATGGGGTCTTTCGAGAGGTAATAGGTTAAAGCGAGGTCACTAGGGTGAGTCCTGATCCAGTGTGACTGGTCCTCACCATGGACTCACTCCTCCCCTGGTAAGAGGAGGTCGGGGCACAGACACGCATAGCGGGCCGGATGTGTGAGGACACGGCGTCTACATGCTGAGGGGCCACCAGCCCCATGACACCCGGGTCTGCCTGCTAGCTTCCAGAATCGTGGAAACATCAGTGCACGTTGTCCACACCACGGGACCGTCGTGCTTTGCTAGCAGCCCGTGCTAATACACACCCAATAGGTGCCTCTTGCGGTGCCCTTGGCCAGGTCAGGATGCTCCCCCTGCGCCCCACAAGGCGTCACGTGACCCCTCGCGCCTGCGGCGCACCTCACCCCCCGGGAACCCCAGGGGCCGGGGGTCCTGCTCCCACGGCTGGAGGGACCGACACACGGCACGGCCAGTCTGTGGATTTCACGGGGCGCGTCAACAGAGGAAGACCTTCCCAGCCGGTTAGGGAGTTTTTAAGGATATTTTATTGTCATTAAAAAAGAAAAAAAAAAAAAAAAAGAAAAAAAAAAGAAAGAAAGAAATGCAAATGGAAATCAAGGAGCTCCAGACATTTAAAAAGAATAAAACAAGCTAGCCAAGCTTCAGCAGTGGCTTTCCCATGTGTGGGAGCCCCGGGCGTCTGTCCCTGGGGCTGGGGGCTCCGCTTCTCCTCCCCTGCGTGGCCATCTCTTCCCATGTGGGGGCCCCGACTTGGCACCCACCCAAAGACAGGGCGGAGAGCCAGTCCTGGGGGTCCGCCCGGCCGTGGGCTTATCTCTCTCTCCCACCCCCCGCGTGAGCCTGTTGGGACTCAGGCCCCGGCCACAGGGTGGGGCGGGCTGGGCCTGCCGCCCTGGCCTCCTGGCACCTTCCACCTGTGTCCACCGAGGCTGTGTCCCACTGGCCCGGGGACCAGGTCACCAGACCCCTCTGCAGGAGGCCTGTCTGGCTGGATGTCACTCTGTCCCCGGCATCCACGGGGCTCCTGCAGCAGCCACAGGCCCAGGCCCTTGTCTGCGCGGTCTCCTCCCGAGCAGAAGATCTGACTGACCGTTAGTGACACGTCGGAAGCTTCCTCAGGATCTGGGCGGACGTGGCTGCTCCGGGGAAACCCTGCGTCCTGGAGCCTGGCCTGGACGGGGTTCGCACGGAGGCCGGTCCCTGCCAGACAGACGCTGGGATCGCCAGCCGCCCGCCTCCTCCAGGATGAGCGTGCCCGCTGGCCGTGCGCGGCCACAGCGGTAGCCTGGCGGCCGCCGTGGAGGGGCCAGCGGGCGTCCACCAGCTCAGGTTGGGGCACAACCTGCCGTCCACGCGATTCTCCAAACGGGGGTTCAGGGCGCAGGATGCAGCTCACAGGGGCCGCGAGGCCAGAGGGCGAGGGCGCAGCCCCAGGGTGGCTGTGAGGTCAGAGGGTGGCGAGGTCAGAGGGCGGGAGAGCAGGCCTGGCAGCAGGCTGATGCACCGGGATCCTGTGCAGGGTCTGGGGCAGCGCTGACACCCGCCCAGGACGGCTGGCCCTAGGCCCCCTGCCCGATCATGTTCCTGTAGTCGGGCGCGATCGTGCGCTTCAGCTCCACCACCGAGGAGAAGATCCACTTCACCTGCAGCAGGAGGGCAGGAGGTGACGTGGTTGGGACCCTTGAGGACAGCCCCCCATCCTGGTGCCCCCCTCCCCGGGACCACTTGAGTGGGAGGGAGTCTTATGGGGATGGCATGGGGACTGGGAGGGGACAGAGGGGATAGCGTGGGGGTCAGTGTGGGAACAGCCTGGGGTCAGTTTGGGAACAGCGTGGGGACAGCATGGTGACAGTGGATCCACAGCATGGGAACAATGTGGGGTCAGTTTGAGAACAGCATGGGGACAGCATGGTGACAGTGGGACCACAGCTTGGGGTCAGCGTGGGGTCTGTAAGGGGTCACTGTAGGGACAGTGTGGGGACAGCATTGGGTCACTGTGGGGTCAGCATGGGGTCAGTCTGATGTGGACAGTGGGTCAACAGTATAGATCAGCATGGGGTTAGTGTGGGTTCAGCATCGGCTCATGGTGGGGACAGGGTGAGGTTAGTGTGGGGACAGTGTGAGGTTACTTTGGGGTCAGTGTGGGGTCAGCATCAGGTCACAGTGGGGACAGCATGGGGTGAGTGTGTGGACAGAGTGGGGTCAGTGTGGGAATAGCATGGGGACAGCATGGTGACAGTGGGTCCACAGCGGGGGGTCAGCATGGGTCATTTTGGGGACAGCAAGGGGATGGCATGGGGACAGAGGGGATAGCATGGGGGTCAATGTGGGAACAGTGTGGGGACAACATGGTGACAGTGGGACCACAGCATGGGGTCAGCGTGGGGTCAGCATTGGGTCACGGTTAGGGCAGCATGGGGTTAGTGTGGGGACGGTGTGAGGTCAGCATGGGGTCAGTGTGGGGTCACAAGGGTCAGCATGGTGACAGTGGGTCACAGCTTGGGGTCAACATGGGGTCATTTGGGGACAGCATGGGAAGAATATGGGGACAGGGTGGGGTCAGCATCGGGGTCACAGTCAGGACAATGTGGGGTCAGTGTGTGGGGGATGGGGAGACAGCATGGTGACAGTGGGTCCACAGCATGGGGTCTGCATGGGGTCACTGTAGGGACAGCGTGGGGTCAGCATGATGGGGACAGTGGGTCCACAGCATAGGTCAGTGTAGGGTCAGTGTGAGGTCAGCATTGGGTCATGGTGGGGACACCATGGGGTTAGTGTGGGGACAATGTGAGGTCAGGATGGGGTCAGTGTGGGGACAAGGTGGGGTCAGTGTGGGAACTGCATGGGGACAGCATGGTGACAGTGGGTCCATAGCATGGAGTCAGCATGAGGTCATTTCGGGGACAGCATGGGGATAACATGGGGTAGAGGGGAGAGCGTGGGGGGTCAGTGTGGGAACAGCGTGGGGATAGCATGGTGACAGTGGGACCACAGCATGGGGTCAGTGTGGGGTCAGCATCGGGTCACGGTTGGGACATGTGGGGTTAGTGTGGGGACAGTGTGAGGTCAGCATGGAGTCAGTGTGGGGACAGCGTGGGGTCATTACGGGGACAGCATGGGAATAGCATGGGGACAGGCTGGGGTCAGCATGGGGGTCAAAGGCAGGATAGCATGGGGTCAGTGTGGGATCACAGGGGAGACGGCATGGTAACAGTAGGTCCACAGCATGGGGTCAGTGTGGGGTCACGGTGGGGACAGCGTGGGATCAGCACGGGGTCAGCATGGGGGAGCATGGGGTCAGCGTGGGAACAGCATCGGGACAGCATGGTGACAGTGGGTCCACAGCATGGGATCAGCATGAGTTCATTTCGGGGATAGCATGGGGATGGCGTGGGAGTCAGTGTGGGAACAGCGTGGGGACAGCATGGTGACAGTGGGACCGCAGCATGGGGTCAGCGTGGGGTCAGTATCGGGTCATGGTTAGGAGAGCATGGGGTCAGTGTGGGGGCAGCACGGGGGCAGCGTGGGGTCAGTGTGGGGTTAGTGTAGGGACTGCATGGGAATAGCATGGGTTCAGTGTGGGGTCAAAGGGGAGACAGCATGGTGACAGTGGGTCCACAGCATGGTGTCAGTATGGGGTCACGGTGGGGACAGCATAGGGTTAGTGGCGGGACGGTGTGAGGTCAGCATGGGGTCAGTATGGGGACAGCATGGGGTCACTGCAGGGACAGCTACGGAATAGCATGGGGACAGCATGGGGAAAGTATGGGGTCACAGTGGGGTCAGCATGGTGAGAGTGGGTCCACATCATTGGGTCAGTATGGGGTGACAGGGGAGACAGCATGTTGACAGTGGGTCCACAGTATGGGGTCAGTGTGGGGGCAGCATGGGGTCAGCGTGGGGTAGCGTGGGGACAGTGTAGGGGCAGTGTGGGGAGAGCCTGGGGTCATTGCGGGGACAGCGTGGGAATAGCATGGGGACAGGCTGGGGTCAGCATGGGGGTCACAGGCAGGACAGCATGGGGTCAGTGTGAGGTCACAGGGGAAACAGCATGGTGACAGTAGGTCCACAGCATGGGGTCAGCGTGGGGTCACGGTGGGGTCAGCGAGCGGTCAGCGTGGGAACAGCATGGGGACAGCATGGTGACAGTGGGTCCACAGCATGGGATAAGCATGAGTTCATTTCGGGGATAGCATGGGGATGGCGTGGGAGTCAGTGTGGGAACAGCGTGGGGACAGCATGGTGACAGTGGGACCGCAGCATGGGGTCAGCGTGGGTCAGTATTGGGTCACGGTTAGGAGAGCATGGGGTCTGTGTGGGGACAGCATTGAGTCGCAGTGGGGACAGCGTGGGGTCATGGTGGGGTCAGTGTGGGGGCAGCATGAGGTCAGCGTCTGGTCAGTGTGGGGATAGCGTGGTTCCAGTGAGTCCCCAGGGTGGGGGCAGCGTGGGGGCAGCGTGGGGGCAGGGTGGGGTCTGCGTGGGGTCAGTGTGGGGGTAGCCTGGGGGCAGTGTGGGGGCAACATGGGGTCAGTGTCGAGTCAGTCTGGGGTCAGCGTGGGGTCAGTCTGGGGGTAGCCTGGGGGCAGTGTAGGGTCAGCACGGGGTCAGAGTCGGGGCAGCGTGGGGTCAGTGTGGGGGCAGCGTGGAGTTTGTGGGGACAGGGTGAGGTCTGCGTGGGGTCAGTGTGGGGGTAGCCTGGGGGCAGTGTGGGGCAGCGTGGGATCAGTGTGGGGACAGTATTGGGTCACAGTGGAGACAGCGTGGGGTCATGGTGGGGTCAGTGTGGGGCAGCATGAGGTCAGTGTCTGGTCAGTGTGGGGATAGCATGGTTCCAGTTGGTCGCCAGTGTGGGTCAGTGTGGGGGCAGCGTGGGTCAGCGTGGGGGCAGAATGGGTTCAGCGTCGAGTCAGTGTGGGGATAGCGTGGTTCCAGTGGGTCCCCAGTGTGGGGACAGCGTGGGGTCAGTGTGAGGGCAGCGTGGGGGCAGCATGGGGGCAGTGTGGGGGCAGCATGGGGTCAGCGTGGTGTCAGTGTGGGGGCAGCGTGGGGTCAGCGTGGGGGCAGCATTGGGTCACAGTGGAGACAGCGTGGGGTCATGGTGGGGTCAGTGTGGGGCAGCATGATGTCAGTGTCTGGTCAGTGTGGGGATAGCGTGGTTCCAGTTGGTCCCCAGTGTGGGTCAGTGTGGGGTCAGCACAGGGTCAGCGTGGGGTCAGCATGGGGGCAGTGTGGGAGCAGCGTGGAGTCAGCGTGCGGGCAGCGTGGGGTCAGCGTGGTGTCAGTGTGGGGGCAGCATGGGGTCAGCGTGGGGGCAGCATTGGGTCACAGTGGGGACAGCATGGGGTCATGGTGGGGTCAGTGTGGGGGCAGCATGAGGTCAGTGTCTGGTCAGTGTGGGGATAGCGTGGTTCCAGTGGGTCCCCAGTGTGGGGGTAGCCTGTGGGCAGCGTGGGGTCAGCACAGGGTCAGCGTGGGGTCAGCGTGGGGGCAACATGGGGTCAGCGTCGAGTCAGTGTGGGGATGGCATGGTTCCAGCGGGTCCCCAGCGCTGGGACAGCGGGCCACAGCGCGGGGCGGTGCGGGGACACCCACCTTGAAGAGGGTGACGGTGGCGCTGTAGCACACGCTGAGCAGGAAGAGCGTGATGAAGATGGAGATGGTGGTCCACAGCCCATCCAGCTCCCCGTCCTGGTCCTCCGCACAGCTGTCGTCCAGGAGCAGCTCTGGACAGGAAGGGAGCGGTCAGTGCCATGCCTGCCCATAGGAGTGGTTCCCGGGGTGACGGTCGCGGCCCTCCGTAGCCTCAGGGCACCGGCCTCGGTGCCCCCATCCTCCCGCCTGGGCCCGGCCCGTGGGGACGCGCTCCCTCTCTGCTCTGCGCTGTGCTGGGGCTGTCTGGGGGGAAGGCAGCCTGACCACCACACCCGTTCTCCTGGGGACCCGGCCCAGAGGGTGGGAGGGTCAGCAGAGCCCAGGGAAGGGTCGAGAGGGTGGCAGGGAGTGACCCTAGCGAACGAGTGGGTGCGAGTGTCAGGCCAGCTGGGGGTGGGGGTTTTGGTGTGTGTTGGGAGGGGACCCAGTGTCCTGGGGAGAAGAAGGGCTGGTCAGCGTGGTCGGCGTGTGGATGGGCTGCTGAGCAGCCGATGGGTGTGGGAGGGGGTGGGGACCAGGCTGGGGTCCACGGTGAGGGTTCCCAAGCCTGGTTCCGGTCTGGGCCCGGGCACATTGTCCCGTGTGAGGCCCAGTGTGTGCGTGTGTGTGTGTGTGTTTGTGAAGGTGGCCCTGCTCAGTGGGAGGGGCTTGTTTTCAGCGTCCCTGTGGGTGTCTGGGATGGTCCCTCCCCTGGGCACTCAGGACTGCTTGCCTCTGCCCGTTTGGGGCACCGGGGTGAGTGTCCCCACGAGTGGACAGGCCTGGCCCCAGGCAGGATGAAGTCAGGAGGGGCCGCCTCATCTGAGGGAGGGTGAGGGCCTGTCCTCACAGCATGGGTCAGGCCTGGCTACTGCACTGGCACAGAGCTACAACTCAGAGCTCTCAAGAGGTCCAGGGGACGGGGGGAGCAGCGGAAGAGGACAGGCCAGCGTCCCACAGCTTGGGCGGGTCCAGACGTGGGAAAGACCGTGCGCCCCGTTCCCTGAGGGGCTCTGGAGGGCTTCTCCGTTCCCTGTCGCCCCCCTCCGGCCTTGAGTAGCCCCTGGCCAAGCCCTCTCTCTGTCCCAGGCGGCTCCCGGCCATGAGTTTTGGCCGCCTGTGCAGACCTGCCCACTCAGGTCCCGGCCCCTGGTGGGACCCGCGCTCTCCCGTGAATGGTGACCCCTGAGCCTCGGAGCCTGGCCTGCCCGCACCTCCCAGAGGCCTGGGTGTCCTGAGCTCTGCCTCGGAAAGACGCACGACAGTGTCACAGGTCCCAGGGCAGTGCTGGGTGCTTTATTTCACGCAGGGTGCCTGCCCGGGGGGTGATGTACACAGGGGTGGGCGCTCAGAGCCCGCGGGGGCCTGCTGGGGGGCCGGGCGCGCTGCTCATTTACCCGGAGACTGGGTGAGGGATTTCTGTGTGTGGTGGCTGTGCAGAGCTTC
Source organism: Panthera tigris (assembly GCF_018350195.1). NCBI lineage: Eukaryota > Metazoa > Chordata > Mammalia > Carnivora > Felidae > Panthera > Panthera tigris. Next base: position 146,015,363 of record NC_056665.1, read on the forward strand.
GTGTGACACCGAGCAGGTGTAGGTGTTTCCCCTCTGCCAGCGGGACTTGTCCACCAAGAGCCTGCTGTACAGGAAGTAGGTCCCGTCGCTGTCCAGCTGGGGCGGGGTCGTCTGGTAGTTGTCTTCTGGCTCTTCCTGTCCGGTGATCTCCCACTCGACGGCAATGTCAGGCGGGTAGAAGCCTTCGATCAGGCAGGTCACACTGACTTTGTTCCTGCTGAGCTCCTCCTGGGCTGGAGGCAGGACGTACACCTGGGGCTCGTGGGGCTCTCCTGTGGGGTCAGAGGTCAGCACAGATGGTCACTCCCAGGGTGGAGGGCTGGCCTGGGTCCGCCAGGCCCCACTCGACCTCCCTGTGCCCCATCTGTCCTCTTGCCCACCTTTGGCCTTGGAGATGGTCCTCTCGATGGGGGAGGGGAGGACTTTGCTGTTGACCTTGCACTTGAACTCCTTCCCCTTGAGCCAGTCCTGGTGCAGGATGGGGAGGACACTGACCACACGGAAGGTGCTGTTGAACTGCTCCTCACGCGGCCTCGTCTTGGCTGTGTGCATCTCGGTGTTATCCACAAACCATGTGATCTGGACATCGGAGTCATCTGGGCCCAAGTCCACCACCAAGCACGTGACCTCGGGCGTCCGGGAAATCGAGAGGGTGTCCTTGGGTTTTGGGGGGAAGATGAAGACGGACGGTCCCCCAGGAATCTCAGGAACTGGTGTGGGAGACACAATGCAGGGGTCAGCATTTGGGGGGGCTCTCTTGAACATTCCCCCCACCAGGCAGTCCCTGGATGCGGGCCATGGCCTTGGTGTGCAGGGCGGTGCCCTGCTGACTCACCTGGGCATTTGGGACATTCCCATTTGGCCTCTATTGTGGGTTTGGGCACTGCAGAGAGACCAGACTGGAGGTTAGTGGGGGCCAGGGGTGGGGACAGCTCTTGGGGTGGGCTAGGTCAGGGCAGGTCAGGGGGGCGTCCCCAGACTGGTGCCTGCAGTGGAGATGAAGTATGGTGGGGGTGTGTAGCCTGTGCTCACACTGGACCAGGCAGCCAGGCCCAGAGGCCCTCCTCCCCGAGCTTGGGGGACAGAGGTGCCTCTCCTGTGCCCCGGGGTCCAGGTGGACCAGCTGACCTGGCCTGTCTCCCAGTGGACACCCTCTTACCGGTCTTGTCCACCTTGGTGCTGCTGGGCGGGTGGGCCACGTTGCAGGTGAAGGTCTCACTGAGCCACCTGCTGGAGGGCACTGTCACCATGCTGCTGAGAGAGTAGAGCCCCGAGGCCTGCAGGACGGACGGGAAGGTGTGCACACCGCTGGTCAGGGCGCCGGAGTTCCAGGACACGGTCACCGGCTCAGGGAAGTAGCCTAACACCAGGCAGGCCAGGGCCACGGTGGAGCCAGATGTGGTCCCGCAGCTGGGGGCCAGTGGGAACACCGATGGGGCCGTGGTGGAGGCTGCAAGAGAGGAGGCCGTGTGACCACAAGGGTCTCGCTCCTGGGAGGGTCCGGGCAGGGTATCAGGTGCCCGGGCTTGGGGTGGCCCTCCAGGAAGTCTGCAGACCAGCCGCCCGGCGTAGCTCTCTGCCGCCCCGGGGCCTCGTGTTTCTGCGGCTGCACGTGCTGGCCCCGTGGGCCCGGTCGGTGCTGGGTGACCTCCTGCTGGATTAGAGTCTCCTGGGCCCAGCCCCTGGGTCCCCACTCGGGCTTCCTGTGGGTGCTCGGCCTGACCGAGCCATCCGTCTGAGCTCTGACCGGTGGCCCCTGCTCCCAACGGGCCTCTGCTGAGGCCCTGAGCCCACTGCCCTGTTGTCCCAGCCTGGATCTGCCCTGGGCCAGCGGGACCTTTCTTGAACACAGCAGGCCTCTGCCACCCGCTGCCCGTGCCCCTCAGCCCGGAGTCCCCGTCGTGGCCTGCTGTCTGCCCTCCAGGCCTCACATCTTCTGGGTCAGCTCTGCAGCTAAAGCGCCCGGGCGCCGGATCCCGGCCCTGCCCTGAGCCCCTCTCAGGCCTTCCTGGGCTCACTCAGTGCCCGTGCCCTGGGGCCTGTCCAGCTCCTCCCTGTCCCCAGAGCCCTCTTTCAGCCGAGGTCTTTCCTGAGCCTGCCTGCCCCTCAGTGCCGGTGGGAGCCTTGCCCCGCCCTGGCTGTCCTCTCGTGCACGGTGCCAGCACCTCAGACCCCACGTCCCCAGCCAGACCCGACCCCTCTGCTAAGTCTGATGGCCCTGCCTGGCCTCCCCTCCCACCCACACTCCAGGCTGGCGGCCCTGCCTCAAACTCCCAGCAACCCCTCCTTCCCTGCACCGGGTCCACTGCCCTGAGCCACCCCTCCTGGCTTTGTCATGTCCAGCCTTCTGTCCCCCATCCGCACGAGCCTCCAGAGCGGGGTCAGCGCCCCTGAGCCTAAGATTGTGGCCACCGCTGTCCCTTCAGCCCCAGAGACCTACCTACCCAGGCTCGCCTCTCCCCCCTACCTTGTCCACCGGGCCTCGGGCGGCTCACGCCCTCCCGTGTCCAGGGAGGCTCACCTGGGCCCCGCCCTCGTGGTCTCTGTGTGCCGTACCGCTCAGCTCCCACCTAGTCCAGGGCTGCTCTTAGCTCAGTCCTTCTGCCCTTCACCCCTGAGGCTCCTGGGGCAGCCCTTGCCCCTCCTGCCTCCCCCTTGCCCCTGCTCACCCTCACATCCCCTGCCTGCTCCCCTGAGCTCCTGGTGCAGCCCTGCCTCTCCTGCCCTCTCCCTGCCCCTCCTGCCCTCTCCCTGCCCCTCCTGCTCTCCTCCTGCTCCTCCTGCCCTCCCAACCCCCTGCTCACCCTCACAGGCTCTGCCTGCTCCCTTGAGCTCCTGGTGCAGCCCTGCCTCTCCTGCCCTCCGCCTGCCCCTCCTGCCCTCTCCCTGCGCCTCTTGGTCTCCCCCTGCTCCACCTGCCCTCCCAACCTCCTGCTCACTGTCATAACCCCTGCCTGCTCCCCAGAACTCCCGGGGGTGTCCCTGCCCCTCCTGCCCTCCCCCGTGCCCCTCCTGCCTCCCCCCTGCCCCTGCTCACCTGCACAAGCTCTCTTGCTCCCCTGAGCTCCTGGCCTGGTGGTAGCTCCGAGCTGTCTGTGCTCCCCATAGGTTCACCTCCTCCTAGCAGCTCCTCCACCCCACCCCTTTGCCTGGCCCCTCATGCTGAGCCCAGGCCTTGGATCCTTCTAGCTTCTTGCCTCTGCATGTCTGAGACCTGGTCCTGCCAGTTCAGGCCTCAGCTCCCCTGCCCTGCAGCACTCCTAACCTCCCCCTGCCCTGCCGCCCTCAGCACCTCCTGGCCAGAACTCCCACCCCCGAGCCCCTGCAGACTCCAGACCTCACCAGAACCCTGCCTGCTGCAGGAAGCTCTCTCAGCTCAGGTCCCTGGGGACAGTCCAGGGTCACTGTGTCCTCCTGTCTACAGCTTGTCTGAAGCAGCCCTGCCCCACAGCAGCCCCTGCCCCTCTTGCCGTCCCCCCGCCTCTGCTCACCCTCACAAGCTCTGCCTGCTCCCCTGAGCTCCTGGTGCAGCCCTGCCCCTCCTGCCCTCCCCTCTGCCCGTCTTGCCCTGCCCCCTGCCCCTGCTCACCTGTACCACCTCTGTGTGCTCCCTGGGAGTTCCTGGGGCAGCCCTACATGCCTTTATCTCCCCCTGCCCCTCCTGCCCTCCCCCCTTGCCCCTCCTGCCCACTTCCCAGCCCCTCTTGTCCTCCTCCCTGCCCTTCCTGCCCTCCCCCTGCTCCTCCTGCCCACTCTCCAGCCCCTCTTGTCCTCCTCCCTGCCCCTCCTGCCCTTGCCCCTGCCCCTCTTGCCCTGCCCCCTGCCCCTCCTCACCTGTACCAGCTCCTTGTGCTCCCAGGGAGTTCCTGGGGGCAGCCCTACTCCTCTTTCTATTCTTCCCTTGCCCCTCCTGCCCACTCTCCAGCCCCTCTTGTCCTCTATCTTCCCCTTTTACCCTCTCCATGCCCCTCTTGGTCTCTCCCTGCTCCTCCTTCCCTCCCAACCCCTGCTCACCCTCACATGCTCTGGCTGCTCCCCTGAGCTCCTGGGGCAATCCTGCCCCACCTGCCTTCCACCTGCCCCTCCTGCCCTGCCCCCTGCCCCTGCTCTCCTGTACTGACTCTGTGTGCTCCCTGGGAGCTGCTGGGGCAGCCCTGCCCCTCTTGTTCTCCCTCTGCCCCTCCTGCCCTCACCCAACCCCTGCTCATCCTCACAAGCTCTGCCTGCTCCCCTGAGCTTCTGGTGCAGCCCTGCCTCTCCTGCTCTCCCCCTGCCCCTCTTGCCCTGCCCCCTGCCCCTGCGCACCTGTACCACCTCTGTGTGCTCCCTGGGAACTCCTGGGGCAACCCTGTCCCTCCTGCTCTCCCCTTGCCCATCCTGCTCTCTCTCAACCCCTCCTGCTCTCCTCCTGTCCCTCTTGCTCCCTCTCTATCCCTTCTGCTCTCCTCTTCCCCCTCTGTTCTCCCCCCTGCCCCTCCTACCCTGCCCCCTGCCTCTGCTCACCTATGCCAGCTTTGTGTGCTGCCTGGGAGGTCCTGGGGCAGCCCCCTGTCCCTCCTATTCTTCCCCTGCCTCTTCCGTTCTCCCCCTGCCTCTCATGACGTCCCCCTGCCCCTCCTGCCCTCTCCCTGGCCCTGCTCACCCTCACAAGCTCTGCCTGCTCCCTTGAGCTCCTGGGGCAACCTTGCCTCTCCTGCCCTCCACCCTGCCCCTCCTGCCTTGCCCCCTGCCCCTGCTCACCTGTATCAGCTCTGTGTGCTCCCTGGAGCTCCTGTGGCAGCTGTCTGTCCCTTCTGCTCTCCCCCTGCCCCTGCTGTCCTTCCCCTGCCTCTGCTCACCTGTACGAGCTCTGTGTGCTCCCTGGGAGCTCCTGGGGACAACACTGCCCATCCTGCCCTCGCTCCTGCCCTTCTGCCGTCCCCCTGCCCCTTCTGTCCTGCCCCCTGCCCCTGCTCACCTGTACCAGCTCTGTGTGCTCCCTGGAGCTCCTGTGGCAGCTGTCTGTCCCTTCTGCTCTCCCCCTGCCCCTGCTGTCCTTCCCTGCTGCCTCTGCTCACCTGTACCAGCTCTGCTGCTCCCTGGGAGCTCCTGGGGCAGTGCCTGTGCCTTCTGCTCTCCCCCTGCCCTCCTGCCCTCCCCTCCCCTACTCACCCTCATAAGCTCTGCCTGCTCCCTGAACTCCTGTGGGTGGCCCTGCCCCTCCTGCCCAGCACCCTGCTTCTCCTGCCCTGTCCCCTGCCCCTGCTCACCCTCACAAGCTCTGCTTGCTCCCTGAGCTCCTGGGGCAGCTGCCTGTCCCTTCTGCCCTCCCCCTGCCCCTGCTGCCTTGCCCCCTGCCCCTGCTCACCTGTACCAGCTCTGTGTGCTCCCTGGAGCTCCTGTGGCAGCTGTCTGTCCCTTCTGCTCTCCCCCTGCCCCTGCTGTCCTTCCCCTGCCTCTGCTCACCTGTACCAGTTCTGTGTGCTCCCTGGGAGCTCCTGGGGACAACACTGCCCATCCTGCCCTCGCTCCTGCCCTCCTGCCCTCCCCCTGCCCCTCCTGCCCTGCCCCCTGCCCCTGCTCACCTGTACCAGTTCTGTGTGCTCCCTGGGAGTTCCTGAGGCAACCCCTGCATCTCCTGCCTGTCCCCTGCCCCTGCTTACCCTCACAAGCTCTGCCTGCTCCCTGAGCCTCTGGGGCAGTCCTGCCTCTCTTGCCCTCGACCCTGCTCCTCCTGCCCTGCCCTCTGCCTCTGCTCACCTGTACCAGCTCTGTGTCTCCCAGGGAGCTCCTGGGACAGCCCTACCCCTCTTGCTCTCCCCCTGCTCCTGCTGCCCTCCCAGGAACCCTGCTCACCGGCAGAAGCTCTGCTGGCTCCCCTGAGCTCCTGGGGAGGCCTGACTCTCCTGTCCTCCCCCAGCCCCTCCTGCCCTGCCCCTACCCTCCTGCTCTCCCCTGCCCCTCCTGCTCTTCCCCTGCCCCTCCTGTTCTCCCACTGCTCCTCCTTCTCTCCCAACCCCCCCTACTCTTCCTCCAAAGCTCTGCCTGGTCCCCTGAGCTCCTGGGGGTAGCCCTGCCTCTCCTGCTCTCCCCCTGCCACTCTTGCCCTGCCCCCTGCCCCTGCTCACCTGACAAGCTCTGTGTGTTCTCTGCTCTCCCCTTGCCCATCCTGCTCTCCCCCTTACCTCTCCCGATCTCCTCCTGCCCCTCTTGCTCTCTCCCTGCCTCTCCTGCTCTCCCCCTGACCCTCCTGCCCTGCCCCTGCCCCTGCTCCCTGCACAAGTTTTGTGTTCTGCCTGGGAGCTCCTGGGACAGCCCCCTGTCCCTCCTGTTCTCCCCCTGCCCCTTCTGCTCTCCCCCTTCCCCTGCTCACCTACACAAACTCCACCACTGGTCCTTGGAGCTCCTGGGGTAGCCCTGTCTCTCCTGCCCCCACCCCCTACCCCTGCTTCCCTGCCCCTTGCTGCTACTCACCTGTACCAGCTCTGTGTGCACCTTGGGAGCTCCTGGGGCAGCCCCTCCCCCTCCTGGCCTCCCCTGCCCCTGCTCACCTACACAAACTCCACCACTGCTGCTTTCTGCCCTTGCTGCCCCATGACTTCTCCCCCACAGGCGAACTCAGCCCGCAACTACTGTGTGTTCTTAGGGCTGCCCCGGTCTCAGCTGCCCATCCCAGACTCCTTAGCCCAGGTTTGGCTCCTGACCGTCTGCCCCTGTGCAGGGGAGAGCACACGGGAGCCCCTGCCAGCCCCTCGTGCTCTGTCCCTGCTCATCTGCTGCAGTCCAGGACCCCATGGCCAGCACCTCTGACCCTGGCCTGGGGCCAGAGCCAGCCCCAGTGTCCGGGACAGGACCCTCGGGCCACCTGGGGTCCTCTTCTTCCCCTGTGCTGGGCCAGCCTCTCCCTGTGCCCTCACCTTAGGCCTGTCTGTCCATGTCGGCCTTGGTCCTGCAGTAGCGCAGTCTAGCCCAGCCCTGGGCTCCCAGCACAGATGGCAAAGGGCAGGCCTCAGGCCCACCATGGCCATCATGCTCCTTGAAGGCCCAGTTGCCATGTCCGGTGCGTCCAGCAATGTTGGCGTGGGCGCTCCTGCCCATGCTTCCCTCGTCCCTGCCCTGGCCGGTGCCCTGGCCCCCAGGCAGCCTGTGTCCCCCATGCTGGCTGCTCCGGCCCCTCCGTGGGGCCCCGTCTCTCCTTGGCTCCTGTGCTGCTTCTGCTGCCCCCACGCCGCCCTCTCTCCGTGCGGAGCCTACTCACCAAGGGCTGGGGCGATGGAAGGCTGGCCCCAGCACCTCGGCCCTTCCGGCTCTGGCCCCAGGCACATGTGGCTCCTTGTGGCTGAGCTCTGTGCCCATAGCCCCCTTCCTAGCCCCCAGGCAGCCGTGGGAAGACTAAGAACAGGATTGAAACTAGGTGGCTCTGCGACACGCTTCCTGAAGTTCCCTTTTCTTCTGGGTACTTTCTGTCTCAGAGGGCCTGGGTGTGCGGGGGTGGGCTGTGGGGGGTGGCTGGGGTCCCAAAGGAGGGCACAGGAACCCCGCTCTCACCTGGGCGTGTGGTGTGGGTACACGTTGACCCACCCATAGCCTGAGGCCCCGCCCTGGGCCTTGTCCCGTCCACTCAGCAGTGTGGCCTCCCTGGTGGGACGCTGTCTTCCTCTGGCTTCAGCCACGGTCACGGTCATCTGCCCATGGTCAGAGGGAAGCTACTACCCTAGAGGACAGACAGAAGCCTGATGTGCAGGGACAGAGTTCGTGGTGGTCACCGGACCTGAAAATGTCCCTGCAGCTGAGAGACTCTGTGTGGTCCCTGTGCTGCCCGTGCAAGGGGGCCGTGAACCCTCAGCCCCTGTGTTTGGACAACCACAGTGTGCACCCCAGGCTGCCGCTTCCTGCGGTGTTAGGCCTCGATGGGGACGCCTCCGCACCACGTCCAAGTCCCAATCCGGGCCTGCTGGGCTGTGGGTGTGCCTGGAGCCCTCGGCCTGTGGTGCGAGGCTCTCTGCCCTGCTCACACTCATGTGAGCGAGGGCTCTGGGCCCCTCCTAGGGTCTGGGGCCTTGGCTGGGTGGGTCCGGCCCGCTCGGTCCCCGGGGCTCCCCAGAATGGCACCTTGGCCGTAGCTGGACGGCTGCGCTGGGCCCAGGGCCTGACTCCCACGAGAAGCCATGTCTCCTTAGGTCCTGATCTTAGGAATCCAGCAATGACCCTTCTGTGTCCCCATCCCCACGGAGTTCACAGAGACCCTTGGGCTTCTGGGGAGGGGAGCAGACCCCCGCCCCCTGCGTGGGGCAGGGCAAGGTGATGGAGGAGCCCGTGGTCCTGGAAATACTGCAGTGGCCACTTTGCAAATGCCATCGGTCACAGCGTCGGTGAAGGGAGTGTGCACCCCACACTCCGGGCTCCCGCAGCCCGGCCCCCTCTCGCGGTGCCCGGCAGTTAGGGTCCTCTGCAAGCTGTGGGCCCCTGGTTGCTCAAGAAGCACATCCATCTACACAACTCTGGTCAGATCACCGGAACCGATGAGTTTGGCAAAACCCTCGAGGGTGTCCCGGCTACCGTGCGTTAGGGACATGGGGCCCCAGGCACCTCTAAAGGCAGGGTTTTGGCAAGACAAAGTGGCACATCGTACTTCCCTTGGACAGCTAATTCCCTCCCCTGGTCCCCATGCAGTGCCCCTGGCGTGGCGCCGGTCGCTGTCCCTCGTGGGGTCATCACGGGGCTCTGGGGCACCTGCTGTGGCGGATCAGTGTGGGGGAGGGCTGCCTCGGCTGCCGAGGGCGTGGCAGTGGGATGTGGGCCGTCAGGCACTGGGTTTTGGCAGAGACCACACACCTGTCCCAGCCTAGGTTTGCAAGGCCCGTCCTTTCCAGAATAATCCTTTCACAGAAAAGTTGGTGAGGCGATGAAATTACCTAGTGTTGACGCTTTTCAACCCTCACGCTGAGCTCTGGGTTTGGCTTTCAGAAACATTCACCGTGTGGTTACAAGAACAAAGAGATGCTTTGGAGGTGTTCACGGATGTCCCTTCCAGGGGCCTCTCCCCGACCCGCGGCGTCAGAGCCTGCGGTGGTGGTCGTCCAGGGCAGCCGTGAGACACCAGCCTGGCCCGGGGCCTGGCTCGTTCCAGCCTGACTTGTTGCCACAGCGTCTCAGCAACCCCTCCCCTCCCCTTATGGGCACCTGCTTCCAGGCGCCTGCAGATGCTTACTGTGTATATGCAATATTATGTGCAGGCATATGAGGTATTTGTGTAGTACCCTCACCTGGATGGTGCGGACCATCTCCCCCCGCCGGGGGTGCCTCTTTCAAGCAAAGTGACCTTGGACGACATGATATTCTTTCTTACAGAAGGTGGAGGAGGGCTCGGGCTGCCAGGCCAGCACACACACCTGCCCTCCTCGTGGCAGGGCCACTGGAAGGTCTGTTCGTGCCGAGAAGCCCTACAGTCAGCACCCCGTGGGCACATGTGGGCCGCGTGCCGGCCCGTGTGGCCTGAGGGGAGGGAGCAGCTGGAGAAGGCTACACGCTGTACCATCCGCACTGCGTGATGTGGGGGACAGCGCATGTAGTGTGACGGCGAGAAGGTCAGCGGTTGCCGGGCGTTTGGGGGGAGGGAGGAAGGAACGGGTGGGGCAGAGGGGATCTTCGGGCCGGGCGATTCTTCTGTAGGAAACGGTAGTGGGGGAAACACGAGGACAGCAGCCTGAACAGCGGGCTGACCGGGGCAGCACCGCGGACAGGGTGCAGGCTCAGAGAACCTACTAGGGGTGGACCTTACTGTGAACTCCGGACTTTACTCAGCCGTAATCCGCTCACATTGGCTCATCGTTCGCAACAAACGTGGCACACGGGTGTGAGCCGTTTGTAGTGCACAGACTGTCCCATCCCCGTGCTCCACGCCCAAAGCCACCAGAATGTTGTGCGTCAACTGTACTTCAATAAACTAAAAAACAAAATCTATTTATTAAAAGAATTCTTTGTGCTGTACAGAAAAGCAAAAGCACCCGATCGCCCTGCGTGATGTTGAGCTCGCTGTGGGTGGAGGTCACCTTGCCCTCCTGCCTGCCGGGGGCAGCGTATGGGAATATGTTCGTGGCCTTCTGCCCATCCACCAGCCAGGTGACCTCCATGTCACCTGGGACGTAGCCGGAGATGAGGCACAGGAGCTGGATGGTGCTACCGGGGTCACCGAGGGGGTCACACGAGGAGTGGAAGAGCTTCACGGTGGGGGGAATGAAGTTCATGGCACACGCTAGGGGTGAAGGTGGCAGCGTGGCGTCAGCCCCCTGAGCCCACGACACCCACGTGCCCGCCCAGGCGCCTTCCTCCTCTCCTAGCCGCTCCCGCCACGCCTGCCCCCCCCTCCAGCCCGACCGTGGCTCACCACTGACGGTCTTGTTGATGGTGGGGGACTCCGCGTGAGCCACACTGCAGGTGAACTTCTGTTTGGCCCACTCGCCCCAGACGGTCACGTGGCTGGTGGTGGTGTAGAGGCCAGAGGTCTCCTGGAGGGTGGCGGGGAGGGTCACGACGCTCTTGTTCAGGGACCCCGCATCCCAGGTCACGGTCACCGGCATCGGGAAGTAGCCCGTGACCAGGCAGCCCAGTGTCACGGACGGGGCAGTGGCGACGGTGCCTTTGCAGCAGGTGGCCAAGGGGAAGACGAGGGGGGCCTGGATGGAGGCTGTGGGGGCAGAGGCAGTGTCAGTGCCGACCGGCGGAGTCTGAGGGGGAGAAGTGTGGGGCAGAGCGGGGTGGTCGGGGGGAGGGGCGCACGGGGACCCCTTCTCCAGCCTCAGGGGGCAGATGCTCATTTTGGACTCTTGTTCCCCGAGTCTGCTAGCAACGCCCTCCCACGAACCCCTGTGTCCCTGCCAGAAGCAGGGGTGTTCTTACCTTTGGCCAGGACGCCCTGCCCGCAGCCCTGAGTGGCAGGAACGTGGGGTTCTTGGGGAGCAGAGGTGTCTGACTCGTGTCCTGACCTGCGGAGGCTCCAGGGAGCCCGACTACAGGCCCCATTCATAGCAGAGCCCGGATCAGTCCTCCCCCACTCCCCCAGGTGGTGACTCCTCCCCGGAGCCCAGACCCCAGGTCATCGTCCACGCTGCCCCCTCGGTCCGGTGAGACCGACCAGTCCACGTGGCCTCGCGTCAGGACGGCCGAGAGCAGCGATACTAACCCGCTCCACACCCAGCCTCACTAGCTCTGCTGATTCAGACCAGCTCAGGTCACGGGAGTCCGCCTTGGTCCGGCCTGGCCCACGTCAGCCCAGGAGACCCGATTTCGAGCAGGCTAACTCATCTGAGCTCAGTCCACAAACTCCACCAAAACCCTTCAGCTCCGTTTGGCTCAGCCTGCCAGCCAGGCTTGTCATACCTGCTCAGTCCCACTCAATGTAGCCTCACTGACCTTGGCCACTGGACCTAGCAGAACAGTACACCCTGCTTGACTCGCTGAAGCCTGATTCAGGCAGACCAAACCAACTAGCTGAACCCACTTTAGCCCAGCCCAACCCAGTACAGGCCAACTCAGCCCAGCCCAGTTCAGCTGAGGCCAGCTCAGTCCAGCTCAGCCTAGTTCGGTTTAACCTGGTTCAGCCCAGCCCAGCCCAGCCCAACCCAGTTTAGCCCAGCTTAGCCCATCGTAGCTGAACTGAGCCCAGTTCAGCCCAGCCCAGTTCAGCTCAGGCCAGCTCAGTCCAGCCTAGCTCAGCACAATTCAGCCCAGCCCAGCTCAGCCCAGTTTAGCCCAGCTTAGCCCATCCCACCTGAACTCAGCCCAGCTCAGCCCAGCTCAGCCCAGTTCAGCCCAGCTCAGCCCAGGTCAGCCCAGTTCAGCTCTGCTCAGCCCAGTTCAGCCCAGCTCAGCCCAGCCCAGCCCAGCTTAGCCTAGTTCAGTGCAACCTAGTTCAGCCCAGCCCAGCCCAGCCCAACCCAGCCTAGCCCAGCCCAGCCCAGCCCAGCCCAGCCCAGTTTAGCCCAGCTTAGCCCATCCTAGCTGAACTCAGCCCAGTTCAGCTCAGCCCAGTTCAGCCCAGCTCAGCCCAGGTCAGCCCAGTTCAGCTCAGCTCAGCCCAGTTCAGCCCAGCTCAGCCCAGTTCAGCCCAGCTCAGCCCAGCCCAGCCCAGCCCAGCCCAGCCCAATTTAGCCCAGCTTAGCCCATCCCAGCTGAACTCAGCCCAGTTCAGCCCAGCCCAGTCCAGCTCAGCCCAGCCCAGTTCAGCTCAAGACAGCTCAGTCCATCCTAGCTCAGCACAATTCAGTCCAGCCCAGCTCAGCCTAGCTCAGCCCAGTTCAGTGCAGCTCAGCCCAGCTCAGCCCAGCTCAGCCCAGCTCAGCCCAGTTCAGCTCAGCTCAGCCCAGTTCAGCCCAGCTCAGCCCAGCTCAGCCTAGTTCAGCCCAGCTCAGCCCAGTTCAGCCCAGCCCAGCCTAGCTCAGCCCAGTTCAGCTCAGCTCAGCCCAGCACAGCCCAGCTTAGCCTAGTTCAGCTCAACCTAGTTCAGCCCAGCCCAGCCCAGCCCAGCTTAGTCTAGTTCAGTTCAACCTAGTTCAGCCCAGCCCAGCCCAGCCCAGCTTAGTCTAGTTCAGTTCAACCTAGTTCAGCCCAGCCCAGCCCAGTTTAGACCAGCTTAGCCCATCCTAGCTGAACTCAGCTCAGCTCAGCCCAGCTCAGTCCAGCTCAGTTCAGCTCAGTCCAGCTCAGCCCAGCACAGCCACCTTAGCCTGGCTTAACCCAGCAGCCCAGACCAGACCAGTTCAGCTCAGTCCAGCTTAGCCTACCACAGTCCAGTTCAGCCTGGTTCAACCCACTTCAGCACAGTTCAGTCCAGTTCAGTTCAGACCAGCTCAGGTCAGCCCAGCTCAGCCTAGCTCAGCCTAGCCCAGCCCAGCCCAGCTCAGCCTAGCCAAGCTTAGCTTGGTTCAGCTCAGCCCATTCCAGCCAGTTCAGCCTAGCTCAGCTTTGCTCAGTTTGTCTCAGTCCAGTCCAGCCTGGTTCAGCCCAACCCAGCTCAGTTCAGCCCAGTTTAGCCAAGTTCAGCCCAGCCCAGACCAGCCCAGCTCAGCCCAGCTCAGCCCAGCTAAACCCAGCTAAGCCCAGTTCAGCTACCTCAGTTGAGATCAGCCCAGCTCAACCCAGCTCGTTCTAGTTCAACTCAGCCCAGCCCAGCCCCGCTCGGCTCAGCTCAGCTCAGCACAGTTCAGCCCAGCCCAGCCCAGCCCAGCCCAGCCCAGTTCAGCCTAGTTCAGTCCAGAACAGCCCAGCTCAACCAACCCAGCCCAGCTAATCCCAGTTCAGCCCAGCTCAGTTCAGATCAGCTCAACCCAGCCCAGCTAAGTCAAGTTCAGCTCAGCTCCACTCAGCCAAGCCCAACCCACTTAGCTAGCTCATTCCAGTTCAGCCCAGTTCAGTCCAGCTCAGCCCAGCACAGCCCAGCTCAGCCCAACTCAGCCCAGTTAAGCTCATTCCAGGGCAGCTCCGCTCTGGCCTCTGCCCGCGTCCTGCCTGCAGACAGGAGACAGGCGACCCTGCTGCTGCTTCTGGACCGTGGGTGTGTGCCCGGGTGTGTGCTGGGGGAGCAGGGGGAAGGTGACCCCCGCCCAGCCCTTGGAAGGCCCTGCTGACGGTGGAGGGCTGGGTGCGGGGGCAGTGTGGGCAGGGCGGGCAGGTGTAGCGTGGCGTCCACGGCGCCGGCCCGCCCCCGAAGGCGGTTTTCTCCAGACACTCGGAGCCCTTTCAGGTCCGTTGCCGGAGTTGCCGTTTCTTGGGCTTTCTTTCTTCGGAAAGTCCTTGGGTTGCTGTGAATCGTGCCTCGTTTTCGATGACGCGTTCTTAGCAGGTTTCTGCTGACACAGCGGAACACGACTGCTTCCTGGGTTTGTTTGGAGCCCCTGCTGCTGTTCTTGCTGGTTCTAAGGGCTGTGTGGATTCCGCTGCCTTTTCATCGTACGTGCTTGTGTCGTCTGCATTAGTGACAGTTTTACATCTGTCCTTTCAGTCTCAGCAGCTCGTTTTCGTCCGTTGTCACACAGCATTGGCCAGGACCATCTCCAAACTGTTTGACCGCACTGCTCACAGGAAAAACATTTGTACTGTAATCTAACACCATACATATGTTATGAGCAGGTGGCACACACATGTTACCCTTCCATACATACGTTGTGTGTGTTCTTACGTGGCTGAAACGTCTTCACAGACAACTTACCTTGGTACGTTCAGTGCATTACGATTTCTGTCCCCACCTGGCTGATTTCAGTCTGCAGGTTGGCCCGACACACGTTGTATAAAGGTCGTGACGCAGCACCCTGGCCTCGTCGCTGGTCTGCACTGACTGAGGGAGGACCTTGAACCCCACGACCTGCCCCTGTGCCTGGACGGGTGCCCGCTCCCCTGCATTCTTGCTGCACCTGTCTGAGGTGGGGCCCCGAACCCCACGACCTGCCCCTGTGCCTGGACGGGTGCCCGCTCCCCTGCATTCTGGCTGCACCTGTCTGAGGTGGGGCCCCGAACCCCACGACCTGCCCCTGTGCCTGGACGGGTGCCCGCTCCCCTGCATTCTGGCTGCACCTGTCTGAGGTGGGGCCCCGAACCCTACGACCTGCCCCTGTGCCTGGACGGGTGCCCGCTCCCCTGCATTCTAGCTGCAGCTGTGGCAAGGACTGGGCTTTGCCCTCAGACTAATCTCTCCAGGGCACAGTCTTCCCCGTGTCTGCCTGTGTCTGCTTGTCCTCTGATGCCTTCAAATCACTGTCTGCCGGGCAGTTTTTCCACTTTATACTTGTGCCTGCAAAGGTTTAGTCTGAGACAAGGCACCGCACCGACCGCCGTCGGAATCAGAACCACTTTCTCTCCTGTGGCTTTTCAGAAATTTTCACTTCCCTGTGACGGGTGGAGCGCAGCGTCCTTTCTGTATGTTTGAGGGCTATTTGGATAGCCTCTGTGAAACATGTGTTCAATTCTCGTGTCCGTTTCTCTACCGAATTGTGCGATTTTGCCAATTGATTTGCCGGAGTGCCCTGCACATTCTGGATACTCTGAGAGCGAAATTTGTTTACAGGAAATATTTTGCAAGACTTTGAAATGCACCAAAAGATCACTCCTTACAGGGGGCGCCTGGACGGCTCACTGGGATGAGTGTCTGACTCTTACTTTCGGCTCAGGTCTGATGGCGGGGTCCCGGGATCGAGCCCTGCATGGGGCTCTGTGCTGAGTGTGGGGCCTGCTTGGGATCCTCTCTGTCTCTGTCTCTGTCCCTCCCCCTGCACACTCTCTCCCTCTAAAAAGAAAAAGATGACTCCCCCGAGGGACCGGGCGCTCAGCACCCGAGTGCCTGCGGATGGGGCGCCGGGTGCGGCAGCTCAGGCAGCGGGGTGGGCGGGGCTCGGGCGCCTCTGAGGCTCTGGGCGTGTCTCTGCCGGCCCAGCTCCCTGCAGACTCAGATGCCCTGGTTCCCCGGGCAGTGTCTGAGCGCGGGGTGTAGGGGGTGTAGGGGGCCCTCCCCTGTGCAGTGACCGAGCCGCCATCTGGGGGGCCTCTAATAGTCCACTGCCTGCTGCGTGTGGTCCGGGAGCCCGGGGCTTCAGCAGCCCCTGGGGGCGGTCTCGTGGCCCTGTACCCCGCTGATGGCCGGCCGAGCCGGGTCCCGGGGGTAGGGGGTTGGGCCAGGGGGCCTGGGGGACCCCGTTCCTCCAGGTCCGCCCGTCCAGGTGGCTCCTGTCCGGCCGTCTGGCTGGCCCGACAGAGACCGCAGACACTCCTCACGGGTGTGGAGGCTGGATGCCCACATCGGGTACCAGCAGGCGTGGCGTCTGGGGGGTCCCCGCTGCCTGGCTCACGGACGGCGTCTTCTCTCTGCCCCTTCACGTGCCGGAAGCGGGGAGGCAGCTCGCTTTTTCATAAGGGCGCTAACCCCAGTCGTGGGGGCTCCACCCTGACGACCTCTGGTGCCCCAAAGCCCCGCCTCCTAACACCATGACACTTAGAGCTAGGATTCCAACACACGCCATGTGGGGACACAGTCGCATCCTCCCCTTCCCGCCGCCACCCACGCTGACGTCTGTGCGTCTTGGGCCCCCCGTGGGGACAGGGTTCAGGCGCCGGCTGGTTCCCTCCCAGTGCGAGTGGGAGGAGGGCGGGACCAGGTGGGTCCCAGGAGCAGGAGCGAGGCCGGCCCGCTGGTCCGTGTGTGTGTGAGGTACAGGTGGAGGTGTGAACACGGGCAAAGGGAGATGCGCACAGGCCTGCGTCTGAGCGGAAGCCCAGGGGAGGGGGCCCCTGAGGAGCGGCAGGCAGCAGGAGGCCGACCTCGGGGCTCACCCAGGAGCAGCCCGCAGGACCTTAGGGGGTCTGAGGGGTTGCATGGGGAGGCACGTAGGTGTGTGTGGGTCCCCGGGGGAACGTGGAGGGGGGGCCCACGTGTATGGCGTTATTGGAAGGCCACAGGTGGGGGCCTCAGGGCCCGCTGGGAGATTGCTCTCAAAGAGCGGGCGTTCCTGCCCTGAGAGCGGAGGGTCCGGTCATGCCCCGTGTTCCCGCGGAGGCCATGGGGTCAACCAGCTGCCGAAGACCCCGGCGTTCCGGTGGGAGGGTGGGAAGGATGGAGACCGATCTCTGGTCCAGGGGATGGAGCGGGGGCCCCGGCCCGGGGACCGAGAGGGAGGGGGTGCTGGGCAAGCCGTGTGGATGGTGTGGTCGCCTGGAGCCCCCAGGACCCCTGGGGGCCGGGGCGTTCTCCCCACGGCCGCCCTGTATTTGGTGCGGCCCCCACTGGTGAGGCAGCCCCTGCCCACGGGGAGGTGGGAGGTGCTCCCTGAGCGGTCCTGAGGCACCGTGGCCGCGCTGGCCACGACTCTCTGCCCGCCCTGGGCCTCGGCCTGGGCTGTTGACCTGCACACTCAGAGCCCACTCCCCTCTCCCGCTGCGTCCCCAGAAGACCGCAGCCCCTCGTGCTGGCCTCCCTTCCCAGGGCCCTTACTGGGAAGGGCTGGCAGGTGTGGTCCCGCCTCTGCCCTCGAGGTGCACGTGTCTCCTACAACCCGGGGCACCTCCAGGACCCGAGACCCCCAGGCACTGCAAGGACAGAATCCCGACTCCATCGCTGCTGGCCAGGGACCCCACGGCCCCCTGACGCCAATGGACTGCCCGCCCCCACTTGGCATTCTTCCTGTAGAACTTGGTCTTTTCTGCCCCCCACCCCCACCCCCACCCTCACCCCCACCCCCACCCCCACCCCCGGGTGGTGGTGTTCTCGCTGGGCCTCCCCCCGACTGAGTGTCCTGACCCCTTGGGCTGGTGTCCAGCTTCGCTTACCTGGGACAGTGCTGTCCCCCCGGGCCTCACCCGACCTGGCCTTCACTGGTGCTCCCACCTGGACCCAACTCTCCTGAAATGCGTTCCCCAAATTCAAATCTTGAAGCCCTGACCGCCAGGACCCCAGAATGTGACTGTATTGGGAGATGGGGTCTTTCGAGAGGTAATAGGTTAAAGCGAGGTCACTAGGGTGAGTCCTGATCCAGTGTGACTGGTCCTCACCATGGACTCACTCCTCCCCTGGTAAGAGGAGGTCGGGGCACAGACACGCATAGCGGGCCGGATGTGTGAGGACACGGCGTCTACATGCTGAGGGGCCACCAGCCCCATGACACCCGGGTCTGCCTGCTAGCTTCCAGAATCGTGGAAACATCAGTGCACGTTGTCCACACCACGGGACCGTCGTGCTTTGCTAGCAGCCCGTGCTAATACACACCCAATAGGTGCCTCTTGCGGTGCCCTTGGCCAGGTCAGGATGCTCCCCCTGCGCCCCACAAGGCGTCACGTGACCCCTCGCGCCTGCGGCGCACCTCACCCCCCGGGAACCCCAGGGGCCGGGGGTCCTGCTCCCACGGCTGGAGGGACCGACACACGGCACGGCCAGTCTGTGGATTTCACGGGGCGCGTCAACAGAGGAAGACCTTCCCAGCCGGTTAGGGAGTTTTTAAGGATATTTTATTGTCATTAAAAAAGAAAAAAAAAAAAAAAAGAAAAAAAAAAGAAAGAAAGAAATGCAAATGGAAATCAAGGAGCTCCAGACATTTAAAAAGAATAAAACAAGCTAGCCAAGCTTCAGCAGTGGCTTTCCCATGTGTGGGAGCCCCGGGCGTCTGTCCCTGGGGCTGGGGGCTCCGCTTCTCCTCCCCTGCGTGGCCATCTCTTCCCATGTGGGGGCCCCGACTTGGCACCCACCCAAAGACAGGGCGGAGAGCCAGTCCTGGGGGTCCGCCCGGCCGTGGGCTTATCTCTCTCTCCCACCCCCCGCGTGAGCCTGTTGGGACTCAGGCCCCGGCCACAGGGTGGGGCGGGCTGGGCCTGCCGCCCTGGCCTCCTGGCACCTTCCACCTGTGTCCACCGAGGCTGTGTCCCACTGGCCCGGGGACCAGGTCACCAGACCCCTCTGCAGGAGGCCTGTCTGGCTGGATGTCACTCTGTCCCCGGCATCCACGGGGCTCCTGCAGCAGCCACAGGCCCAGGCCCTTGTCTGCGCGGTCTCCTCCCGAGCAGAAGATCTGACTGACCGTTAGTGACACGTCGGAAGCTTCCTCAGGATCTGGGCGGACGTGGCTGCTCCGGGGAAACCCTGCGTCCTGGAGCCTGGCCTGGACGGGGTTCGCACGGAGGCCGGTCCCTGCCAGACAGACGCTGGGATCGCCAGCCGCCCGCCTCCTCCAGGATGAGCGTGCCCGCTGGCCGTGCGCGGCCACAGCGGTAGCCTGGCGGCCGCCGTGGAGGGGCCAGCGGGCGTCCACCAGCTCAGGTTGGGGCACAACCTGCCGTCCACGCGATTCTCCAAACGGGGGTTCAGGGCGCAGGATGCAGCTCACAGGGGCCGCGAGGCCAGAGGGCGAGGGCGCAGGCCCAGGGTGGCTGTGAGGTCAGAGGGTGGCGAGGTCAGAGGGCGGGAGAGCAGGCCTGGCAGCAGGCTGATGCACCGGGATCCTGTGCAGGGTCTGGGGCAGCGCTGACACCCGCCCAGGACGGCTGGCCCTAGGCCCCCTGCCCGATCATGTTCCTGTAGTCGGGCGCGATCGTGCGCTTCAGCTCCCCCACCGAGGAGAAGATCCACTTCACCTGCAGCAGGAGGGCAGGAGGTGACGTGGTTGGGACCCTTGAGGACAGCCCCCCATCCTGGTGCCCCCCTCCCCGGGACCACTTGAGTGGGAGGGAGTCATATGGGGATGGCATGGGGACTGGGAGGGGACAGAGGGGATAGTGTGGGAGTCAGTGTGGGAACAGCCTGGGGTCCGTTTGGGAGCAGCGTGGGGACAGCATGGTCATAGTGAGTCCACAGCTTGAGGTCAACGTGGGTTCTGCAAGGGGTCACTGTAGGGACAGTGTGGGGACAGCATTGGGTCACTGTGGGGTCAGTGTGGGGTCAGCATGATGAGGACAGTGGGTCTACAGCATAGGTCAGCGTGGGGTCAGTGTGAGGTCAGCATCGGGTCACGGTGGGGACAGTATGGGGTCAGTGTGGGGACAGCGTGGGGTCACTGCAGGGACAGCTAGGGAATAGCATGGGGACAGCATGGGGAAAGTATGGGGTCACAGTGGGTCAGCATGGTGACAGTGGGTCCACATCATCGGGTCAGTATGGGGTGACAGGGGAGACGGCATGTTGACAGTGGGTCCATAGTACGGGGTCAGTGTGAGGGCAGCACGAGGTCAGCGTGGGGATAGCGTGCGGTTAGTGTGGGGACAGTGTAGGGTCAGTGTGGGGACTGCCTGGTGTCATTGCGGGGACAGCATGGGAATAGCATGGGGAAAGGCTGGGGTCAGCATGGGGGTCACAGGCAGGACAGCATGGGGTCAGTGTGGGGTCACAGGGGAGACAGCATGGTGACAGTGGGTCCACAGCATGGGGTCAGTATGGGGTCCGTGTGGGGACAGCATTGGGTCACAGTGGGGACAGCGTGGGGTCATGGTGGGGCCAGTGTGGGGCAGCATGATGTCAGTGTCTGGTCAGTGTGGGGATAGCGTGGTTCCAGTGAGTCCCCAGTGTGGGGTCAGTGTGGGGTCAGCACAGGGTCAGCGTGGGGGCAGTGTGGGAGCAGTGTGGAGTCTGTGGGGGCAGGGTGGGGTCTGCGTGGGGTCAGTGTGGGGGCAGCATGGGGTCAGCGTGGGGTCAGTGTGGGGGCAGCGTGGAGTCTGTGGGGGCAGGGTGGGGTCATGGTGGGGTCAGTGTGGGGGCAGCATGAGGTCAGTGTCTGGTCAGTGTGGGGATAGCGTGGTTCCAGTGAGTCCCCAGTGTGGGGTCAGTGTGGGGTCAGCACAGGGTCAGCGTGGGGGCAGTGTGGGAGCAGTGTGGAGTCTGTGGGGGCAGGGTGGGGTCTGCGTGGGGTCAGTGTGGGGGCAGCATGGGGTCAGCGTGGGGTCAGTGTGGGGGCAGCGTGGAGTCTGTGGGGGCAGGGTGGGGTCATGGTGGGGTCAGTGTGGGGGCAGCATGAGGTCAGTGTCTGGTCAGTGTGGGGATAGCGTGGTTCCAGTGGGTCCCCAGTGTGGGGGTAGCCTGTGGGCAGCGT
Source organism: Panthera tigris (assembly GCF_018350195.1). Taxonomy (NCBI): domain Eukaryota; kingdom Metazoa; phylum Chordata; class Mammalia; order Carnivora; family Felidae; genus Panthera; species Panthera tigris. The sequence continues at coordinate 146,035,894 of NC_056665.1, forward strand.
GGGGTCAGCACAGGGTCAGCGTGGGGTCAGCGTGGGGGCAACATGGGGTCAGCGTCGAGTCAGTGTGGGGATGGCGTGGTTCCAGCGGGTCCCCAGCGCTGGGACAGCGGGCCACAGCGCGGGGCGGTGCGGGGACACCCACCTTGAAGAGGGTGACGGTGGCGCTGTAGCACACGCTGAGCAGGAAGAGCGTGATGAAGATGGAGATGGTGGTCCACAGCCCATCCAGCTCCCCGTCCTGGTCCTCCGCACAGCTGTCGTCCAGGAGCAGCTCTGGACAGGAAGGGAGCGGTCAGTGCCATGCCTGCCCATAGGAGTGGTTCCCGGGGTGACGGTCGCGGCCCTCCGTAGCCTCAGGGCACCGGCCTCGGTGCCCCCATCCTCCCGCCTGGGCCCGGCCCGTGGGGACGCGCTCCCTCTCTGCTCTGCGCTGTGCTGGGGCTGTCTGGGGGGAAGGCAGCCTGACCACCACACCCGTTCTCCTGGGGACCCGGCCCAGAGGGTGGGAGGGTCAGCAGAGCCCAGGGAAGGGTCGAGAGGGTGGCAGGGAGTGACCCTAGCGAACGAGTGGGTGCGAGTGTCAGGCCAGCTGGGGGTGGGGGTTTTGGTGTGTGTTGGGAGGGGACCCAGTGTCCTGGGGAGAAGAAGGGCTGGTCAGCGTGGTCGGCGTGTGGATGGGCTGCTGAGCAGCCGATGGGTGTGGGAGGGGGTGGGGACCAGGCTGGGGTCCACGGTGAGGGTTCCCAAGCCTGGTTCCGGTCTGGGCCCGGGCACATTGTCCCGTGTGAGGCCCAGTGTGTGCGTGTGTGTGTGTGTGTTTGTGAAGGTGGCCCTGCTCAGTGGGAGGGGCTTGTTTTCAGCGTCCCTGTGGGTGTCTGGGATGGTCCCTCCCCTGGGCACTCAGGACTGCTTGCCTCTGCCCGTTTGGGGCACCGGGGTGAGTGTCCCCACGAGTGGACAGGCCTGGCCCCAGGCAGGATGAAGTCAGGAGGGGCCGCCTCATCTGAGGGAGGGTGAGGGCCTGTCCTCACAGCATGGGTCAGGCCTGGCTACTGCACTGGCACAGAGCTACAACTCAGAGCTCTCAAGAGGTCCAGGGGACGGGGGGAGCAGCGGAAGAGGACAGGCCAGCGTCCCACAGCTTGGGCGGGTCCAGACGTGGGAAAGACCGTGCGCCCCGTTCCCTGAGGGGCTCTGGAGGGCTTCTCCGTTCCCTGTCGCCCCCCTCCGGCCTTGAGTAGCCCCTGGCCAAGCCCTCTCTCTGTCCCAGGCGGCTCCCGGCCATGAGTTTTGGCCGCCTGTGCAGACCTGCCCACTCAGGTCCCGGCCCCTGGTGGGACCCGCGCTCTCCCGTGAATGGTGACCCCTGAGCCTCGGAGCCTGGCCTGCCCGCACCTCCCAGAGGCCTGGGTGTCCTGAGCTCTGCCTCGGAAAGACGCACGACAGTGTCACAGGTCCCAGGGCAGTGCTGGGTGCTTTATTTCACGCAGGGTGCCTGCCCGGGGGGTGATGTACACAGGGGTGGGCGCTCAGAGCCCGCGGGGGCCTGCTGGGGGGCCGGGCGCGCTGCTCATTTACCCGGAGACTGGGTGAGGGATTTCTGTGTGTGGTGGCTGTGCAGAGCTTCGTGTGACACCGAGCAGGTGTAGGTGTTTCCCCTCTGCCAGCGGGACTTGTCCACCAAGAGCCTGCTGTACAGGAAGTAGGTCCCGTCGCTGTCCAGCTGGGGTGGGGTCGTCCGGTAGTTGTTCTCTGGCTCCGGCTGTCCGGTGATCTCCCACTCGACGGCAATGTCAGGCGGGTAGAAGCCTTCGATCAGGCAGGTCACACTGACTTTGTTCCTGCTGAGCTCCTCCTGGGCTGGAGGCAGGACGTACACCTGGGGCTCGTGGGGCTCTCCTGTGGGGTCAGAGGTCAGCACAGATGGTCACTCCCAGGGTGGAGGGCTGGCCTGGGTCCGCCAGGCCCCACTCGACCTCCCTGTGCCCCATCTGTCCTCTTGCCCACCTTTGGCCTTGGAGATGGTCCTCTCGATGGGGGAGGGGAGGGCTTTGCTGTTGACCTTGCACTTGAACTCCTTCCCCTTGAGCCAGTCCTGGTGCAGGATGGGGAGGACACTGACCACACGGAAGGTGCTGTTGAACTGCTCCTCACGCGGCCTCGTCTTGGCTGTGTGCATCTCGGTGTTATCCACAAACCATGTGATCTGGACATCGGAGTCATCTGGGCCCAAGTCCACCACCAAGCACGTGACCTCGGGCGTCCGGGAAATCGAGAGGGTGTCCTTGGGTTTTGGGGGGAAGATGAAGACGGACGGTCCCCCAGGAATCTCAGGAACTGGTGTGGGAGACACAATGCAGGGGTCAGCATTTGGGGGGGCTCTCTTGAACATTCCCCCCACCAGGCAGTTCCTGGATGCGGGCCATGGCCTTGCTGTGCAGGGCGGTGCCCTGCTGACTCACCTGGGCATTTGGGACACTTGCAGGGTTTGGGCACTGCAGAGAGACCAGACTGGAGGTTAGTGGGGGCCAGGGGTGGGGACAGCTCTTGGGGTGGGCTAGGTCAGGGCAGGTCAGGGGGGCGTCCCCAGACTGGTGCCTGCAGTGGAGATGAAGTATGGTGGGGGTGTGTAGCCTGTGCTCACACTGGACCAGGCAGCCAGGCCCAGAGGCCCTCCTCCCCGAGCTTGGGGGACAGAGGTGCCTCTCCTGTGCCCCGGGGTCCAGGTGGACCAGCTGACCTGGCCTGTCTCCCAGTGGACACCCTCTTACCGGTCTTGTCCACCTTGGTGCTGCTGGGCGGGTGGGCCACGTTGCAGGTGAAGGTCTCACTGAGCCACCTGCTGGAGGGCACTGTCACCATGCTGCTGAGAGAGTAGAGCCCCGAGGCCTGCAGGACGGACGGGAAGGTGTGCACACCGCTGGTCAGGGCGCCGGAGTTCCAGGACACGGTCACCGGCTCAGGGAAGTAGCCTAACACCAGGCAGGCCAGGGCCACGGTGCAGCCAGATGTGGTCCCGCAGCTGGGGGCCAGTGGGAACACCGATGGGGCCGTGGTGGAGGCTGCAAGAGAGGAGGCCGTGTGACCACAAGGGTCTCGCTCCTGGGAGGGTCCGGGCAGGGTATCAGGTGCCCGGGCTTGGGGTGGCCCTCCAGGAAGTCTGCAGACCAGCCGCCCGGCGTAGCTCTCTGCCGCCCCGGGGCCTCGTGTTTCTGCGGCTGCACGTGCTGGCCCCGTGGGCCCGGTCGGTGCTGGGTGACCTCCTGCTGGATTAGAGTCTCCTGGGCCCAGCCCCTGGGTCCCCACTCGGGCTTCCTGTGGGTGCTCGGCCTGACCGAGCCATCCGTCTGAGCTCTGACCGGTGGCCCCTGCTCCCAACGGGCCTCTGCTGAGGCCTTGAGCCCACTGCCCTGTTGTCCCAGCCTGGATCTGCCCTGGGCCAGCGGGACCTTTCTTGAACACAGCAGGCCTCTGCCACCCGCTGCCCGTGCCCCTCAGCCCGGAGTCCCCGTCGTGGCCTGCTGTCTGCCCTCCAGGCCTCACATCTTCTGGGTCAGCTCTGCAGCTAAAGCGCCCGGGCGCCGGATCCCGGCCCTGCCCTGAGCCCCTCTCAGGCCTTCCTGGGCTCACTCAGTGCCCGTGCCCTGGGGCCTGTCCAGCTCCTCCCTGTCCCCAGAGCCCTCTTTCAGCCGAGGTCTTTCCTGAGCCTGCCTGCCCCTCAGTGCCGGTGGGAGCCTTGCCCCGCCCTGGCTGTCCTCTCGTGCACGGTGCCAGCACCTCAGACCCCACGTCCCCAGCCAGACCCGACCCCTCTGCTAAGTCTGATGGCCCTGCCTGGCCTCCCCTCCCACCCACACTCCAGGCTGGCGGCCCTGCCTCAAACTCCCAGCAACCCCTCCTTCCCTGCACCGGGTCCACTGCCCTGAGCCACCCCTCCTGGCTTTGTCATGTCCAGCCTTCTGTCCCCCATCCGCACGAGCCTCCAGAGCGGGGTCAGCGCCCCTGAGCCTAAGATTGTGGCCACCGCTGTCCCTTCAGCCCCAGAGACCTACCTACCCAGGCTCGCCTCTCCCCCCTACCTTGTCCACCGGGCCTCGGGCGGCTCACGCCCTCCCGTGTCCAGGGAGGCTCACCTGGGCCCCGCCCTCGTGGTCTCTGTGTGCCGTGCCGCTCAGCTCCCACCTAGTCCAGGGCTGCTCTTAGCTCAGTCCTTCTGCCCTTCACCCCTGAGGCTCCTGGGGCAGCCCTTGCCCCTCCTGCCTCCCCCTTGTCCCTGCTCACCTTCACATCCCCTGCCTGCTCCCCTGAGCTCCTGGTGCAGCCCTGCCTCTCCTGCCCTCTCCCTGCCCCTCCTGCCCTCTCCCTGCCCCTCCTGCTCTCCTCCTGCTCCTCCTGCCCTCCCAACCCCCTGCTCACCCTCACATCCCCTGCCTGCTCCCCTGAGCTCCTGGTGCAGCCCTGCCTCTCCTGCCCTCTCCCTGCCCTTCCTGCTTTCCCCCTGCTCTTCCTGCCCTCCCAACCCCCTGTCCACTGTCATAACCTCTGCCTGCTCCCCAGAACTCCTGGGGATATCCCTGCCTCTCTTGTCCTCTCCCTTTTCACTCCTTCCTTCCCCTGCCCCTGCTCACCTGCACAAGCTCACTTGCTGCCCTGAGCTCCTGGCCTGGTGGTAGCTCCGAGCTGTCTGTGCTCCCCATAGGTTCACCTCCTCCTAGCAGCTCCTCCACCCCACCCCTTTGCCTGGCCCCTCATGCTGAGCCCAGGCCTTGGATCCTTCTAGCTTCTTGCCTCTGCATGTCTGAGACCTGGTCCTGCCAGTTCAGGCCTCAGCTCCCCTGCCCTGCAGCACTCCTAACCTCCCCCTGCCCTGCCGCCCTCAGCACCTCCTGGCCAGAACTCCCACCCCCGAGCCCCTGCAGACTCCAGACCTCACCAGAACCCTGCCTGCTGCAGGAAGCTCTCTCAGCTCAGGTCCCTGGGGACAGTCCAGGGTCACTGTGTCCTCCTGTCTACAGCTTGTCTGAAGCAGCCCTGCCCCACAGCAGCCCCTGCCCCTCTTGCCGTCCCCCCGCCTCTGCTCACCCTCACAAGCTCTGCCTGCTCCCCTGAGCTCCTGGGACAATCCTGCCCCTCCTGCCCTCCACCTGCCCCTCTTGCCCTGCCCCCTGCCCCTGCTCACCTGTACCACCTCTGTGTGCTCCCTGGGAACTCCTGGGTCAACCCTGTCCCTCCTGCTCTCCCCTTGCCCATCCTGCTCTCTTTCAACCCCTCCTGCTCTCCTTCTGCCCCTCTTGCTCTCTCCCTACCCCTTCTGCTCTCCCCCTCCCCCCCGTCCTCCCCCTGCCCCTCCTACCCTGCCCCCAGCCCCTGCTCCCTATGCCAGTTTTGTGTGCTGCCTGGGAGCTCGTGGGGCTGCCCTCTGTCCCTTCTATTCTTCCCTTGCCTCTTCTGCTCTCCCCCTGCCTCCTATGCCCTCCCCCTGCCCCTCCTGCCCTCCCCTCCCCTACTCACCCTCATAAGCTCTGCCTGCTCCCCTGAACTCCTGGGGGTAGCCCTGCCCCTCCTGCCCAGCTCCCTGTCCCTACTGCCCTGCCCCCTGCCCCTGCTCACCTGTACCAGCTCTGTGTGCCCCCAGGAGCTCCTGGGGCAGCTGTCTGTCCCTTCTGCTGTCCTCCTGCCCCTCCTGACCTCACCCTGCTGCCCCTGCTAACCTCCACAAGCTCTGCTGGCTCTCCTGATCTCCTGGGGCAGACTGCCTCTCCTCTTCTACCCCTGCCCCTCCTGCCATGCCACTACACTCCTGCCATCCCCCTGCCCCTCCTGGTCTCCCCTGCTCCTCCTGCTCTCCACCCCCCTGCCTACCCTCACAAGCTCTGCCTGCTCCCTTGAGCTCCTGGGGCAACCTTGCCTCTCCTGCCCTCCCCCCTGCCCCTCCTGCCTTGCCCCCTGCCCCTGCTCACCTGTACCAGCTCTGTGTGCTCCCTGGGAGGTCCTGGGGTAGCCCCCTACCTCTCCTGCTCTTCCCCTGCCCCTCCTGCCCTGCCCATGCACCTGCTCACCTGTACCAGCTCTTTATGCTCCCTGGGAGCTCATGGGGCAGTGCCTGTGCCTTCTGCTCTCCCCCTGCCCCTCCTGCCCTCCCAATCCCCTACTCACCCTCATAAGCTCTGCCTGCTCCCTGAACTCCTGTGGGTGGCCCTGCCCCTCCTGCCCAGCCCCCTGTCCCTACTGCCCTGCCCCCTGCCGCTGCTCACTTGTACCAGCTCTGTGTGCCTCCAGGAGCTCCTGGGGCAGCTGTCTGTCCCTTCTCCTGTCCTTCTGCCCCTCCTGACCTAACCCTGCTGCCTCTGCTGACCTCCACAAGCTCTGCTGGCTCTCCCGAGCTCCTGGGGCAGCCTTGCCTCTCCTTTCCTCCCCCCACCCCTCCTGCCATGCCACTACCCTCCTGCCCTCCCCCTGCCCCTCCTGGTCTCCCCTGCTTCTCCTGCTCTCCAACCCCCTGCCTACCCTCACAAGCTCTGCTTGCTCCCCTGAGCTCCTGGGGCAACCTTGCCTCTCCTGCCCTCCCCCCTGCCCCTCCTGCCTTGCCCCCTGCCCCTGCTCACCTGTATCAGCTCTGTGTGCTCCCTGGAGCTCCTGTGGCAGCTGTCTGTCCCTTCTGCTCTCCCCCTGCCCCTGCTGTCCTTCCCCTGCCTCTGCTCACCTGTACCAGTTCTGTGTGTTCCCTGGGAGCTCCTGGGGACAACACTGCCCATCCTGCCCTCGCTCCTGCCCTCCTGCCCTCCCCCTGCCCCTCCTGCCCTGCCCCCTGCCCCTGCTCACCTGTACCAGTTCTGTGTGCTCCCTGGGAGTTCCTGAGGCAACCCCTGCATCTCCTGCCCGTCCCCTGCCCCTGCTTACCCTCACAAGCTCTGCCTGCTCCCTGAGCCTCTGGGGCAGTCCTGCCTCTCTTGCCCTCGACCCTGCCCCTCCTGCCCTGCCCCCTGCCCCTGCTCACCTGTACCAGCTCTGTGTGCTCCCAGGGAGCTCCTGGGGCAGCCCTACCCCTCTTGCTCTCCCCCTGCCCCTGCTGCCCTCCCAGGAACCCTGCTCACCGGCAGAAGCTCTGCTGGCTCCCCTGAGCTCCTGGGGGAGCCCTGACTCTCCTGTCCTCCCCCCAGTCCCGCCTGCCCTGCCCCTACCCTCCTGCCCTCCCCTGCCCCTCCTGCTCTTCCCTGCCCCTCCTGTTCTCCCCCTGCTCCTCCTTCCCTCCCAACCCCCTACCCATCCTCACAAGCTCTGCCTGGTCCCCTGAGCTCCTGGGGGTAGCCCTGCCTCTCCTGCTCTCCCCCTGCCACTCTTGCCCTGCCCCCTGCCCCTGTTCACCTGACCAGCTCTGTGTGTTCTCTGCTTTCCCCTTGCCCCTCCTGCTCTCTCCCCACCTCTCCTGATCTCCTCCTGCCCCTCTTGCTCTCTCCCTGCCTCTTCTGCTCTCCCTCTTCCCTGTCTGGTCTCCCCTTGCCCCTCCTGCCCTGCCCCCTGCCCCTGCTCCCTGTACTAGTTTTGTGTGCTTCCTGGGAGCTCCTGGGGCAGCCCCATGTCCCTCTGGTTCTCCCATGCTTCTTCTGCTCTCTCCCTGCCTGTCATGCCCTCCCCCTGCCCCTCCTGTCCTCTCCCTGCCCCTGCTCACCCTTTTAAGATCTGCTTGCTCCCCTGAGCTCCTAGGCAGCCCTGATTCTCTTTCCCCCACCCCCCTACCCCTGCTGCCCTGCCCCCTGCCGCTGCTCACCTGTACCAGTTCTGTGTGCTCTCTGGGAGATCCTGGGGCAAGCCTCCTGTCCCTTCTGTTATCCCCCTGCCTCTTCTGCTCTCCCACTGGCCCTGCTCACCTTCAGAAGCTCTGCTGGCTCTCCTGAGCTCCTGGGGTAGCCCTGTCTCTCCTGCCCCCACCCCCTACCCCTGCTTCCCTGCCCCTTGCTGCTACTCACCTGTACCAGCTCTGTGTGCACCTTGGGAGCTCCTGGGGCAGCCCCTCCCCCTCCTGGCCTCCCCTGCCCCTGCTCACCTACACAAACTCCACCACTGCTGCTTTCTGCCCTTGCTGCCCCATGACTTCTCCCCCACAGGCGAACTCAGCCCGCAACTACTGTGTGTTCTTAGGGCTGCCCCGGTCTCAGCTGCCCATCCCAGACTCCTTAGCCCAGGTTTGGCTCCTGACCGTCTGCCCCTGTGCAGGGGAGAGCACACGGGAGCCCCTGCCAGCCCCTCGTGCTCTGTCCCTGCTCATCTGCTGCAGTCCAGGACCCCATGGCCAGCACCTCTGACCCTGGCCTGGGGCCAGAGCCAGCCCCAGTGTCCGGGACAGGACCCTCGGGCCATCTGGGGTCCTCTTCTTCCCCTGTGCTGGGCCAGCCTCTCCCTGTGCCCTCACCTTAGGCCTGTCTGTCCGTGTCGGCCTTGGTCCTGCAGTAGCGCAGTCTAGCCCAGCCCTGGGCTCCCAGCACAGATGGCAAAGGGCAGGCCTCAGGCCCACCATGGCCATCATGCTCCTTGAAGGCCCAGTTGCCATGTCCGGTGCGTCCAGCAATGTTGGCGTGGGCGCTCCTGCCCATGCTTCCCTCGTCCCTGCCCTGGCCGGTGCCCTGGCCCCCAGGCAGCCTGTGTCCCCCATGCTGGCTGCTCCGGCCCCTCCGTGGGGCCCCGTCTCTCCTTGGCTCCTGTGCTGCTTCTGCTGCCCCCACGCCGCCCTCTCTCCGTGCGGAGCCTACTCACCAAGGGCTGGGGCGATGGAAGGCTGGCCCCAGCACCTCGGCCCTCCCCACTCTGGCCCCAGGCACATGTGGCTCCTTGTGGCTGAGCTCTGTGCCCATAGCCCCCTTCCTAGCCCCCAGGCAGCCGTAGGAAGACTAAGAACAGGATTGAAACTAGGTGGCTCGGCGACACGCTTCCTGAAGTTCCCTTTTCTTCTGGGTACTTTCTGTCTCAGAGGGCCTGGGTGTGTGGGGGTGGGTTGTGGGGGGTGGCTGCGGTCCCAAAGGAGGGCACAGGAACCCCGCTCTCACCTGGGCGTGTGGTGTGGGCACAGGTTGACCCACCCATAGCCTGAGGCCCTGCCCTGGGCCTTGTCCCGTCCACTCAGCAGTGTGGCCTCCCTGGTGGGACGCTGTCTTCCTCTGGCTTCAGCCACGGTCACGGTCATCTGCCCATGGTCAGAGGGAAGCTACTACCCTAGAGGACAGACAGAAGCCTGATGTGCAGCGACAGAGTTTGTGGTGGTCACCGGACCTGAAAATGTCCCTGCAGCTGAGAGACCCTGTGTGGTCCCTGTGCTGCCCGTGCAAGGGGGCCGTGAACCCTCAGCCCCTGTGTTTGGACAACCACAGTGTGCACCCCAGGCTGCCGCTTCCTGCGGTGTTAGGCCTCGATGGGGACGCCTCCGCACCACGTCCAAGTCCCAATCCGGGCCTGCTGGGCTGTGGGTGTGCCTGGAGCCCTCGGCCTGTGGTGCGAGGCTCTCTGCCCTGCTCACACTCATGTGAGCGAGGGCTCTGGGCCCCTCCTAGGGTCTGGGGCCTTGGCTGGGTGGGTCCGGCCCGCTCGGTCCCCGGGGCTCCCCAGAATGGCACCTTGGCCGTAGCTGGACGGCTGCGCTGGGCCCAGGGCCTGACTCCCACGAGAAGCCATGTCTCCTTAGGTCCTGATCTTAGGAATCCAGCAATGACCCTTCTGTGTCCCCATCCCCACGGAGTTCACAGAGACCCTTGGGCTTCTGGGGAGGGGAGCAGACCCCCGCCCCCTGCGTGGGGCAGGGCAAGGTGATGGAGGAGCCCGTGGTCCTGGAAATACTGCAGTGGCCACTTTGCAAATGCCATCGGTCACAGCGTCGGTGAAGGGAGTGTGCACCCCACACTCCGGGCTCCCGCAGCCCGGCCCCCTCTCGCGGTGCCCGGCAGTTAGGGTCCTCTGCAAGCTGTGGGCCCCTGGTTGCTCAAGAAGCACATCCATCTACACAACTCTGGTCAGATCACCGGAACCGATGAGTTTGGCAAAACCCTCGAGGGTGTCCCGGCTACCGTGCGTTAGGGACATGGGGCCCCAGGCACCTCTAAAGGCAGGGTTTTGGCAAGACAAAGTGGCACATCGTACTTCCCTTGGACAGCTAATTCCCTCCCCTGGTCCCCATGCAGTGCCCCTGGCGTGGCGCCGGTCGCTGTCCCTCGTGGGGTCATCACGGGGCTCTGGGGCACCTGCTGTGGCGGATCAGTGTGGGGGAGGGCTGCCTCGGCTGCCGAGGGCGTGGCAGTGGGATGTGGGCCGTCAGGCACTGGGTTTTGGCAGAGACCACACACCTGTCCCAGCCTAGGTTTGCAAGGCCCGTCCTTTCCAGAATAATCCTTTCACAGAAAAGTTGGTGAGGCGATGAAATTACCTAGTGTTGACGCTTTTCAACCCTCACGCTGAGCTCTGGGTTTGGCTTTCAGAAACATTCACCGTGTGGTTACAAGAACAAAGAGATGCTTTGGAGGTGTTCACGGATGTCCCTTCCAGGGGCCTCTCCCCGACCCGCGGCGTCAGAGCCTGCGGTGGTGGTCGTCCAGGGCAGCCGTGAGACACCAGCCTGGCCCGGGGCCTGGCTCGTTCCAGCCTGACTTGTTGCCACAGCGTCTCAGCAACCCCTCCCCTCCCCTTATGGGCACCTGCTTCCAGGCGCCTGCAGATGCTTACTGTGTATATGCAATATTATGTGCAGGCATATGAGGTATTTGTGTAGTACCCTCACCTGGATGGTGCGGACCATCTCCCCCCGCCGGGGGTGCCTCTTTCAAGCAAAGTGACCTTGGACGACATGATATTCTTTCTTACAGAAGGTGGAGGAGGGCTCGGGCTGCCAGGCCAGCACACACACCTGCCCTCCTCGTGGCAGGGCCACTGGAAGGTCTGTTCGTGCCGAGAAGCCCTACAGTCAGCACCCCGTGGGCACATGTGGGCCGCGTGCCGGCCCGTGTGGCCTGAGGGGAGGGAGCAGCTGGAGAAGGCTACACGCTGTACCATCCGCACTGCGTGATGTGGGGGACAGCGCATGTAGTGTGACGGCGAGAAGGTCAGCGGTTGCCGGGCGTTTGGGGGGAGGGAGGAAGGAACGGGTGGGGCAGAGGGGATCTTCGGGCCGGGCGATTCTTCTGTAGGAAACGGTAGTGGGGGAAACACGAGGACAGCAGCCTGAACAGCGGGCTGACCGGGGCAGCACCGCGGACAGGGTGCAGGCTCAGAGAACCTACTAGGGGTGGACCTTACTGTGAACTCCGGACTTTACTCAGCCGTAATCCGCTCACATTGGCTCATCGTTCGCAACAAACGTGGCACACGGGTGTGAGCCGTTTGTAGTGCACAGACTGTCCCATCCCCGTGCTCCACGCCCAAAGCCACCAGAATGTTGTGCGTCAACTGTACTTCAATAAACTAAAAAACAAAATCTATTTATTAAAAGAATTCTTTGTGCTGTACAGAAAAGCAAAAGCACCCGATCGCCCTGCGTGATGTTGAGCTCGCTGTGGGTGGAGGTCACCTTGCCCTCCTGCCTGCCGGGGGCAGCGTATGGGAATATGTTCGTGGCCTTCTGCCCATCCACCAGCCAGGTGACCTCCATGTCACCTGGGACGTAGCCGGAGATGAGGCACAGGAGCTGGATGGTGCTACCGGGGTCACCGAGGGGGTCACACGAGGAGTGGAAGAGCTTCACGGTGGGGGGAATGAAGTTCATGGCACACGCTAGGGGTGAAGGTGGCAGCGTGGCGTCAGCCCCCTGAGCCCACGACACCCACGTGCCCGCCCAGGCGCCTTCCTCCTCTCCTAGCCGCTCCCGCCACGCCTGCCCCCCCCTCCAGCCCGACCGTGGCTCACCACTGACGGTCTTGTTGATGGTGGGGGACTCCGCGTGAGCCACACTGCAGGTGAACTTCTGTTTGGCCCACTCGCCCCAGACGGTCACGTGGCTGGTGGTGGTGTAGAGGCCAGAGGTCTCCTGGAGGGTGGCGGGGAGGGTCACGACGCTCTTGTTCAGGGACCCCGCATCCCAGGTCACGGTCACCGGCATCGGGAAGTAGCCCGTGACCAGGCAGCCCAGTGTCACGGACGGGGCAGTGGCGACGGTGCCTTTGCAGCAGGTGGCCAAGGGGAAGACGAGGGGGGCCTGGATGGAGGCTGTGGGGGCAGAGGCAGTGTCAGTGCCGACCGGCGGAGTCTGAGGGGGAGAAGTGTGGGGCAGAGCGGGGTGGTCGGGGGGAGGGGCGCACGGGGACCCCTTCTCCAGCCTCAGGGGGCAGATGCTCATTTTGGACTCTTGTTCCCCGAGTCTGCTAGCAACGCCCTCCCACGAACCCCTGTGTCCCTGCCAGAAGCAGGGGTGTTCTTACCTTTGGCCAGGACGCCCTGCCCGCAGCCCTGAGTGGCAGGAACGTGGGGTTCTTGGGGAGCAGAGGTGTCTGACTCGTGTCCTGACCTGCGGAGGCTCCAGGGAGCCCGACTACAGGCCCCATTCATAGCAGAGCCCGGATCAGTCCTCCCCCACTCCCCCAGGTGGTGACTCCTCCCCGGAGCCCAGACCCCAGGTCATCGTCCACGCTGCCCCCTCGGTCCGGTGAGACCGACCAGTCCACGTGGCCTCGCGTCAGGACGGCCGAGAGCAGCGATACTAACCCGCTCCACACCCAGCCTCACTAGCTCTGCTGATTCAGACCAGCTCAGGTCACGGGAGTCCGCCTTGGTCCGGCCTGGCCCACGTCAGCCCAGGAGACCCGATTTCGAGCAGGCTAACTCATCTGAGCTCAGTCCACAAACTCCACCAAAACCCTTCAGCTCCGTTTGGCTCAGCCTGCCAGCCAGGCTTGTCATACCTGCTCAGTCCCACTCAATGTAGCCTCACTGACCTTGGCCACTGGACCTAGCAGAACAGTACACCCTGCTTGACTCGCTGAAGCCTGATTCAGGCAGACCAAACCAACTAGCTGAACCCACTTTAGCCCAGCCCAACCCAGTACAGGCCAACTCAGCCCAGCCCAGTTCAACTGAGGCCAGCTCAGTCCAGCTTAGCCCAGTTCGGTTTAACCTGGTTCAGCCCAGCCCAGCCCAGCCCAGCCCAGTTTAGCCCAGCTTAGCCCATCGTAGCTGAGCTGAGCCCAGTTCAGCCCAGCCCAGTTCAGCTCAGGCCAGCTCAGTCCAGCTTAGCCTAGTTCAGTTCAACCTAGTACAGCCCTGCCCAGCCCAGCCCAGTTTAGCCCAGCTTAGCCCATCCCAGCTGAACTCAGCCCAGTTCAGCCCATCCCAGTTCAGCTCAGGCCAGTTCAGTCCAGCCTAGCTCAGCACAATTCAGCCCAGCCCAGCTCAGCCTGGCTCAGCCCAGTTCAGTTCAGCTCAGTCCAGCTCAGCCCAGCTCAGTCCAGCTCAGTTCAGCTCAGCCCAGCTCAACCCAGTTCAGCCCAGCTCAGTCAAGCTCAGCTCAGTTAGCCCAGCTCAGCACAATTAGTCCAGCCCAGCTCAGCCTAGCTCAGCCCAGTTCAGTTCAGCCCAGTTCAAATCAGCTCAGCTCAGCCCAGCCCGGTCTACCTCAGACCAGTTCAACTCAGCCCAGCCCAGCTCAGCCCAACTCAGCACAATTCAGTCCAGCCCAGCTCAGCCGGCCCAGCTCAGTCCAGCTCAGCCCAGCACAGCCCAGCTCAGCCCAACTCAGCCCAGTTAAGCTCATTCCAGGGCAGCTCCGCTCTGGCCTCTGCCCGCGTCCTGCCTGCAGACAGGAGACAGGCGACCCTGCTGCTGCTTCTGGACCGTGGGTGTGTGCCCGGGTGTGTGCTGGGGGAGCAGGGGGAAGGTGACCCCCGCCCAGCCCTTGGAAGGCCCTGCTGACGGTGGAGGGCTGGGTGCGGGGGCAGTGTGGGCAGGGCGGGCAGGTGTAGCGTGGCGTCCACGGCGCCGGCCCGCCCCCGAAGGCGGTTTTCTCCAGACACTCGGAGCCCTTTCAGGTCCGTTGCCGGAGTTGCCGTTTCTTGGGCTTTCTTTCTTCGGAAAGTCCTTGGGTTGCTGTGAATCGTGCCTCGTTTTCGATGACGCGTTCTTAGCAGGTTTCTGCTGACACAGCGGAACACGACTGCTTCCTGGGTTTGTTTGGAGCCCCTGCTGCTGTTCTTGCTGGTTCTAAGGGCTGTGTGGATTCCGCTGCCTTTTCATCGTACGTGCTTGTGTCGTCTGCATTAGTGACAGTTTTACATCTGTCCTTTCAGTCTCAGCAGCTCGTTTTCGTCCGTTGTCACACAGCATTGGCCAGGACCATCTCCAAACTGTTTGACCGCACTGCTCACAGGAAAAACATTTGTACTGTAATCTAACACCATACATATGTTATGAGCAGGTGGCACACACATGTTACCCTTCCATACATACGTTGTGTGTGTTCTTACGTGGCTGAAACGTCTTCACAGACAACTTACCTTGGTACGTTCAGTGCATTACGATTTCTGTCCCCACCTGGCTGATTTCAGTCTGCAGGTTGGCCCGACACACGTTGTATAAAGGTCGTGACGCAGCACCCTGGCCTCGTCGCTGGTCTGCACTGACTGAGGGAGGACCTTGAACCCCACGACCTGCCCCTGTGCCTGGACGGCAGCCCGCTCCCCTGCATTCTGGCTGCACCTGTCTGAGGTGGGGCCCCGAACCCCACGACCTGCCCCTGTGCCTGGACGGGTGCCCGCTCCCCTGCATTCTGGCTGCACCTGTCTGAGGTGGGGCCCCGAACCCTACGACCTGCCCCTGTGCCTGGACGGGTGCCCGCTCCCCTGCATTCTAGCTGCAGCTGTGGCAAGGACTGGGCTTTGCCCTCAGACTAATCTCTCCAGGGCACAGTCTTCCCCGTGTCTGCCTGTGTCTGCTTGTCCTCTGATGCCTTCAAATCACTGTCTGCCGGGCAGTTTTTCCACTTTATACTTGTGCCTGCAAAGGTTTAGTCTGAGACAAGGCACCGCACCGACCGCCGTCGGAATCAGAACCACTTTCTCTCCTGTGGCTTTTCAGAAATTTTCACTTCCCTGTGACGGGTGGAGCGCAGCGTCCTTTCTGTATGTTTGAGGGCTATTTGGATAGCCTCTGTGAAACATGTGTTCAATTCTCGTGTCCGTTTCTCTACCGAATTGTGCGATTTTGCCAATTGATTTGCCGGAGTGCCCTGCACATTCTGGATACTCTGAGAGCGAAATTTGTTTACAGGAAATATTTTGCAAGACTTTGAAATGCACCAAAAGATCACTCCTTACAGGGGGCGCCTGGACGGCTCACTGGGATGAGTGTCTGACTCTTACTTTCGGCTCAGGTCTGATGGCGGGGTCCCGGGATCGAGCCCTGCATGGGGCTCTGTGCTGAGTGTGGGGCCTGCTTGGGATCCTCTCTGTCTCTGTCTCTGTCCCTCCCCCTGCACACTCTCTCCCTCTAAAAAGAAAAAGATGACTCCCCCGAGGGACCGGGCGCTCAGCACCCGAGTGCCTGCGGATGGGGCGCCGGGTGCGGCAGCTCAGGCAGCGGGGTGGGCGGGGCTCGGGCGCCTCTGAGGCTCTGGGCGTGTCTCTGCCGGCCCAGCTCCCTGCAGACTCAGATGCCCTGGTTCCCCGGGCAGTGTCTGAGCGCGGGGTGTAGGGGGTGTAGGGGGCCCTCCCCTGTGCAGTGACCGAGCCGCCATCTGGGGGGCCTCTAATAGTCCACTGCCTGCTGCGTGTGGTCCGGGAGCCCGGGGCTTCAGCAGCCCCTGGGGGCGGTCTCGTGGCCCTGTACCCCGCTGATGGCCGGCCGAGCCGGGTCCCGGGGGTAGGGGGTTGGGCCAGGGGGCCTGGGGGACCCCGTTCCTCCAGGTCCGCCCGTCCAGGTGGCTCCTGTCCGGCCGTCTGGCTGGCCCGACAGAGACCGCAGACACTCCTCACGGGTGTGGAGGCTGGATGCCCACATCGGGTACCAGCAGGCGTGGCGTCTGGGGGGTCCCCGCTGCCTGGCTCACGGACGGCGTCTTCTCTCTGCCCCTTCACGTGCCGGAAGCGGGGAGGCAGCTCGCTTTTTCATAAGGGCGCTAACCCCAGTCGTGGGGGCTCCACCCTGACGACCTCTGGTGCCCCAAAGCCCCGCCTCCTAACACCATGACACTTAGAGCTAGGATTCCAACACACGCCATGTGGGGACACAGTCGCATCCTCCCCTTCCCGCCGCCACCCACGCTGACGTCTGTGCGTCTTGGGCCCCCCGTGGGGACAGGGTTCAGGCGCCGGCTGGTTCCCTCCCAGTGCGAGTGGGAGGAGGGCGGGACCAGGTGGGTCCCAGGAGCAGGAGCGAGGCCGGCCCGCTGGTCCGTGTGTGTGTGAGGTACAGGTGGAGGTGTGAACACGGGCAAAGGGAGATGCGCACAGGCCTGCGTCTGAGCGGAAGCCCAGGGGAGGGGGCCCCTGAGGAGCGGCAGGCAGCAGGAGGCCGACCTCGGGGCTCACCCAGGAGCAGCCCGCAGGACCTTAGGGGGTCTGAGGGGTTGCATGGGGAGGCACGTAGGTGTGTGTGGGTCCCCGGGGGAACGTGGAGGGGGGGCCCACGTGTATGGCGTTATTGGAAGGCCACAGGTGGGGGCCTCAGGGCCCGCTGGGAGATTGCTCTCAAAGAGCGGGCGTTCCTGCCCTGAGAGCGGAGGGTCCGGTCATGCCCCGTGTTCCCGCGGAGGCCATGGGGTCAACCAGCTGCCGAAGACCCCGGCGTTCCGGTGGGAGGGTGGGAAGGATGGAGACCGATCTCTGGTCCAGGGGATGGAGCGGGGGCCCCGGCCCGGGGACCGAGAGGGAGGGGGTGCTGGGCAAGCCGTGTGGATGGTGTGGTCGCCTGGAGCCCCCAGGACCCCTGGGGGCCGGGGCGTTCTCCCCACGGCCGCCCTGTATTTGGTGCGGCCCCCACTGGTGAGGCAGCCCCTGCCCACGGGGAGGTGGGAGGTGCTCCCTGAGCGGTCCTGAGGCACCGTGGCCGCGCTGGCCACGACTCTCTGCCCGCCCTGGGCCTCGGCCTGGGCTGTTGACCTGCACACTCAGAGCCCACTCCCCTCTCCCGCTGCGTCCCCAGAAGACCGCAGCCCCTCGTGCTGGCCTCCCTTCCCAGGGCCCTTACTGGGAAGGGCTGGCAGGTGTGGTCCCGCCTCTGCCCTCGAGGTGCACGTGTCTCCTACAACCCGGGGCACCTCCAGGACCCGAGACCCCCAGGCACTGCAAGGACAGAATCCCGACTCCATCGCTGCTGGCCAGGGACCCCACGGCCCCCTGACGCCAATGGACTGCCCGCCCCCACTTGGCATTCTTCCTGTAGAACTTGGTCTTTTCTGCCCCCCACCCCCACCCCCACCCTCACCCCCACCCCCACCCCCACCCCCGGGTGGTGGTGTTCTCGCTGGGCCTCCCCCCGACTGAGTGTCCTGACCCCTTGGGCTGGTGTCCAGCTTCGCTTACCTGGGACAGTGCTGTCCCCCCGGGCCTCACCCGACCTGGCCTTCACTGGTGCTCCCACCTGGACCCAACTCTCCTGAAATGCGTTCCCCAAATTCAAATCTTGAAGCCCTGACCGCCAGGACCCCAGAATGTGACTGTATTGGGAGATGGGGTCTTTCGAGAGGTAATAGGTTAAAGCGAGGTCACTAGGGTGAGTCCTGATCCAGTGTGACTGGTCCTCACCATGGACTCACTCCTCCCCTGGTAAGAGGAGGTCGGGGCACAGACACGCATAGCGGGCCGGATGTGTGAGGACACGGCGTCTACATGCTGAGGGGCCACCAGCCCCATGACACCCGGGTCTGCCTGCTAGCTTCCAGAATCGTGGAAACATCAGTGCACGTTGTCCACACCACGGGACCGTCGTGCTTTGCTAGCAGCCCGTGCTAATACACACCCAATAGGTGCCTCTTGCGGTGCCCTTGGCCAGGTCAGGATGCTCCCCCTGCGCCCCACAAGGCGTCACGTGACCCCTCGCGCCTGCGGCGCACCTCACCCCCCAGGAACCCCAGGGGCCGGGGGTCCTGCTCCCACGGCTGGAGGGACCGACACACGGCACGGCCAGTCTGTGGATTTCACGGGGCGCGTCAACAGAGGAAGACCTTCCCAGCCGGTTAGGGAGTTTTTAAGGATATTTTATTGTCATTAAAAAAGAAAAAAAAAAAAAAAAGAAAAAAAAAGAAAGAAAGAAATGCAAATGGAAATCAAGGAGCTCCAGACATTTAAAAAGAATAAAACAAGCTAGCCAAGCTTCAGCAGTGGCTTTCCCATATGGGAGCCCCGGGCTCTGTCCCTGGGGCTGGGGGCTCTGCTTCTCCTCCCCTGCGTGGCCATCTCTTCCCATGTGGGGGCCCCGACTTGGCACCCACCCAAAGACAGGGCGGAGAGCCAGTCCTGGGGGTCCGCCCGGCCGTGGGCTTATCTCTCTCTCCCACCCCCCGCGTGAGCCTGTTGGGACTCAGGCCCCGGCCACAGGGTGGGGCGGGCTGGGCCTGCCGCCCTGGCCTCCTGGCACCTTCCACCTGTGTCCACCGAGGCTGTGTCCCACTGGCCCGGGGACCAGGTCACCAGACCCCTCTGCAGGAGGCCTGTCTGGCTGGATGTCACTCTGTCCCCGGCATCCACGGGGCTCCTGCAGCAGCCACAGGCCCAGGCCCTTGTCTGCGCGGTCTCCTCCCGAGCAGAAGATCTGACTGACCGTTAGTGACACGTCGGAAGCTTCCTCAGGATCTGGGCGGACGTGGCTGCTCCGGGGAAACCCTGCGTCCTGGAGCCTGGCCTGGACGGGGTTCGCACGGAGGCCGGTCCCTGCCAGACAGACGCTGGGATCGCCAGCCGCCCGCCTCCTCCAGGATGAGCGTGCCCGCTGGCCGTGCGCGGCCACAGCGGTAGCCTGGCGGCCGCCGTGGAGGGGCCAGCGGGCGTCCACCAGCTCAGGTTGGGGCACAACCTGCCGTCCACGCGATTCTCCAAACGGGGGTTCAGGGCGCAGGATGCAGCTCACAGGGGCCGCGAGGCCAGAGGGCGAGGGCGCAGGCCCAGGGTGGCTGTGAGGTCAGAGGGTGGCGAGGTCAGAGGGCGGGAGAGCAGGCCTGGCAGCAGGCTGATGCACCGGGATCCTGTGCAGGGTCTGGGGCAGCGCTGACACCCGCCCAGGACGGCTGGCCCTAGGCCCCCTGCCCGATCATGTTCCTGTAGTCGGGCGCGATCGTGCGCTTCAGCTCCCCCACCGAGGAGAAGATCCACTTCACCTGCAGCAGGAGGGCAGGAGGTGACGTGGTTGGGACCCTTGAGGACAGCCCCCCATCCTGGTGCCCCCCTCCCCGGGACCACTTGAGTGGGAGGGAGTCATATGGGGATGGCATGGGGACTGGGATGGGACAGAGGGGATAGTGTGGGAGTCAGTGTGGGAACAGCCTGGGGTCAGTTTGGGAGCAGCGTGGGGACAGCATGGTGACAGTGGGTCCACAGCTTGCGTGGGTTCTGCAAGGGGTCACTGTAGGGACAGTGTGATTGGGTCACTGTGGGGTCAGTGTGGGGTCAGCATGATGGGGACAGTGGGTCTACAGCATAGGTCAGCACGGGGTCAGTGTGAGGTCAGCATCGGGTCACGGTGGGGACAGTATGGGGTCAGTGTGGGGACAGCGTGGGGTCAATGCAGGGACAGTGTGGGGTCACTGTGGGAACAGCATGGGGACAGCATGGTGACAGTGGGTCCATAGCAGGAGTCAGCATGAGGTCATTTCGGGGACAGCATGGGGATGACATGGGGTAGAGGGGAGAGCGTGGGGGTCAGTGTGGGGTGACAGCGTGAGATAGCATGGTGACAGTGGGTCCATAGCACGGGGTCAGTGTGAGGTCAGCACGAGGTCAGCGTGGGGATAGCGTGCGGTTAGTGTGGGGACAGTGTGAGGTCAGCATGGAGTCAGTGTGGGGACTGCCTGGTGTCATTGCAGGGACAGCATGGGAATAGCATGGGGAAAGGCTGGGGTCAGCATGGGGGTCACAGGCAGGACAGCATGGGGTCAGTGTGGGGTCACAGGGGAGACAGCATGGTGACAGTGGGTCCACAGCATGGGGTCAGCATGGGGTCAGTGTGGGGGGCAGCACGGGTCACAGTGGGGACAGCGTGGGGTCATGGTGGGGCCAGTGTGGGGCAGCATGGGAATGTCAGTGTCTGGACAGTGTGGGGATAGCATGTGGGTCACAAGCAGTGAGTCCCCAGTGTGGGGTCAGTGTGGGGTCAGCACAGGGTCAGCATGGGGGCAGTAGGTCGGGAGCAGTGTGGAGTCTGTGGGGTCAGCATGGGGTCTGCGTGGGGTCAGTGTGGGGGCAGCATGGGGTCAGCGTGGGGTCAGTGTGGGGGCAGTGTGCGAACTGCATGGGGGCAGCATGGGGTCAGTGGGGTCCACAGTGTGGGGTCAGCAAGAGGTCAGTGTCGTGGTCAGTGTGGGGATAGCGTGGTTCCAGTGAGTCCCCAGTGTGGGGTCAGTGTGGGGTCAGCACAGGGTCAGCGTGGGGGCAGTGGGACCACAGCATGTGGTCAGCATGATGTCAGTATCGGGTCACGGTTAGGACAGCATGGGGTCAGTGTGGGGGCAGCATGGGGTCAGCGTGGGGTCAATGTGGGGGCAGTGTGGAGTCTGCATGGGGGCAGGGTGGGGTCATGGTGGGGTCAGTGTGGGGGCAGCATGGGGTCAGTGTCTGGTCAGTGTGGGGATAGCGTGGTGTCAGTATGGAGTCCGTGTGGGGACAGCCTGTGGGTCAGCGTGGGGTCAGCACAGGGTCAGCGTGGGGTCAGCGTGGGGGCAGCATGGGGTCAGCGTCGAGTCAGTGTGGGGATGGCGTGGTTCCAGCGGGTCCCCAGCGCTGGGACAGCGGGCCACAGCGCGGGGCGGTGCGGGGACACCCACCTTGAAGAGGGTGACGGTGGCGCTGTAGCACACGCTGAGCAGGAAGAGCGTGATGAAGATGGAGATGGTGGTCCACAGCCCATCCAGCTCCCCGTCCTGGTCCTCCGCACAGCTGTCGTCCAGGAGCAGCTCTGGACAGGAAGGGAGCGGTCAGTGCCATGCCTGCCCATAGGAGTGGTTCCCGGGGTGACGGTCGCGGCCCTCCGTAGCCTCAGGGCACCGGCCTCGGTGCCCCCATCCTCCCGCCTGGGCCCGGCCCGTGGGGACGCGCTCCCTCTCTGCTCTGCGCTGTGCTGGGGCTGTCTGGGGGGAAGGCAGCCTGACCACCACACCCGTTCTCCTGGGGACCCGGCCCAGAGGGTGGGAGGGTCAGCAGAGCCCAGGGAAGGGTCGAGAGGGTGGCAGGGAGTGACCCTAGCGAACGAGTGGGTGCGAGTGTCAGGCCAGCTGGGGGTGGGGGTTTTGGTGTGTGTTGGGAGGGGACCCAGTGTCCTGGGGAGAAGAAGGGCTGGTCAGCGTGGTCGGCGTGTGGATGGGCTGCTGAGCAGCCGATGGGTGTGGGAGGGGGTGGGGACCAGGCTGGGGTCCACGGTGAGGGTTCCCAAGCCTGGTTCCGGTCTGGGCCCGGGCACATTGTCCCGTGTGAGGCCCAGTGTGTGCGTGTGTGTGTGTGTGTTTGTGAAGGTGGCCCTGCTCAGTGGGAGGGGCTTGTTTTCAGCGTCCCTGTGGGTGTCTGGGATGGTCCCTCCCCTGGGCACTCAGGACTGCTTGCCTCTGCCCGTTTGGGGCACCGGGGTGAGTGTCCCCACGAGTGGACAGGCCTGGCCCCAGGCAGGATGAAGTCAGGAGGGGCCGCCTCATCTGAGGGAGGGTGAGGGCCTGTCCTCACAGCATGGGTCAGGCCTGGCTACTGCACTGGCACAGAGCTACAACTCAGAGCTCTCAAGAGGTCCAGGGGACGGGGGGAGCAGCGGAAGAGGACAGGCCAGCGTCCCACAGCTTGGGCGGGTCCAGACGTGGGAAAGACCGTGCGCCCCGTTCCCTGAGGGGCTCTGGAGGGCTTCTCCGTTCCCTGTCGCCCCCCTCCGGCCTTGAGTAGCCCCTGGCCAAGCCCTCTCTCTGTCCCAGGCGGCTCCCGGCCATGAGTTTTGGCCGCCTGTGCAGACCTGCCCACTCAGGTCCCGGCCCCTGGTGGGACCCGCGCTCTCCCGTGAATGGTGACCCCTGAGCCTCGGAGCCTGGCCTGCCCGCACCTCCCAGAGGCCTGGGTGTCCTGAGCTCTGCCTCGGAAAGACGCACGACAGTGTCACAGGTCCCAGGGCAGTGCTGGGTGCTTTATTTCACGCAGGGTGCCTGCCCGGGGGGTGATGTACACAGGGGTGGGCGCTCAGAGCCCGCGGGGGCCTGCTGGGGGGCCGGGCGCGCTGCTCATTTACCCGGAGACTGGGTGAGGGATTTCTGTGTGTGGTGGCTGTGCAGAGCTTCGTGTGACACCGAGCAGGTGTAGGTGTTTCCCCTCTGCCAGCGGGACTTGTCCACCAAGAGCCTGCTGTACAGGAAGTAGGTCCCGTCGCTGTCCAGCTGGGGTGGGGTCGTCCGGTAGTTGTTCTCTGGCTCCGGCTGTCCGGTGATCTCCCACTCGACGGCAATGTCAGGCGGGTAGAAGCCTTCGATCAGGCAGGTCACACTGACTTTGTTCCTGCTGAGCTCCTCCTGGGCTGGAGGCAGGACGTACACCTGGGGCTCGTGGGGCTCTCCTGTGGGGTCAGAGGTCAGCACAGATGGTCACTCCCAGGGTGGAGGGCTGGCCTGGGTCCGCCAGGCCCCACTCGACCTCCCTGTGCCCCATCTGTCCTCTTGCCCACCTTTGTCCTTGGAGATGGTCCTCTCGATGGGGGAGGGGAGGGCTTTGCTGTTGACCTTGCACTTGAACTCCTTCCCCTTGAGCCAGTCCTGGTGCAGGATGGGGAGGACACTGACCACACGGAAGGTGCTGTTGAACTGCTCCTCACGCGGCCTCGTCTTGGCTGTGTGCATCTCGGTGTTATCCACAAACCATGTGATCTGGACATCGGAGTCATCTGGGCCCAAGTCCACCACCAAGCACGTGACCTCGGGCGTCCGGGAAATCGAGAGGGTGTCCTTGGGTTTTGGGGGGAAGATGAAGACGGACGGTCCCCCAGGAATCTCAGGAACTGGTGTGGGAGACACAATGCAGGGGTCAGCATTTGGGGGGGCTCTCTTGAACATTCCCCCCACCAGGCAGTTCCTGGATGCGGGCCATGGCCTTGCTGTGCAGGGCGGTGCCCTGCTGACTCACCTGGGCATTTGGGACAGTCGCAGGGTTTGGGCTCTATTGTGGACGCTGTTTTGGGTACTGCAGAGAGACCAGACTGGAGGTTAGTGGGGGCCAGGGGTGGGGACAGCTCTTGGGGTGGGCTAGGTCAGGGCAGGTCAGGGGGGCGTCCCCAGACTGGTGCCTGCAGTGGAGATGAAGTATGGTGGGGGTGTGTAGCCTGTGCTCACACTGGACCAGGCAGCCAGGCCCAGAGGCCCTCCTCCCCGAGCTTGGGGGACAGAGGTGCCTCTCCTGTGCCCCGGGGTCCAGGTGGACCAGCTGACCTGGCCTGTCTCCCAGTGGACACCCTCTTACCGGTCTTGTCCACCTTGGTGCTGCTGGGCGGGTGGGCCACGTTGCAGGTGAAGGTCTCACTGAGCCACCTGCTGGAGGGCACTGTCACCATGCTGCTGAGAGAGTAGAGCCCCGAGGCCTGCAGGACGGACGGGAAGGTGTGCACACCGCTGGTCAGGGCGCCGGAGTTCCAGGACACGGTCACCGGCTCAGGGAAGTAGCCTAACACCAGGCAGGCCAGGGCCACGGTGGAGCCAGATGTGGTCCCGCAGCTGGGGGCCAGTGGGAACACCGATGGGGCCGTGGTGGAGGCTGCAAGAGAGGAGGCCGTGTGACCACAAGGGTCTCGCTCCTGGGAGGGTCCGGGCAGGGTATCAGGTGCCCGGGCTTGGGGTGGCCCTCCAGGAAGTCTGCAGACCAGCCGCCCGGCGTAGCTCTCTGCCGCCCCGGGGCCTTGTGTTTCTGCGGCTGCACGTGCTGGCCCCGTGGGCCCGGTCGGTGCTGGGTGACCTCCTGCTGGATTAGAGTCTCCTGGGCCCAGCCCCTGGGTCCCCACTCGGGCTTCCTGTGGGTGCTCGGCCTGACCGAGCCATCCGTCTGAGCTCTGACCGGTGGCCCCTGCTCCCAACGGGCCTCTGCTGAGGCCCTGAGCCCACTGCCCTGTTGTCCCAGCCTGGATCTGCCCTGGGCCAGCGGGACCTTTCTTGAACACAGCAGGCCTCTGCCACCCGCTGCCCGTGCCCCTCAGCCCGGAGTCCCCGTCGTGGCCTGCTGTCTGCCCTCCAGGCCTCACATCTTCTGGGTCAGCTCTGCAGCTAAAGCGCCCGGGCGCCGGATCCCGGCCCTGCCCTGAGCCCCTCTCAGGCCTTCCTGGGCTCACTCAGTGCCCGTGCCCTGGGGCCTGTCCAGCTCCTCCCTGTCCCCAGAGCCCTCTTTCAGCCGAGGTCTTTCCTGAGCCTGCCTGCCCCTCAGTGCCGGTGGGAGCCTTGCCCCGCCCTGGCTGTCCTCTCGTGCACGGTGCCAGCACCTCAGACCCCACGTCCCCAGCCAGACCCGACCCCTCTGCTAAGTCTGATGGCCCTGCCTGGCCTCCCCTCCCACCCACACTCCAGGCTGGCGGCCCTGCCTCAAACTCCCAGCAACCCCTCCTTCCCTGCACCGGGTCCACTGCCCTGAGCCACCCCTCCTGGCTTTGTCATGTCCAGCCTTCTGTCCCCCATCCGCACGAGCCTCCAGAGCGGGGTCAGCGCCCCTGAGCCTAAGATTGTGGCCACCGCTGTCCCTTCAGCCCCAGAGACCTTCCTACCCAGGCTCGCCTCTCCCCCCTACCTTGTCCACCGGGCCTCGGGCGGCTCACGCCCTCCCGTGTCCAGGGAGGCTCACCTGGGCCCCGCCCTCGTGGTCTCTGTGTGCCGTACCGCTCAGCTCCCACCTAGTCCAGGGCTGCTCTTAGCTCAGTCCTTCTGCCCTTCACCCCTGAGGCTCCTGGGGCAGCCCTTGCCCCTCCTGCCTCCCCCTTGCCCCTGCTCACCCTCACATCCCCTGCCTGCTCCCCTGAGCTCCTGGTGCAGCCCTGCCTCTCCTGCCCTCCGCCTGCCCCTCCTGCCCTCTCCCTGCCCCTCCTGCTCTCCTCCTGCTCCTCCTGCCCTCCCAACCCCCTGCTCACCCTCACATCCCCTGCCTGCTCCCCTGAGCTCCTGGTGCAGCCCTGCCTCTCCTGCCCTCTCCCTGCCCTTCCTGCTTTCCCCCTGCTCTTCCTGCCCTCCCAACCCCCTGTCCACTGTCATAACCTCTGCCTGCTCCCCAGAACTCCTGGGGATATCCCTGCCTCTCTTGTCCTCTCCCTTTTCACTCCTTCCTTCCCCTGCCCCTGCTCACCTGCACAAGCTCACTTGCTGCCCTGAGCTCCTGGCCTGGTGGTAGCTCCGAGCTGTCTGTGCTCCCCATAGGTTCACCTCCTCCTAGCAGCTCCTCCACCCCACCCCTTTGCCTGGCCCCTCATGCTGAGCCCAGGCCTTGGATCCTTCTAGCTTCTTGCCTCTGCATGTCTGAGACCTGGTCCTGCCAGTTCAGGCCTCAGCTCCCCTGCCCTGCAGCACTCCTAACCTCCCCTGCCCTGCCGCCCTCAGCACCTCCTGGCCAGAACTCCCACCCCGAGCCCCTGCAGACTCCAGACCTCACCAGAACCCTGCCTGCTGCAGGAAGCTCTCTCAGCTCAGGTCCCTGGGGACAGTCCAGGGTCACTGTGTCCTCCTGTCTACAGCTTGTCTGAAGCAGCCCTGCCCCACAGCAGCCCCTGCCCCTCTTGCCGTCCCCCCGCCTCTGCTCACCCTCACAAGCTCTGCCTGCTCCCCTGAGCTCATGGTGCAGCCCTGCCTCTCCTGCCCTCCCCTCTGCCCCTCTTGCCCTGCCCCCTGCCCCTGCTCACCTGTACCAGCTCTGTGTGCTCCCAGGGAACTCCTGGGGCAGCCCTACATGTCTTTCTCTCCCTCTGCCCCTCCTGCCTCTCCCCTTGCCCCTCCTGCTCTCTTTCAACCCCTCTTGCTCTCCTTCTGCCCCTCTTGCTCTCTCCCTGCTCCTCCTTCCCTCCCAACCCCTGCTCACCCTCACATGCTCTGCCTGCTCCCCTGAGCTCCTGGGCAATCCTGCCCCTCCTGCCTTCCACCTGCCCCTCCTGCCCTGCCCCTGCCCCTGCTCTCCTGTACTGACTCTGTGTGCTCCCTGGGAGCTCCTGGGGCAGCCCTGCCCCTCTTGTTCTCCCTCTGCTCCTCCTGCCCTCCCAACCCCCTGCTCATCCTCACAAGCTCTGCCTGCTCTCCTGAGCTCCTGGTGCAGCCCTGCCTCTCCTGCCCTCCCCTCTGCCCCTCTTTCCCTGCCCCCTGCCCCTGCTCACCCCTACCAGCTCTGTGTGCTCCCAGGGAGTTCCTGTGGGCAGCCCTACCCCTCTTTCTCTCCCCTTACCCCTCCTCCTCTCCCCCTGCCCCTCTTGCCCACTCCCCAGCCCCGCTTGTCCTCCCCCTGCCCCTCCTGCCCTCTCCCTGCCCCTTCTGCTCTGCTCCCTGCCCCTGCCCTGTCCCCTGCCCCTGCTCACTTGTACCAGCTCTGTGTGCTCCCAGGGAGTTCCTGGGGCAGCCCTACCCCTCTTGCTCTCTCCCTGCCCCTCCTGCCCTCCCAGGAACCCTGCTCACTGGCACAAGCTCTGTTGGCTTCCCTGAGCTCCTGGGGGAGCCCCGACTCTCCTGTCCTCCCCCTGCCCCTCCTGCCCTGCCCCCACCTCCTGCCCTGCTCCTCCTGCTAGTCCCTGTCACTCCTGGTCTCCCCCTACACCTACCGGCTCCCCCCTGCCCCTCCTGCTCTTCCCCTGCTCTTCCTACTCTCCCAACCCCTGCTCACCTTCACAAGCTCTGCCTGCTCCCCTGAGCTCCTGGGGCAACCTTTCCTTTCCTGCCCTCTCCCCTGCCCCTCCTGCTCTTCCCCCTGCCCCTGCTCACCTGTACCAGCTCTGTGTGCTCCCTGGGAGCTCCTGGGCAGCACCTTGCCCCTCCTGTGCTCCCCTACCCCTCCTGCTCTCCTCCTGCCCCTCTTGCTCTCCCCCAGCCCCTTCTGCCCTGCCACCTGCACCTGCTCACCTGTACCAGCTCTGTGTGCTCCCTGGGAGCTCCTGGGGCAGTCCTGTCCCTCCTGCTCTCCCCACTGCCCCTCCTGCCCTCCCATCCCTGCCCCCACTCACCTGTACCAGTGCTGTGTGCTCCCTGGGAGCTCCTGGGGCAGCCCTGTCCCTCCTGCTATCCCCCCTGCCCCTCCTGCCCTCCTGCCCTGCCCCCTGCCCCTGCTCACCTGTACCAGCTCTGTGTGCTCCCAGGGAGCTCCTGGGGGCAGCCCTACCCTCTTGCTTCCCCCTGCCCCTGCTGCCTTCCCAGTAACCCTGCTCACCGGCAGAAGCTCTGCCTGCTCCCCTGAACTCCTGGGGGTAGCCTTCTCCTTACTGCCTGCCTTCTGCCCCTCCTACCCTGCTCCCTGCCCCTGCTCACCTGTACCAGCTCTGTGCTTCCTGGGAGCTCCTGGGGCAGCACCCTGCCCCTCCCCTGCTCTCCCCCAGCCCCTTCTGCCATGCCCCCTGCACCTGCTCAGCTGCACCAGCTCTGTGTGCTCCCTGTCCCTCCTGCTGTCCCCACTGCCCCTCCTGCCCTGCCCTCTGCCCCTGCTCACCTGTATTAGCTCTGTGTGCTCCCAGGGACTCCTGGGGGCAGCCCTACCCCTCTTGCTTCCCCCTGCCCCTGCAGCCCTCCCGGGAACCCTGCTCACTGGTAGAAGCTCTGCTGGCTCCCCTGACCTCCTGGGGGAGCCCTGATTCTCCTGTCCTCCCCCCAGCCCCTCCTGTCCTGTCCCTACCCTCCTGCCCCTGCCCCTGCCCCTTGTGCTCTTCCCCTGTGGCTCCTGCTCTCCCCCTGCCCCTACTGCTCTCCTCTGCTCCTCCTGCACTCCCAACCCCCTGCTCACCCTCACAAACTCTGCCTGCTCCCCTGAGCTCCTGGGGCGGCCCGGCCTCTCCTGCCCTCCCCCCTGCCCCTCCTGCCCTGCCCCCTGTCCCTGCTCACCTGTACCAGCTCTGTGTGCTCCCAGGGAGCTCCTGGGGCAGCCCTACCGCCTCTTGCTCTTTCCCTGCCCCTCCTGCTCTACCCCTAACCATGCTCACTGGCACAAGCTCTGCTGGCTCACCCGAGCTCCTGGGGGAGCCTTGACTCTTCTGCCCTCCCCCCTGTCCCTCCTGCCCTCCCCCTGCCCCTCCTGCCCTCCCCCTGCCCCTGCTCACCCTCACAAGCTCTGCCTGCTCCCCTGAGCTCCTGGTGCAAGCCCTGCCTCTCCTGCCCTCTGCCTGCCCCTCCTGCCCTCTCCCTGTCCCTCCTGCTCTCCCCACTGCCCCTCCTGCCCTCCTCCCTGCCCCCACTCACCCGTACCAGCTCTGTGTGCTCCCTGGGAGCTCCTGGGGCAGCCCTTTCCCTCCTGCTCTCCCCACTGCCCCTCCTGCTCCTCCTGCCCTTCCTGCCCTGCCCTCTGCCCCTGCTCACCTGTACCAGCTCTGTGTGCTCCCAGGGAGCTCCTGGGGGCAGCCCTACCCCTCTTGCTCTCCCCCTGCCCCTGCTGCCCTCCCAGGGACCCTGCTTACCGGTAGAAGCTCTGCTGGCTCCCCTGACCTCCTAAGGGAGCTCTGACTCTCCTGTCCTCCCCCCAGCCCCTCCTGTCCTGTCCCTACCCTCCTGCCCCTCCCCTGCCCCTTGTGCTCTTCCCCTGTGGCTCCTGCTCTCCCCCTGCCCCTCCTGCTCTCCTCTGCTCCTCCTGCACTCCCAAACCCCTGCTCACCCTCACAAACTCTGCCTGCTCCCCTGAGCTCCTGGGGCAGCCCTGCCTCTCCTGCCCTCCCCCCTGCCCCTCCTGCCCTGCCCCCTGTCACTGTTCGCCTGTACCAGCTCTGTCTGCTCCCAGGGAGCTCCTGGGGCAGCCCTACCGCCTCTTGCTCTTTCCCTTGCCCCTCCTGCCCTCTCCCTGCCCCTCCTGCTCTCCCCCTGCTCCTCCTGCCCTCCCAACCCCCTGCTCACCCTCACAAGCTCTGCCTGCTCCCCTGAGCTCCTGGGTGTAGCCCTGCCTCTCCTGCCCTCCCCCCTGCCCCCGCTCACCTGTACCAACTCTGTGTACCCCCATATGCTTGGGGAAGCTGCCTGTCCCTCCTGCCCTCACCCTGCTGCCCCTGCTCACCTGCACTAGCTCTGCTGGCTCTCCTGAGCTCCTGAGGCAGCCCTGCCTCTCCTGCTCTTCCTCTGCCCCTCCTGCCCTTCCCCTGCCCCTGCTCACCTGTACCAGCTCTGTGTGCTCCCTGGGAGCTCCTGGAGCGGTCCTGTCCCTCTTGCTCTCCCCTTGCTCCTTCTGCTCTCCCTCCACCCCTTCTGCTCTCCCCATGCCCCTTTTGCTCTTCCCCTGCCTCTCTTGCTCTCCCCCTGCCCCTCCTGCACTCTCCCTGCCCCTGCTCACCCTTTTAAGCTCTGTGTGCTCCCCTGAGCTCCTGGGGCAGCCCTGACCCTCTTTCCCCCACCCCCCTTCCCCTTCTGCCCTGCCCCCTGCCCCAGCTCACCTGTACCAGCTCTGTGTGCTCCTTGGGAGCTCCTGGGGCAGCAGCCTCCTGTCCCTCTTGCTCTCCCCCTGCCCCTTCTGCTCTCCCCCAGGAACCCTGCTCACCGGCAGAAGCTCTGCTGGCTCCCCTGAGCTCCTGGGGAGGCCTGACTCTCCTGTCCTCCCCCAGCCCCTCCTGCCCTGCCCCTACCCTCCTGCTCTCCCCTGCCCCTCCTGCTCTTCCCCTGCCCCTCCTGTTCTCCCACTGCTCCTCCTTCTCTCCCAACCCCCCCTACTCATCCTCCAAAGCTCTGCCTGGTCCCCTGAGCTCCTGGGGGTAGCCCTGCCTCTCCTGCTCTCCCCCTGCCACTCTTGCCCTGCCCCCCCTGCCCCTGCTCACCTGACAAGCTCTGTGTGTTCTCTGCTCTCCCCTTGCCCACCCTGCTCTCCCCCTTACCTCTCCCGATCTCCTCCTGCCCCTCTTGCTCTCTCCCTGCCTCTCCTGCTCTCCCCCTGACCCTCCTGCCCTGCCCCTGCCCCTGCTCCCTGCACAAGTTTTGTGTTCTGCCTGGGAGCTCCTGGGGCAGCCCCCTGTCCCTCCTGTTCTCCCCCTGCCCCTTCTGCTCTCCCCCTTCCCCTGCTCACCTACACAAACTCCACCACTGGTCCTTGGAGCTAATGGACCACAGCTGCTTTCTGCCCTTGCTGCCCCATGACTTCTCCCCCACAGGCGAGCTCAGCCCGCAACTACTGTGTGTTCTTAGGGCTGCCCCGGTCTCAGCTGCCCATCCCAGACTCCTTAGCCCAGGTTTGGCTCCTGACCGTCTGCCCCTGTGCAGGGGAGAGCACACGGGAGCCCCTGCCAGCCCCTCGTGCTCTGTCCCTGCTCATCTGCTGCAGTCCAGGACCCCATGGCCAGCACCTCTGACCCTGGCCTGGGGCCAGAGCCAGCCCCAGTGTCCGGGACAGGACCCTCGGGCCATCTGGGGTCCTCTTCTTCCCCTGTGCTGGGCCAGCCTCTCCCTGTGCCCTCACCTTAGGCCTGTCTGTCCGTGTCGGCCTTGGTCCTGCAGTAGCGCAGTCTAGCCCAGCCCTGGGCTCCCAGCACAGATGGCAAAGGGCAGGCCTCAGGCCCACCATGGCCATCATGTTCCTTGAAGGCCCAGTTGCCATGTCCGGTGCGTCCAGCAATGTTGGCGTGGGCGCTCCTGCCCATGCTTCCCTCGTCCCTGCCCTGGCCGGTGCCCTGGCCCCCAGGCAGCCTGTGCCCCCCATGCTGGCTGCTCCGGCCCCTCCGTGGGGCCCTGTCTCTCCTTGGCTCCTGTGCTGCTTCTGCTGCCCCCACGCCGCCCTCTCTCCGTGCGGAGCCTACTCACCAAGGGCTGGGGCGATGGAAGGCTGGCCCCAGCACCTCGGCCCTCCCCACTCTGGCCCCAGGCACATGTGGCTCCTTGTGGCTGAGCTCTGTGCCCATAGCCCCCTTCCTAGCCCCCAGGCAGCCGTGGGAAGACTAAGAACAGGATTGAAACTAGGTGGCTCGGCGACACGCTTTCTGAAGTTCCCTTTTCTTCTGGGTACTTTCTGTCTCAGAGGGCCTGGGTGTGTGGGGGTGGGTTGTGGGGGGTGGCTGCGGTCCCAAAGGAGGGCACAGGAACCCCGCTTTCACCTGGGCGTGTGGTGTGGGCACAGGTTGACCCACCCATAGCCTGAGGCCCTGCCCTGGGCCTTGTCCCGTCCACTCAGCAGTGTGGCCTCACTGGTGGGACGCTGTCTTCCTCTGGCTTCAGCCACGGTCACGGTCATCTGCCCATGGTCAGAGGGAAGCTACTACCCTAGAGGACAGATAGAAGCCTGATGTGCAGGGACAGAGTTCATGGTGGTCACCGGACCTGAAAATGTCCCTGCATCTGAGAGACCCTGTGTGGTCCCTGTGCTGCCCGTGCAAGGGGGCCGTGAACCCTCAGCCCCTGTGTTTGGACAACCACAGTGTGCACCCCAGGCTGCCGCTTCCTGCGGTGTTAGGCCTCGATGGGGACGCCTCCGCACCACGTCCAAGTCCCAATCCGGGCCTGCTGGGCTGTGGGTGTGCCTGGAGCCCTCGGCCTGTGGTGCGAGGCTCTCTGCCCTGCTCACACTCATGTGAGCGAGGGCTCTGGGCCCCTCCTAGGGTCTGGGGCCTTGGCTGGGTGGGTCCGGCCCGCTCGGTCCCCGGGGCTCCCCAGAATGGCACCTTGGCCGTAGCTGGACGGCTGCGCTGGGCCCAGGGCCTGACTCCCACGAGAAGCCATGTCTCCTTAGGTCCTGATCTTAGGAATCCAGCAATGACCCTTCTGTGTCCCCATCCCCACGGAGTTCACAGAGACCCTTGGGCTTCTGGGGAGGGGAGCAGACCCCCGCCCCCTGCGTGGGGCAGGGCAAGGTGATGGAGGAGCCCGTGGTCCTGGAAATACTGCAGTGGCCACTTTGCAAATGCCATCGGTCACAGCGTCGGTGAAGGGAGTGTGCACCCCACACTCCGGGCTCCCGCAGCCCGGCCCCCTCTCGCGGTGCCCGGCAGTTAGGGTCCTCTGCAAGCTGTGGGCCCCTGGTTGCTCAAGAAGCACATCCATCTACACAACTCTGGTCAGATCACCGGAACCGATGAGTTTGGCAAAACCCTCGAGGGTGTCCCGGCTACCGTGCGTTAGGGACATGGGGCCCCAGGCACCTCTAAAGGCAGGGTTTTGGCAAGACAAAGTGGCACATCGTACTTCCCTTGGACAGCTAATTCCCTCCCCTGGTCCCCATGCAGTGCCCCTGGCGTGGCGCCGGTCGCTGTCCCTCGTGGGGTCATCACGGGGCTCTGGGGCACCTGCTGTGGCGGATCAGTGTGGGGGAGGGCTGCCTCGGCTGCCGAGGGCGTGGCAGTGGGATGTGGGCCGTCAGGCACTGGGTTTTGGCAGAGACCACACACCTGTCCCAGCCTAGGTTTGCAAGGCCCGTCCTTTCCAGAATAATCCTTTCACAGAAAAGTTGGTGAGGCGATGAAATTACCTAGTGTTGACGCTTTTCAACCCTCACGCTGAGCTCTGGGTTTGGCTTTCAGAAACATTCACCGTGTGGTTACAAGAACAAAGAGATGCTTTGGAGGTGTTCACGGATGTCCCTTCCAGGGGCCTCTCCCCGACCCGCGGCGTCAGAGCCTGCGGTGGTGGTCGTCCAGGGCAGCCGTGAGACACCAGCCTGGCCCGGGGCCTGGCTCGTTCCAGCCTGACTTGTTGCCACAGCGTCTCAGCAACCCCTCCCCTCCCCTTATGGGCACCTGCTTCCAGGCGCCTGCAGATGCTTACTGTGTATATGCAATATTATGTGCAGGCATATGAGGTATTTGTGTAGTACCCTCACCTGGATGGTGCGGACCATCTCCCCCGCCGGGGGTGCCTCTTTCAAGCAAAGTGACCTTGGACGACATGATATTCTTTCTTACAGAAGGTGGAGGAGGGCTCGGGCTGCCAGGCCAGCACACACACCTGCCCTCCTCGTGGCAGGGCCACTGGAAGGTCTGTTCGTGCCGAGAAGCCCTACAGTCAGCACCCCGTGGGCACATGTGGGCCGCGTGCCGGCCCGTGTGGCCTGAGGGGAGGGAGCAGCTGGAGAAGGCTACACGCTGTACCATCCGCACTGCGTGATGTGGGGGACAGCGCATGTAGTGTGACGGCGAGAAGGTCAGCGGTTGCCGGGCGTTTGGGGGGAGGGAGGAAGGAACGGGTGGGGCAGAGGGGATCTTCGGGCCGGGCGATTCTTCTGTAGGAAACGGTAGTGGGGGAAACACGAGGACAGCAGCCTGAACAGCGGGCTGACCGGGGCAGCACCGCGGACAGGGTGCAGGCTCAGAGAACCTACTAGGGGTGGACCTTACTGTGAACTCCGGACTTTACTCAGCCGTAATCCGCTCACATTGGCTCATCGTTCGCAACAAACGTGGCACACGGGTGTGAGCCGTTTATAGTGCACAGACTGTCCCATCCCCGTGCTCCACGCCCAAAGCCACCAGAATGTTGTGCGTCAACTGTACTTCAATAAATTAAAAAACAAAATCTATTTATTAAAAGAATTCTTTGTGCTGTACAGAAAAGCAAAAGCAGCACCACGGACAGCAGTTGGGTGGGCCGGGAGAACCCTGTACACAAGGCCTGTTGTCCTTTGGGTTCACATGGCTCGGCCCCTTTCTGGCAAGGAAGAGGCAGCCCATGCACAGCAAAATAGTTTTATGCAAGAGTTTACCGATTAAGAAAGTATCTGGACCATCATCCCATGATCTCTCGTGTCTTAAAGCCACGGACAGTGTCCACTTCTATAACCTGAGTACCTGGCACCAAGCAGGAGTGCCCCATAGAGAAGATTGGATTCATCCATAATGTGGTCCGTGGAATTCCAAGATGGTCCAGATTTTGATATGAAATTTGTATATATACTGACCAATTTTTTTTTCTTTTTTTCCACCCTCTCATCTCTGTCCTATCTCACATAAGATGCATTAATGCTGATTTACCATATCTCAGTATTTAATTTGCAAGATATCAAAAATTGAGCATTAGTTATCAAGAAGAGAGATGACACCATCCAAAGACATTTAAAGTGATGTATTGGACTTTGTACCCTCTTTTGGAAAGAGGGTTGGCGTATTTTCAGTTGTATGTGGGATAATTTCACTATGGTAGGTGGAAGGTAATGTTGCTCTTGTGTTTTGTTTGGAAACTAAAGGTGGTTCAAAGAGGCATGTTTGGTTGACAAGGAGTGGATTGTGGTGGTTTTGGTCTATGTCAATTTAGCTAAGAAGTAACTAAATTTCTTAGGATCCTTTCCCTGAGTGGCCCCAGATTATGGTTGGTCATAAGAGAAATTTTACACAATTTTTGGAAAGCAAAAACGCTGAAGCAGCAGTTTTTATGTCTGGATTCTGGACATTAATGGACATTAATAATGGACATTATCAGATGTGTGATTAATGGACATACTGGACATTATCAGATGTGTGATTGGCAAACGTTTGCTCACTTTCGTGGGTTGGCTTTTCACTGTTGCTGGTGTCCTTTAATG
Organism: Panthera tigris; assembly: GCF_018350195.1. Lineage (NCBI taxonomy): Eukaryota > Metazoa > Chordata > Mammalia > Carnivora > Felidae > Panthera > Panthera tigris. The sequence goes on from NC_056665.1 coordinate 146,070,645, forward strand.
CCAAAAAATCCTTAAATTCTCATCCAGTCCAATTCATCTATTTTTTCTTTTCTTGCCTGTGCTTTTGGTGTCACATCCAAGAAATTCTGACACTGCAAAACTTTCCCAGTGTTTTCTTCTCAGCGTTTTGTAGTTTTAGGTCTTACCCTTATGTCTTTGGTCCATTTTCAGTTAGTTTTTGTAGATGATGTTAGATAAGATTCCAACTGCATTTTCTTCCATGTGGATATCCAGTTTTCCCAGAACCATTTATTGAAAATATTGAAAATATTTTCCCCATTGAATGCTCCTGGCACCCTTGCCCCAAATCACTTAACCTTATATGTGAGGGTTTATTTCTGGACTCTCTACTCTGTTCTATTGGTTTATATGTTTGTCTTCATATCAGTAGCACACTGTTTTGATTACTATAGCTTTGTAGTAAGTTTTGAAATCAGAAAGTGTTGAGTCCTCAAACTTTGTTCTCATTTTTCAAGATTGTTTTGGCTATTAGGGTTCCTTGAGATTCCATATAAATTATGGGATGGGTCTTTCTATTTCTGCAGAAAACATCATTGGGATTTTGATAGGAATTGCACTGAGTCTGTAGATCGCTTAGGGAAGTATTGACACCTGTACAACCTTAGACCTCCCAGTTCATGACCATGGGTGTGCTTCCATTTTTCTGTGTCTTCCTTCCTTTGGCAATGGTGTGTAGTCTTCATTGCACAAGACTTCCACCTCCTTGGGTGGGTTTGTTCTTAGTATTTTATTCTTTTTGATGCTATTGCAAATGGAATTGTGTTCTTAATTCCTTTTTACATTGTTCATTGTTAGTGTGTAGAAATGCAGCTGGTTTTTGTGTACTGAATTTGTATACTGCTACTTGCTGAATTCATTTATTAGCTCTAACAGTGTGTGTGTGTGTGTGTGTGTGTGTGTGTGTGTGAAATCTATAGGGTTTTCTGCACATAAGACCTTATCATCTGTGTGAACAGAGATAATTTTACTTCTTCTTTTCCAATTTGGATTATTTTTGTTTCGCTTTCATGCCTAATTTCTCTGGTCAGAACTTCCGGTGTTATGTTGAATAGAAGTGGTGAAAATGAACATCCTTTCCTTGTTCCTGATTTTAGAGGAAAACTTTCAGTCTTTCACCACTGAGTATTATGTTTGTTGTGGATTTTTCATATGTGGCTTTTGATATGTTGAGGTAGTTTCCTTGTTTCCCTGGTTTGTTGAATGGATTTACAAATCATATACGTGTGTTGAATTTTGTCCAGTCCTTTTTCTGCATCAATTGAGATGATCGTGTGTTTTTCTTACCTTAATTATATTAATGTGGTATATTACACTGATCAATTAAAAGTTTTTTAAATGTTTATTTATTTTTGAGAGAGAGAGAGAGACAGAGCATGAGCAAGGAGGGTCAGAGAGAGAGGGAGACACAGAATCTGAAGCAGACTTCAGGCTCTGAGCTGTCAACACAGAGCCCAACGTGGGGCTCAAACCCACAAACCAGGAGATCATGGCCTGAGCTGAAGTCAGATGCTTAATGGACTGAGCCACCTAGCATCCCAAAATTGATCAATTTTTGTATGTTGAAACATCCTTACATTGCAGGAATATATCCCATTTGGTCATAGTATATAATCCTTTTAATATGTTGCTGTATTCGACTTGCTAGTATTTTGTTGAGGGTTTTGCATCAGTGTTCATAAGGGATATTGGTCTGTGGCTTTCTTTAGTGTCTTTGGCTTTGGTGTAAGGGTGATGCTGGCCTCATAGAATGAACTAGGAAGTGCTCCTTCCACTTCAATATTTTTGAAAAGTTTGACATTGGTATTTGTTCCTCTTTGAATGTTTGGTAGAATTCACTAGCAAAACCAATAGGTCCAGAGCTTTTATTTGTCAGGATATTTTTGATTAACAGATTCAATTTCCTTACTAGTTATAGCTCTGTTCAGATTTTTTATTTCTTGATTATTTAGTCTTGGTAGGTTGAACTTTTAGGAATTCATCCATTTCATGAAGGTTATCCAATTTGTTGGTATATTGCTGTTCATAGCATTCTCTTACTATCATTTTCATTGTTTTTTTTTTTAATTTTAATCATTCCTAGTGTGTTCTTTTTTCTTTTTTCTTTTTAAGAAGGCTTCACATCCAGTGCAGAGCACAATGCAGGGCTTGACCTCATGACCCTGAGATCAAGACATGAGCTGAGATCAAGAGTCAGATGCTTGACCAACTCAGCCACCCAGGTGTCTCATCCCTAAGTATGGTCTAGTTTTCCTTGTGATTTATACTTTGATCCATTGGTTGCTTAAGAGTGTGTTGTTTAAGTTACAAAAATTTGTGTGTTTTTCACTTTTACTGTTGTCATTTATTTCTAACTTCATCCCCCTGTGGTCAGAGAAGATACCTTGTATGAAATCTATCTCTTAAAATCTATTGGTACTTAATCCGTGTCTTAAATTATGGTCCCTCCTGGAGGATGCCCAGGTGCATTTGAGAAGAAGGTGTGTGTTGTTGTTGTTGGGTGGGGTGCTCTGCATGTGTGTCTGTGTGTGTCAGATCTGCTTGGTTCATTGTGTTGTTCAAGTCCTGTTTCCTTACTTATCTTCTGTCTGGTTGTTCTGTCCATTATTGGGGATGCGGTATCGAAGCCTCTGTTATTGTAGAACTATCTTTCTTTGACTTCAATTCCATGCAATTTGCTTCATATATTTTGTTGCTCTGTCATTGGAGGTGTAAATGTTCATAACTGTTATATCGTCTTGTTGTATTGAATCTTTTATTGATATATAATGTTTTTCTTTGTCTCATAAACTTTTTTTGACTTAAAGTCTATGTTATCTGATATAAGTACAGTCAATCCTGTTCTCTTCTGGCTATTATTTCCATAAAACATTTTTTAAAAAAATTTATTTATTTGATGGGGGAGGGGAAGAGAGAGAGAGGGAGAGAGAGAGAGAAACCCAAGTGGGCTCTGCACTGTCAGCAAGGAGCCTGATGTGGGGCTCAATCTCACAAACTGAGATCATGACCTGAACTGAAATCAAGAGTAGGATGCTTAACCAATTGAGCCACCCAGGCACCCCACATAAAGTTTTTTCAATCTTTCACTTTCAATATTTGTTTTGTCGATACTACCCAAAGCAATGTACATATTCAATGCAATCCCTATCAAAATAACACCAGCATTCTTCACAGAGCTAGAAAAAATAATCCTAAAATTTGTATGGAACCAGAAAAGACCCCAAATAACCTAAGCAATCTTGAAAAAGAAAACCAAAGCAAGAGGCATCACAATCCTGGGCTTCAAGCTATACTACAAAGCTGTAATCATCAAGACAGTATGGTACTGGCACGAAAACAGACACTCAGATCAATGGAACAGAATAGAGAACCCAGAAATGGACCCACAAACATATGGCCAACTAATCTTTGACAAAGCAGGAAAGAATAGATGAACACAACAGATGAACACAAGGGAAGATGAACACAAGGAAGGGAAGCAAAAATAATATAAAAACAGGGAGGGGGACAAAACATGAGAAACTCTTAAATATGGAGAACAGAGGGTTACTGAAGGGGTTATGGGAGGGGGGATGGGCTAAATGGGGAAGGGGCATCAAGGAATCTACTCCTGAAATCATTATTGCAGCATATGCTAACTAATTTGGATGTAAATTAAAAAAATAAAATTAAAAAATTATTTCTTTCTGTGAGTCTAAAGTGAGTCTCTTGAAAAATAACAAGCATATAGTTGGATCATGTGTTTTTTATCCATTCTGCCAATCTCTGTATTTTGATTGTATTTTCACTTAAAGTAATTACTGATGAGGAGGAACTTCTGTCTTTTTTTCTATTTGTTTTCTACATGCCTTACAGCTTTTTTTTGGTCCTGATTCCCTGCATTACTGTTATCTTTTGTGTTTAGTTTATTTTTTGTAGTGAAATATTTTTAAGTTATTTTCTTACTATCTTTTTTTTGTTTTTTTTTCTAATTATACTTTATACTTTTATTTTTTATTTATTTATTTTTCAATATATGAAATTTATTGTCAAATTGGTTTCCATACAACACCCAGTGCTCATCCCAAAAGGTGCCCTCCTCAATACCCATCCCCTACCCTCCCCTCCCTCCCACCCCCCCATCAACCCTCAGTTTGTTCTCAGTTTTTAAGAGTCTCTTATGCTTTGGCTCTCTCCCACTCTAACCTCTTTTTTTTTTCCTTCCCCTCCCCCATGGGTTTCTGTTAAGTTTCTCAGGATCCACATAAGAGTGAAACCATATGGTATCTGTCTTTCTCTGTATGGCTTATTTCACTTAGCATCACGCTCTCCAGTTCCATCCACGTTGCTACAAAGGTTCATATTTCATTCTTTATCATTGCCATGTAGTACTCCATTGTGTATATAAACCACAATTTCTTTATCCATTCATCAGTTGATGGACATTTAGGCTCTTTCCATAATTTGGCTATTGTTGAGAGTGCTGCTATAAACATTGGGGTACAAGTGCCCCTATGCATCAGTACTCCTGTATCCCTTGGGTAAATTCCTAGCAGTGCTATTGCTGGGTCATAGGGTAGGTCTATTTTTAATTTTCTGAGGAACCTCCACACTGTTTTCCAGAGTGGCTGCACCAATTTGCATTCCCACCAACAGTGCAAGAGAGTTCCCGTTTCTCCACATCCTCTCCAGCATCTATAGTCTCCTGATTTGTTCATTTTGGCCACTCTGACTGGCGTGAGGTGATATCTGAGTGTGGTTTTGATTTGTATTTCCCTGATAAGGAGCGACGTTGAGCATCTTTTCATGTGCCTGTTGCCATCCAGATGTCTTCTTTAGAGAAGTGTCTATTCATGTTTTCTGCCCATTTCTTCACTGGGTTATTTGTTTTTTGAGTGTGGAGTTTGGTGAGTTCTTTATAGATTTTGGATACTAGCCCTTTGTCCGATATGTCATTTGCAAATATCTTTTCCCATTCCGTTGGTTGTCTTTTAGTTTTGTTGGTTGTTTCCTTTGCTGTGCAGAAGCTTTTTATCTTCATAAGGTCCCAGTAGTTCATTTTTGCTTTTAACTCCCTTGCCTTTGGGGATGTGTCGAGTAAGAGATTGCTACACCTGAGGTCAGAGAGGTCTTTTCCTGCTTTCTCCTCTAGGGTTTTGATGGTTTCCTGTCTCACATTCAGGTCCTTTATCCATTTTGAGTTTATTTTTGTGAATGGTGTGAGAAAGTGGTCTAGTTTCAACCTTTTGCATGTTGCTGTCCAGTTCTCCCAGCACCATTTGTTAAAGAGACTGTCTTTTTTTCCATTGGATATTCTTTCCTGCTTTGTCAAAGATGAGTTGGCCATACGTTTGTGGGTCTAGTTCTGGGGTTTCTATTCTATTCCATTGGTCTGTGTGTCTGTTTTTGTGCCAATACCATGCTGTCTTGATGATGACAGCTTTGTAGTAGAGGTTAAAGTCTGGGATTGTGATGCCTCCCGCTTTGGTCTTCTTCTTCAAAATTACTTTGGCTATTCGGGGCCTTTTGTGGTTCCATGTGAATTTTAGGATTGCTTGTTCTAGTTTCGAGAAGAATGCTGGTGCAATTTTGATTGGGATTGCATTGAATGTGTAGATAGCTTTGGGTAGTATTGACATTTTGACAATATTTATTCTTCCAATCCATGAGCAGGGAATGTCTTTCCATTTCTTTATATCTTCTTCAATTTCCTTCATAAGCTTTCTATAATTTTCAGCATACAGATCTTTTACATCTTTGGTTAGATTTATCCCTAGGTATTTTATGCTTCTTGGTGCAATTGTGAATGGGATCAGTTTCTTTATTTGTCTTTCTGATGCTTCATTGTTAGTGTATAAGAATGCAACTGATTTCTGTACATTGATTTTGTATCCTGCAACTTTGCTGAATTCATGTATCAGTTCTAGCAGACTTTTGGTGGAGTCTATCGGATTTTCCATGTATAATATCATGTCATCTGCAAAAAGCGAAAGCTTGACTTCATCTTTGCCAATTTTGATGCCTTTGATTTCCTTTTGTTGTCTGATTGCTGATGCTAGAACTTCCAACACTATGTTAAATAACAGCGGTGAGAGTGGGCATCCCTGTCGTGTTCCTGATCTCAGGGATAAAACTCTCAGTTTTTCCCCATTGAGGATGATGTTAGCTGTGGGCTTTTCATAAATGGCTTTTATGATGTTTAATTATGTTCCTTCTATCCCGACTTTCTTAAGGGTTTTTATTAAGAAAGGTGCTGGATTTTGTCAAAGGCCTTTTCTGCATCAATTGACAGGATCATATGGTTATCTTTTATTAATGTGATGTATCACGTTGATTGATTTGCAAATGTTGAGCCAGCCCTGCATCCCAGGAATGAATCCCACTTGATCATGGTGAATAATTCTTTTTATATGCTGTTGAATTCGATTTGCTAGTATCTTATTGAGAATTTTTGCATCCATATTCATCAGGGATATTGGCCTGTAGTTCTCTTGTTTTACTGGGTCTCTGTCTGGTTTAGGAATCAAAGTAATACTGGCTTCATAGAATGAGTCTGGAAGTTTTCCTTCCCTTTCTATTTCTTGGAATAGCTTGAGAAGGATAGGTATTATCTCTGCTTTAAACGTCTGGTAGAACTCCCCTGGGAAGCCGTCTGGTCCTGGACTCTTATTTGTTGGGAGGTTTTTGATAACCGATTCAATTTCTTCGCTGGCTATGGATCTGTTCAAGCTTTCTATTTCCTCCTGATTGAGTTTTGGAAGTGTGTGGGTGTTTAGGAATTTGTCCATTTCTTCCAGGTTGTCCAACTTATTGACATATAATTTTTCATAGTATTCCCTGATAATTGTTTGTATCTCTGAGGGATTGGTTGTAATAATTCCATTTTCATTCATGATTTTATCTATTTGGGTCATCTCCCTTTTCTTTTTGAGAAGCCTGGCTAGAGGTTTGTCAATTTTGTTTATTTTTTTCAAAAAACCAACTCTTGGTTTCGTTGATCTGCTCTACAGTTTTTTTAGATTCTATATTTTTTATTTCTTCTCTGATTTTTATTATTTCTCTTCTTCTGCTGGGTTTAGGCTGCCTTTGCTGTTCTGCTTCTATTTCCTTTAGGTGTGCTGTTAGATTTTGTATTTGGGATTTTTCTTGTTTCTTGAGATAGACCTGGATTGCAACGTATTTTCCTCTCAGGACTGCCTTCGCTGCGTCCCAAAGCGTTTGGATTGTTGTATTTTCATTTTCGTTTGTTTCCATATATTTTTTAATTTCTTCTCTAATTGCCTGGTTGACCCACTCATTCGTTAGTAGGGTGTTCTTTAACCTCCATGCTTTTGGAGGTTTTCCAGACTTTTTCCTGTGGTTGATTTCAAGCTTCATAGCATTGTGGTCTGAAAGTATGCATGGTATAATTTCAATTCTTGTATACTTATGAAGGGCCGTTTTGTGACCCAGTATATGATCTATCTTGGAGAATGTTCCATGTGCACTCGAGAAGAAAGTATATTCTGTTGCTTTGGGATGCAGAGTTCTAAATATATCTGTCAAGTCCATCTGATCCAATGTGTCATTCAGGGCCCTTGTTTCTTTATTGAGCGTGTGTCTAGATGATCTATCCATTTCTGTAAGTGGAGTGTTAAAGTCCCCTGCAATTACCACATTCTTATCAATAAGGTTGCTTATGTTTATGAGTAATTGTTTTATATATTTGGGGGCTCGGGTATTTGGCGCATAGACATTTATAATTGTTAGCTCTTCCTGATGGATAGACCCTGTAATTATTATATAATGCCCTTCTTCATCTCTTGTTACAGCCTTTAATTTAAAGTCTAGTTTGTCTGATGTAAGTATGGCTACTCCAGCTTTCTTTTGGCTTCCAGTAGCATGATAAATAGTTCTCCATCCCCTCACTCTCAATCTAAAGGTGTCCTCAGATCTAAAATGAGTCTCTTGTAGACAGCAAATAGATGGGTCTTGTTTTTTTTTTTATCCATTCTGATACCCTATGTCTTTTGGTTGGCACATTTAATCCATTTACATTAAGTGTTATTATAGAAAGATATGGGTTTAGAGTCATTGTGATGTCTGTATGTTTTATGCTTGTAGCGATGTCTCTGGTACTTTGTCTCACAGGATCCCCCTTAGGATCTCTTGTAGGGCTGGTTTCGTGGTGACAAATTCCTTCAGTTTTTGTTTATTTGGGAAGACCTTTATCTCTCCTTCTATTCTAAATGACAGACTTGCTGGATAAAGGATTCTCGGCTGCATATTTTTTCTGTTCAGCACATTGTAGATCTCGTGCCAATCCTTTCTGGCCTGCCAAGTTTCAAAAGAGAGATCAGTCACGAGTCTTATAGGTCTCCCTTTATATGTGAGGGCCCATTTATCCCTTGCTGCTTTCAGAATTTTCTCTTTATCCTTGTATTTTGCCAGTTTCACTATGATATGTCGTGCAGAAGATCGATTCAAGTTACGTCTGAAGGGAGTTCTCTGTGCCTCTTGGATTTCAATGCCTTTTTCCTTCCCCAGTTCGGGAAGTTCTCAGCTATTATTTCTTCAAGTACACCTTCAGCACCTTTCCCTCTCTCTTCCTCCTCTGGGATACCAATTATGCGTATATTATTTCTTTTTAGTGTATCACTTAGTTCTCTAATTTTCCCCTCATAGTCCTGGAATTTTTTATCTCTCTTTTTCTCAGCTTCCTCTTTTTCCATAACCTTATCTTCTAGTTCACCTATTCTCTCCTCTGCCTCTTCAATCCGAGCTCTTATTATCTTTTATGCATGCTCTATACCTACATTCTTTGTGGCTACAGGGGATCATGTTCAACATCCTAAGGTTATAATGCTCTAATCTGAATTTATACCAGCTTCACTCTATCTCCCACCTTTATCAGTTGTTAATGTCATAAAACTACATCAAATATAACCACCAAAACATAACCTAATAATTCTTTTGAATATATTAGTCTCTTTTTCCTGTTTTATTGAGATATAATTGACAAATAACATTGTATTAGTTCAGGTGTCATTAGTCTCTTAAATCATGTAGGAAACAACACGTGGAGTAAAAACCAAAATTACAGCAACACTAACTTTTATTTCTTTATTTTTATTTATTTTTATGAGACAGAGAGAGAGAGAGAGAGAGAGAGAGAGAGAGAGAGACAGAGCATGAGCAGGGGAGGGGCAGAGAGAGAGGGAGACAGTTTCCAAAGCAGGCCTCAGGCTCCGAGCTGTCAGCACAGATCCTGAAGTGGGGCTCCAACCCACGAACTGTGAGATCATGACTTGAGCCGAAGTCGGATGCACAACCGACTGAGCCACCCAGGCACCCCAATAACACTAACTTTTAGACTAAATAAAATATGTTAGTTTCTTGAATCATGTAGAAAACAACACATAAGTTTACAAACCATCATTACAAAGGTAGTAACGTTTGTAATTGCCCACGTGTTTAGCGTTATGAAGATCTTCATTTCTTTACTTGGCTTTGAGCTTCTGTCCAGTGTGTTTTCACTGAACCCTGTAGGTGACCCTTGAACATTTGCTGCAGAGCAGGACCAGTGGCAATGATCCTTCTCAGCTTTTGTTTCTCTGAGAATGTCTTAACTTCTTCCTCACTCTTGAAGGACAGGCTGGCCAGATAAAAGATTCTTGGCCAGCTCTTTTTTTTCTTTGAGCACTTTGAATATATCAGCCTACTGCCTTCTGGCCTCCAAAGGTTTTGATGAAAAACCTGCTTAAGATTTTTTTGAGGAGCACTTGTGTGTGATGAGTCACTTCTTTCTCACTACTTTCAAGATTCTCTGTTTATCTTTGGCTTTTGAAATTTGATTATAATGTGTCTCTCAGCATGAGTTTCTTTCAGTTCATTTTGCTTGGAGTTAATTGAACTTTTTGGACGTTTATATTCATGTATTTCATCAACTCTCAGAAGTTTTTAGCCCTTATTTCTTCAAATAGTCTCTTTGCTTTTTTCTATCTTCTTTTTCTGGGACTCCCACAATGTGTATGTTGATTCACTCCCACAGGTCACTAAGGCTCTGTTCACTTTTCTTCAATCTTCTTTCTTTCTATTCCTAAGACTTTCTTTCTATTCCTAAGAACATTTCAATTGTCCCATCTTCTAGTTCGTTGACTCTTTCTTCTCAAAGAATCATTGCTAAAATCTGCTTTGAGTCTTCCTAGTGAAGTTTTCATTTCAATTATTGTACTTTTCATCTCCCCAAGTTCTTTTTTGTTTCTTTCTGGATTTTCTATTTCTTTATTGATATTTGCATTTTGTTCATATCATTTTCTTGAATTTCTCCACAACTTCCCATAATTCTTCAAGTTTTTTTTAAGATGGTTGTTTTGAATCTTTGGTAAAACTGCCATCAATTCTCTTTTGGGAACAGTTTCATTTTTATGGCCTTTAAGTAGGCCTTATTTTCCTGGTTATTTGTATGCCTTGTGATTTGTTTGTTGAAAACCGGACATTTGAATTCAATGTGGTAGCTCTGGACGTCAGATTCTTCTCCTTCCCCAAGCTGTTGTTGTTGTTTATTATTTATTGTTTTTGTTTGTCTGATTGTACTAGGCGGTCTCTGTGCCAATGGTCAGCCTGAGATGTAAATTTAATGTCTTAAGTCTTTTCTGAGCCTGAGGCTTTCCCTGGGCATGTGTGGTGACTTTCTAATTTTCCCCCCATATGCACTTGCTTTTGAGGGTCTTAGTTTTTGATGTCTGATTTCCAAAAAGTGCAAAACAGAAAAATACAGGGGCAGAAGAAGACGCCAACTTTATGTCCCTTGGAAGTCATTCCGCCCGAAGAGGGGGACGCTTGCAACAATGGTCTCTCCCTCTTCTTTGTCGGCACTCCGATTAGAAGCCACGATCAGAGAACAGATCCCGCTATTCGGAGGACAGTGTCCTTTTGGCCCACCCTGGCTCCCACAAGCCACGTGCAGGCTACTTCAGGAATGTGTGCACAGCTGCCTGCCCTGGGGCTGGGGCTGGGGGCGGGGTAGCTGCTACTTTGTTAAGAGCTAAAATTGGCCAGAGTTAAGCACATTTACCACCCAAGACTTCTCTCAGAAGTTGCGAGCCTTTAGCAGACTCCAGAGTTCCAAGTGGGTGCATCAAGACAGATTCTGTGAGTGCGACCATTGTCTGGGTGGGGAGACGGGTTTCTGGTGCTCCCTCCTCTGCTGTCTTCCCGGGACCCTCTCCTCTCCTTGCTCTTTATCCAGCTCTTCTTTCCGACTCACTGCCCTGATGAATGACGGAGCCTTAAACCGTCCACAGATGTAGAGGCAGGAGCCTTCCACAACCCTCACCAGAGACTCCCCATCACGGTCTCTGGTCGGGGAGTTTTGTCTGGCTGCACAGTGGACCCTTCATATCTGCACTTTCATAGCATCTCCCGCACTTGTGCAGAGTCCTTTATGCCCTATCACACACCTTGCACTGCTGATGGCACCCTCACTGACCCACCTGGTTCATTAGAGGTATTTTCTGGTGTATCCGTACAGCGGACGCCTTTCCAGCACGTACCTGGGGGCAAAACTGCCTGGTGAAGGAGCACAGAACTCTGGGCAGCTGGAGGCAACGATCAACTCTTTCCCAAAGTGGCTTTTTCAGTTTGACTTTCCAGTAGCATCACATGCATGAAAAGTGCTGCAGACCCACATCCCGGCACTTGGTGTGCTCAGACGTCTTAATGTCTGCTGGTGTCATTTGGCTAAGATGATATCTCATTCTGCTCTTGGGTTGAGTTTTTTCTGATTATTGGTGAAGCTGACACCTTTTTATATGATTATTTGCTTTTTGTATTTCTCTTCTCTGAAATATCTATTTATGTCTCTTGGCCTTGTTTTGTATTGGATTGCCTTTTTTCTTGCTTTTCAGAAGCTATTTGCACGTTACTGGCAGAATTCCCTTATCAGCTGTAGGTGTTGCAAACATATCTTCCCAGATGGTAACTGGTCTTTCATTTTTGTTAAAGGTGTTGTTTTTAGCACCCATCACCCTAAGACGGACACTTGTTGGGATGAGCACTGGGTGTTGTAAGTAATGAATCACCGAATTCTACTCCCGAAGCCAACATTGACCTGTATGTTAACTAATTAAGGTTTAAATAAAAAAAAGAAAATACGAAAAAGGGTACCTTGTGATGGACCTCACATTTTAATTTTAATATAAATTTATCAGTAGTGTCTTTTATAGTTTACGTCTTGTCTAAAACAAGTTGGCATTTGGGCCTAGGGGTGGAAACAGCTGTACTGTTACCTGACCTGGCTCACTGCACGGCCCACCCTGGTTCTGTCACATCCCATCTCTAAGTCCCTTTGTAAAGAAGCCCTTCATGAACGCTCATAATGGGACATGGGCAGGAAGGAGGTGCACCTTGTGCAGTGCCTCTAGCCTTTGAGAGCCATGGGCAGTGGAATCGTAAGGCTGGTGGACGTACCGGTAACCATGAGTGGGGCAGCTTGGCTGATGTTAAGTGAACTGAAGCACTGAAGGAAGAAAATGTCTCAGTGAGTCAGTCCCCTTTCCTGTCAACTCAGGGAACAGTGAGAGCATCAGAAATCTCCAATGACAACGTTTCAAGAGGCCCCATATCCTGCAGCCAGAGGACAAATAGGACTGAAAATTGGGCCCAGGACCAAGGTAGGATTACAAAGCAGGTTGAAAAGCCCAGAGGGTCTTCCCATGAAGGGAAGGGCCTCGCAGTGAAGAATGGGACCCCAAGACCTGGGATGAACACAGCTGGATTGGGGTCTGGGATCATGCAGAAAAGGAGGTGCAGGCCTCCCCACCAGGTCCAGAGCCCATCCTGCAGATGCACTGGCCAAGCCTGAGGGAAACACAAAAAGGAGACGACAACCCATGAAGGCATAATCGTGCCATTGTCACACACCAACAGAGTTCACTTGGTCTTTGGGAATGCGTTGGATCTTTTTTATGGCCACAGGACAGAGCAGTGTGTGAATGTTCTGCAGGTTTGGAATGCGGAATGTGGCTTGTCAAGGCCTGCGTGTGCCCAGCAGTTCGGCCGGTTGATTAAAGCGTTAACGGTAGGTACATCTTTATTAATATGCGTCTGCTGGCCATGCACATTGCTGGGGGGTAGATGTTACCATCTCCCATGATGACTGGGAATCTGTGTAATTCTTCCCACAGGTCTGCTCATTGTTTGCTTTATCTTTTTATTTATTTATTTTTAAAAAATTATTTATTTATTTATTTATTTATTTATATCCATATTAGTTGGCATATAGTGTAATCATGATTTCAGGAGTAGATTCCAGTGATTCATCCCTTACATATAACACCCAGTGCTCATCCCAACAAGTGTCCTCCTCAATGCCCCTTGTCCATTTAGCCCATGCCCCCCTCTCAACCCCTCCAGCAACCCTCTGTTTGTTTTCTGTATTTAAGAATCTCTTATATTTTGTCTCCCTCCATGTTTTTATATTAGTTTTGGTTCCCTTCCTTTATGTTCATCTGTTTTGTCTCTTAAAGTCCTCATATGAGTGAAGTCATACAATTTTTGTCTTTCTCTGACTAATTTCACTTAGCATAATACCCTCCAGTTCCATCCACGTAGTTGCAAATGGCAAGATTTCATTCTTCTTGATTGCCAAGTAATACTCCAATGTATGTGTATATATATATATATATATATATATATATATATACACCACATCTTCTTTATCCATTTATCCGTCGATGGACATTTGGGCTCTTTCCATACTTTGGCTATTGTCAATAGCACTGCTGTAAACGTTGGGATGCATGTGCCCCTTTGAAACAGCATACCTGTATCCCTCGGATAGATACCTAGTAGTGCAATTGCTGGGTCATAGGGTAGTTCTATTTTTAACTTTTTGAGGAACCTCCATACTGTTCTCCAAAGTGGCTGCACAGTTTGCATTCCCACCTTGCTTTATATTTTGAAAGCTGTGGCCCAGGCGTGTGTACATTTAGAGCTGTGTCAGCCCTCTTTATCTCCAGTAATGCCTTTTGCCTTCAAGTCTGTTTTATTTGGGATTAATATGGCCATTGCAGCTTTCCTTGGGCTAATATTTGCACAGAATGTCTTTTGTAAACTTCACCGAGTTAGCTTAACCAGCCCAATATTTTATATTAAAACATAAAGCATAAAAAACACATTATGTATAGACATATTCCCCCCAAACCTTTGACATTTGAGTAGAGCATTTAGCCCATGTATATTTGAGTTTATCCCTATTGCAGTTCCTGGGTGTGCAGGTTCATGGGTCTCATCAAATTTGGAAAGCTTCTGGCCATTATTTGGTCCATTATATGCTGCTGGAAACCGTGAATTCAGACCCGTCTAGTTCTTTGGCTCCTGGTCACTGTGGATCCTGCCTTTCTTTCATTTTTCTCAGCGTGTTACTTGATCAACTGCTGGGCACACCAGCCTCTCTTCTCTGCCCCATTCTTTGCTCACATGGGCACCCTCCTCTCTCATCTCAGACCCAGAGGCCCAGGGCACCCCAGTGGGACCTCTAGACCTGGCTTCAGACCTCTCTTCCTGGTTGGGCCACCCCACCCTGTATGGGGCTCTGAGCTCGGGCTCTGCCCTGGGCCTCTGCGTGTCTCCTCCCTCACCATGCAAATATCCACCTTGACCTGCCCACCTGACAGCTTCAGGGGCAAAATCCTCAGGAAAGGATACTGGGTGGAATAGTGCCTCCCCCCAGATTCATGTCCTCCCAGAGCCCACGAATGTGACCACATCTGGAACTGGGCTCCTTGCAGACGTGATCAGTTACGATGCGGCCATATTTGAATGGTTGGCCCTAAATCCAGTATGACTCCTGTCCTTGTAAGAAGAGGGACATTTAGACACAGAGACACAGGGACACAGGCAAATGCCACGTGATGATGGAGCAGAGATTGGCCTGATGCTCTAAGGCCATGGGATGCTGTGTCTCTGGCAGCCACGCGAAGCTGGAGGAGGGGGGATCCTTCCCTAGAAGCGCTGTGGGGGCCTGCCACACCTTGACTTCAGACGTCCAGCTTCCACGGCCTAGAGGACATGGTGTTAGGTGCCCCATTTACAGCCACCCCCAAACTAAAGCCAGAAGAAGAAAGAAGCCGCGTGTGTATTTTTGGGGAATGGTGTCTCTGGCGTGGTGGCTGTCTCTCTCAGTGCGCTGCAGGCAACTCTGTCTGCTTGTGTGTCCCCGCTGTGCCATTGGCCAACGGCCTCATCATGGCCCTGTGAAGATGACATGAGTGTCCCCTGCAGCTGCGGGTGGCCGTCACCCCCCCTCCGTGGTTGGGAGTCTCGTATAATTATTTTCTCCTTTCGTGTTTGTGTTTCTTTGGTTTTGGTTGCTCTTCTTCCAACTTTTAAATTTGGACTCTTGGTTAACTCAGTGTTTTCTCCCCTCCAGACACGTAGGCTACAGTTCCTCTGCTGACGTGACTCGAGACGTGTGTGTCACTAGCCTGTCGTCAGGGAGCTTGCTGTGTGGGACCTGAATATTTTGAAATGTACTGAGTTGTGACCCAAGGCTCAGCAGACGGTGAGTTCCTACCAGTTCGCTGTGTGTTTAAGGAATAATTCTCCTTGAGTTCTGGGTGGGAATGCTGGGAAGTCTGCGACCGTGCTTGTGGCCCTGCTGTCGCCTATCTGTAGGGCTGTGCTGACCTCTCGAGCCCACTCGGGCTAGGCCCTGACCCGCCCTGCTCTGAGTCTGCGCTTGGGGAGGCAGCATGACCTCTGCTGGGCCAGATGCTGGACGCAGCCGCAGCACCTCCCTCTCTGCCCAGTGCCTCTCTGACTCCTGCTCTCCAGCCTCGGACACCGAGTGCCCTGCTCCTGGCCTCTGGCACTCCCTGCCTCCCGGCTTGGACTTCTCTTCTGTGCACACTCCATCCCTGCTAATCCCCACCAGTCCCGTGAGGATAAACGCCACCCATGTACCGGTGGCTCCAGATTCCGGTCCCCATCTCGGGCCTCTTTACGAACACTGCAGCCCAGTAAGTGGCAATTCCGTGTGTGCTGTGAGTTGGGAGGCCCTGTGGGTGCAATTCTGCAAGCCCATCAGGTCTTGTACCCCAGGACATGTGTGCTCTGAACCCTGCTCTCTGCTGCCACTGCCCCCGCCCTGCTGCCTCTGTCTCCCCATGAGACTTCTGCACAGATCTCTTACTGAGATCGGGGTCAAGAGCTCCCTTTCCAAGATGGCGAGTTGGAGCTGCCCATTAGACATCCAACAAGCGGTGCTGGGCTGCAGCCCAGTGTTCGTGTGCCCCTTGCCCACATGCTGACCCTGCAGGTCAGTCACACCCTCTAGGATGTGTCAAATAGCACCTGCCGTGGATGTTTGTGTCTGGTCTCCTTGTCTTTTACACGACATTTCCTTGTTTTTAACTGTGCTGTTCATCCCTCATCAGGACGATGGTTCCACGGTGCAGGCGTCCGAGTCCTTCCATGGTAACGCCTGCCTGGCACACAGCGGGCTGTTGATGAGTAGCCGCTGTCTGGATAAGCAGTCATTTGTTTGAAGTGGCTTTTCTTTGGTTCTTTGTGTGTTTCCTTGGTTATTTGTGTTTACAACCTACTGGAAATGATCTCTCCCTCCCCACCTTCCACTGAAAACGTTTCCATGCAGGTCAAATTCCTCCCGCTCATTGCATTTCTCCATCGTTCATTTCCTTGGACTCTGTGATGGTGGCTAGGCCATATACTCAGATACTTGGTCAAACACTAGTCCAGAGAGAGAAGGTATTTTAGAAATGTGATTAACATTTAGATTAGTGGCCCGTTTTATAGATTTGGGCTCACCAAGCCTACACAATCATGTGTCCAAACCTGAAAGTGCCCCCCTTTATATGTATACATACTTTAAAAATAAGATCATCTCTCACACACACCTATCATTCAGTCATCTGCCAGTCATCTATCTGTCTAGCATCTGCCTGTCATTCATCATTGTTTATTCTCTGAAGAACTCTGACCAACACAGACTCTTTTTGACATTAGATGCTTTGGCCTCTGTTTCGGGAGTTTTTACTTTGTTTATGGGGACTCTGTCCTTATAGGTATTTGGTCTTTGCTCTGCAGGCAGAGCTGTGAGTCTCATTTTTTAAAGTTCCTGGCCTTGCTGTCATTCTGAGAAAGTCCTTATTTACCTCAAGAGAATGTAAATGCTTCCCCGTAACTTCCTCCGGTCTTACTGTGGACTTGTGTCCCTCAGTAGCACTGATGCTGCCATTGGGGGCAGGGTCCCGTCTCCTGGCACTGAAGCAGTCTTGTTCCGGCCACTTGTCTTCTGGAATAACCTCAGTGAACATGGGTTTGGCCGTGGGCTGGGAATGGACATCAGGGCCTTGGCTGGACAGCACAGGCATCTGGTTTCTGCCCAGGTGCTGGGAGGTCTCAGTCCACAAGCCCTGGGGGGCAGGGCTGGCTCAACCCTTCCCCTCAAACACCAAGACATGGGGTCCGGTTGGGCGTGGGGCCTGCATGGGGCAGACGGCTGGGCAGCGGGTTCCATGCTGTGGGATCAGGCTTGTCAAGCTGTGATTTAGGTGTGGGAGGACACGCGTGTCCTGTTTATCAGCATGGCTGGAAACAGGTGTTTCTGCCCAGAGCAGGTGGCGTCCCGGCAGGCGAGGCTGTGGTGGCCCGGCTGAGCTGTGGAGCGTGCAGGACACAGCCCTCCCCTCGGACCACATGTCACAGCGCTGAGTTCGGGCCTGTGGCCGCAGAGCTGGGGAAAGTCACAAACGCGTTGTGTGGAGGGAAACAGCCGAGCCAGGGCCCCATGGGGACTGTCACATGCCTCTGGCAGATAGACAGTTTGGCCGAGGTCGGTTGGTGCTTATGTAAGACGAAAGGAGAAGTCATGGTGGAGGGCAGCCCGCGGGATTCTTCTGCTGAAGACACGAACCCGGCCGGCCAGGAGGGGCTGGGTTCACGTATGCTTTCCCCAAATGGAGCTCTGGCACTAGACGGATGTGCTCTGCTGTGTACTCTAGGGCATGTTGTAAGTTTGCTTCCTAGACAGAGAGAAGCTCGAGTATGGACCTACCGGGCCCAAACAGACACCCAGCACGCTCAGGGGCTTGGTGCCCTGCCCTCTTCCATTCTCCCGGGGCCTGCGGATGGGGCTGTGGGGTGTCAGTCCAAGGGCAGAGCCCAGAGCCAGGGGCAGCTTCTTTGGGAACAGCTGGGAGACAGCTGTGGCTGCCCTGTGGCGTCTCTGGGTGAGGCTGGGCGGGAGGATGCGGTTGAGGTCTGGAGGCCCAAGTGCACAGCCTCCTTTGAGTCCTGCCAGACCATTCATTCGTTTGTGTGCTCACTCATTCATTCCTTCAGCTACTGTGCATGCTGGGCGTGTGCTGTCCTTGCTTCCATGGGGCTTGGAGGCCGACTGGGAGGAGGACAGACCCTGGGGCAGGAGGATGGTTTCGGGCCGTGAAGTCAGAGGAGCAGGCCCAGATGGCCTCGAGGTGGCTGGCGCTGGGGAGGCCTGGCCAGGCCAGCTGGGTTAGGCAGAAAGAGCCTTGTTCCTGATGTAAAGGGAGCCCGTCAGCGACTTTGAGCCGGGGCTACGGGCTCACAGGTCTTTAGGAGACTAGACCGGCTGTGGGCTGGGGAGGGGGCAGGCCTGGAGGCAGGCTGTACAACAGGGAGCTCTGGGTGGGTGTGACGTGGCTTGGAGTGTGTGGGAGGCAGGTCGCGATGACTTCGGGGTGTCTTTCGGGGGCTACTCGGCAGGCGGTCATTTACCAAGCTGGCAGCCTGGGGGAGGGTAGACTTCGGAAGGAGGTAACTGGGAATACAGGGACCGCAGTGTATTATAAATGTGTGCCGTGTGCAGGAGGACACATCCGGGGGACAAAGTGCTCTTGTGACTTAGGGTCCATGTTGCGGGGGACGTGCGTTCACTGAGCAAGTGTTTCTGAGCACCTACCACGTGCTGGGCTCTTCTTTCTGTGTTGGGCATCATCAGGGAGCCACAGAAAACACTGTGCTCTTGGCATTAACCTTCTGGGTGACGAGAAAGAAATAACCAACCAATATAATGAGAAAGGGAGCCTCAGAGTGTGCCAGAGGGGCAGAGAAGAAAACGCAGTGGGGAAGCGGCACAGGGCAAGGGCATGGCCACTACAGGACCCGTGTGCAGACGAGCTATGGGGGCACTGAGGCCTCCTGTCAGCTCTGGACACAGGGCTGCCCTTGCCACTGATAGGTCGCCGAGGGCAGGGTGGGCAGGGTGAGCCCTCCGGGGCACAACCGTGGGCAGCCTCCTGAGTGGGTGCCACAAGGCTGGGGCAGCAGGTGGGTGCAGAGAGAGAACGGGATCTGTTCTCAGAGTTTGGCCTGAGACCCTAGATGGGGCCCCCTCGGCCGGCAGCGGTGACACGGGGACCAGGGTGTGAGTTTCCTGTGGGTGCCACAGCAAATCCCACAGACCTTTGTCTCCTCAGGGTATGGAGCCAAGAAGTCTGTCCCCAGCCCCTGGGCCACAGGCGGGCATGGGCAGGCTCTGGGACACAGCCTGTCCCTGGTTTCCCTGCTCCAGGAGCAGCACCTGGGCTTGTGGCCACTGCGGGCACCTTGCTCTGGTGTCACGCTGCCTTCTCCTGTGGCTCTGTGACAACAGTGACCCCCACCAGCCGAGACCACCTCTCTTCTTGTACCCTGACCTTGATGCTTCTGCCAAGTGCCTTTGCCCCAGAGGTCACATGCAGAGGCCATGGGGGTCGTCTGACCACAGCACTGCGTCTGGTCGTGGCATGTCAGGTGTGAGGTGTGGGTCAGCCTCCACTGGCCACGTGCAGGGATGAGCATGAGCTGAAACCGTGGACGGATGGGGGTGGGTGAGGACAGAGGTGGTGAGAGGGACGAGCAGTGACAGGGGGACACCAGCATTGTGGCATTGGGGGCGGGGGGGCCGTGGACCGGCTGGGCTTGACGGTGGCTGCCCTCACTCTTGCCCCTGGCCAGCGGGTGGCGTCCACTGTGCTTGCCTGCCCCCGTGACCACTTCCTCTTCTGCGGCTGGGGACCCTGGGCGACGGCAGGCTTCCAACGGTGACTGTGCGCTGGGCAGCACCAGGGTCTCCCATGCGCCCCTTCAGGCACGACTGCACGCACTGCCCCCGCCTGCTGCACCGGAGGGAACAGACTCAGGAGGCCGTGGGGCCAGGCACACATAGAATGGGCTCCACGTGTGGGCAGCACCCGCTGCCCCCAGCTAGGTGCATGGGAGCCGTGTGGCACATGGGCGTGTGTCTGAGCGCATACGTGAGCACACACGGTCTGCAGACCAGTGCGTGTGCTGTGTGCGTGCAAGCACGAGCCTGGCGCTTGCACATGTTTGTGCGTGTGCTGTGTCTGTAGGCTGCAGTGTGCACGAGCATTGCCTGTGTCTGTGCACACGCGCTTCTGTGTGAACTGTGCTTGTGCACATGTGTGCGTGTGCGTGTGGTGGGTGTATCTGTGAGTGTGCAGAGCAGCACCTCTCCCCCCCGCCGGCTTCCCCACGGGGCAGCCCCCCAGGGCCCGCCTGCCACAGCCGCACCCCAATCCCGGCTGGGACTCTCCCTCAGCTCCGGATTCTCTGATCTGACGGAAGCAGGGAGACAAGAGGCAGGGCATGTGAGCAAGGTTGTTTATGGGGCCGGCTGGCAGGTGGGAAGGCAAGGGCCCACAGTCAGGGCCGCTGGTTCAGGAAGCATGGGCTGGGTTTGGCGGCCGAGCCCCGGGCACAGGTGGACAGAGACGAGCATGGGGCAGGCGAAGCGGGGCCGGGGCACCACACACAGGCCAGAGTCCCAGCCTCCCTTCTCTGCGGGTGCAGGACATCCGCTCTCCTGGGGCTACTTCATCTGCAGCAAGAGCCCAGGCGTTGGGAAGGGGGCCGGTGGCCGGAGGGTGCAGAGGGGGGATGTGAGGAGCCAGGTCCCCAGATGACAGGGCCCAGACCCCCATGTACTTGTGAGCAGGTGCAATGTGCCCGCTTCCTGGCCGGAGTGCTGTGGCAGAGGGGAGGGGCCTCTGATGCCCGACAGGCCCCGGGCCCATGTCCACGGCCCACGGCAGCTGCACATCCCTCCCGCTCCCACCAGGCTCCCTGGGCTGGCTCCAGTGTGTCCCCCACCGGGCAGGGCACCGCCTCCCCCCAGCCCTGCACACAGGTGTGCTGGCTGCCTTACTTTGATGAAGGTGACGAAGCCGCTGTAGAGCAGAGTGAGAAGGAAGAGGGCCGCGAACGTGGGCCAGTCTGCCGGTGTCTTCCAGGTCCGTGGAGCCGCCGCCGCTCTCGTCATGGCTCTGGGGGGCTGGGGGGGCCATGTCCAGACCCGGGGAGCAAGGGCGCTAGTGAGGAGGTTCGGTTCGGAACCCGCACACAACGGGTTGCTGAGTGACAGGGGACTGCTCCGGGCATGCTTCTCCCGACCCGGAGTCTGTGAGGCTTCTCCCGGCCGGGTCCCCCGGTGCCCACAGAGCCAGACGGGGCCCCCCACTCCGTGCAGCAGACGGGCCGGGTCCCGGGCGCGAGCGGGAGGTGGTTGTCACCCGGTAGGGGTAGTCGCACAGGGGACCCAGCCAGGCAACAAGAGGTGGGAACAGCACGCACGAAGCTGTTCTGGGAGAGAGCCGGGAGGGCAGAGGGGCTCCGAGTGGCTGCCGCGGAGAGCTCGGGCGAGTGGGGGCAGGGTGGGCATTGCGGGATCTGCATCCCTGAGCAGCCGCTCCCCTGGACACTCGGGCGGGGGCCAGGATGGGAGGGGTGGCCGGGGTCCTGGTTCAGGGCCCAGTTCCTGTGTCACGGGGCGTGAGCGTGGAGGTCGTGTGCGCTTGCAAACTTTATAGCGGTCTGTTTATTCTAATAATGAAAACATGGCAATCTTTGTTAGTTTCATCTTTCTAGTAATTAAACCCTGTTGCATTCTACGAAGGTGTTGGTCCATGAGAACAGGAAATATTAACAAAGGCAGCTGTCCTTGCTCCGGATGATTTGGGAAAACCTGTTCCAGACACGTGAAGTGTAGTGGTGAACGGTTGGGGGGTCAGCTGGACAGTCAAAAGTTACACAGTCCTGCACGGACAGTGCCCTGTCCAGGTGAAGGCCATGTGTTCTGACCCCCCACCAGAGCACCAGACTGAGCCCCAGGGCATCGAAGGCTGCTCAGAGGACAGGAGGGTGGGTGGGTGACCTGTTCATTTGCACCCTTCAGTCCAGTGAGGCGGGCCAGGCCAGTGGGCTTCGTGTCGGGCTTGGCCCAGGAGATGCTGTGATGTAGTTGGACGTGACCGGAACTGCTGTTAATGACAGAATCTGGATCTCCTGTGGGTCTAACTCTGCTGCTTCTTATCTTGATTGTGGCTGAAGCTTTTCTGCTTCTTTGCATGTCTTTTAATTTTTGATTGCACGCTGGGCATTGTAAACAAACAGCCAGCACTGGAGAAGTGGAGCATATGATAGCACCTTCCTCGGGGCGGGGGTGAGGGCACATCTGGTCTGTCTAATCAGGACTTGAGCCGGTGGGATGTCAGGACAGTTGGCTTCAACTGCAATGTTTGGGGTGGGTCAGGCCCCTCCCTCCACTGGGCTTCAGAGTCCAAGCACCATGCCGGACTGGAGATCTGTCCCAGCTCTGAGCACACGTCCTGTCTGGGGCAGTCAGTGGTGGAGGGGATACAGTTGGGGCTCATCCCTATTCTTATTCCTCATGTCAGCCCATGTGGATGTTAAAGCCTTGACTGATTCCCTCAGGCCTCTCTCCTCCCTGGATGCCAATACCTCTGTCCGCCTGTGCCCAGGGTGGGGGCAACGTAACCGTGTCCGTCGGTGTCCAGGGTGGGGGTAACGTGGCCAACAATGTTGTCTTGCCCAGGAGCCAGGTCAGCTGGGCTTCTCTGAGTCCTCAGCTCTTCAGTGACTTTAAATAAAGCTGGTTAATAAAGTGCGTGTGGCGTCGTCCTGCTGTTCCCGCTTGCCACGCTGCCTTCGTTATCTGTGACCTCCTCACTGGAAGCGCACGCATCCCGGTGCTGGGCAGCAAGGCTGGGCTGTGCGGGCACGGCCGGCAGGAAGGCACCCTCAAGGAGGCCACTGTGATTAGTGGGGGATGGACTGGAGGCAGTTGGCAGAGAAGTCCGGACACTATAGGGTCCCCACACGAAGTGGAGACTGTGGGCCTGTGGGGGATAAGCTTAGGAATCCCCCGGGCTTACACCAACGGGTTAACAAGGCACAGAGAAGTACGAAGCTATAGGATGCTCACCCCCGAGTTTGGGTAAACAACACAAGGCAACCAAGAATAGGGGGGTATAGAGGCCCCCGATGCAAAGGTATATGAAATAAACAAGATTAGGCATTCAGGGCAGAAGCACCCCCAATTTAGTACTATAGCAGCTTTCACGGGAGAATAGGACCAAGCTAGGTAAATTGGTGAACTGGACTGTGGACCCCTGCACTGCAGGCGTAGCAGCCCAGAGCGGAGATGGTTAACGAAAGCAAAGGTGCCTCGTCAACCCTGAGGTCACGTGTCCTCCCTGCCTCATCCGCGAGGCTGAGATAAACAGAGGTGCTGCCTCAGGTCCGCTGTAAACAACCTTCCTCCCCACTGCCCGGCGCCTGGACTTTGTTTTGTATTAACCCAAACCCCTAACCCCGAGGATCCTCAAGACCCCCTTTCCCTCACGTCCAGAAGTTAATGTTCACAGATTCCTTGTCTCTTTGTGCGCGTCCATCGCCGTGTTTGTAAGCCTTCTGATCCTGATACAAACGGGGCAAGGGCCCTTATTCGGGTCTTGTCTTTTCCCGGACATTAGCCATCTCTCACTTTAATCCTGTGTCCCGCTCTCTTGCTGGCCAAGAGAGAACTTTAGACTTGGAGTCTACGACAGATGGTGACCCCAACGTGACCGAAGGAAAGGGGACTGTGGGCCGACGTGGCAAGGTGCTGCCGTGGCCAGGCAGTGCGACACAAGGACTGCAGGACGCCTCGGAACGCTAAAGGAGCTCCAAGAAAAAAAAAAAAAAACAAAAACGCACACGCACTGGTTACAGTCTCCACCTGATGAGGTAAGGGAGAAAGCGAAACTAGACTCACCTCCGCAGAGCTCTTTGGGAGATCTCCCATGGGGAAACCCCCTCCCTCTGACTCCCTAGCCCCTGAACAAAAGCGCTATGTTCGAATCTCTCAGTCCCTAGGAGAGATAGCTGGGACTACTCTAAATTATAAGGCTCTCCTTAGATTATTAGCTGTCCAACAAAATTGCCCTTGGTTCCCAGAACAAGGAACTTATGATCTTGATGTGGGGGAACGAATAGGGAAAACGTTCAAGGCCAGGAATTCTAGCGGGGCTAATACCCCCCTAAAGTAATCCTCACCTGGTCCATTGTCCATACTGCCCTTCTCCCCTCAAGCTCGGACGGTGTATATGAAGATGTAGTTATCTAAAGAGGAGGAGAAACCTCGCTCCCCCTCTAGCCAGCCTGTCCCTGTGGCTCCTTTACAGCCAGGAGATACTCCTCCTCCCCCAAAAGGGTGGTACGATATCGATATCGAGCCTCTGAAAACCTCACCGACCTGCTCTGATAAAGTCCTCAACCCAGTGCAAAAGTACATTGAAAAAAGCCCATAAGGCCAGTAAACTCCAGCTATTTCCCATCGACAGGCAAAATGGGCAATTTGGTCACGAAGGCCTGCTCTTTCTAATTGTAAAAGAATTGCAAAAATCAGTTCGGCTGTATGTCCATCACAGCCCTTTTACAATGGGTATTTTAGAAACTATTCGCGGCTCTCATCCCGTGTGTGCCTGGGACTGGGGCTCTCTTAAGAACATCATCCGGACCCCAGCCCAGTATGCTGTCTGTGCCCAAGAGTTTCATGATGTTTGCACGACTCGTGCTGTGCAGAACTTTGCCGCTGCTATTCTGGTGTCTCTTCAACAACTGTCTAACACAGGGCAGTATCCCCAACCAAGGCAGCCAGCCCAGCTTCCAGTCATTGTCAGCAAAGCAATGCACCGAAATAGTGCAGTGGGTTTTACAGAGGGCGTCCCTGATATAGGGACTCTCTCTCTGTCTCACCGTTTCTCCCGATACACTCTGTTAGTCTTACTGTATGCGAGGGCCTCTCCCTCATTCATTTCCTGGGTTAATAACTATGATGATTAGAACCAATTGTCTCTGGCTAGTCTACCTCGGGATAGAGACTTTAAGGAATATTCCCAAGCAGCTGCCGAAACTCTTTTTGTTTGGGGGAATTTCCCTGCCTTCTCTGGCCCAACATGGACTGCCTAATTCCACTAGTGCAAAACAAAACAAAACAAAACAAAACAAATGATACAAAACAAAACAAAAATCGATATCTGTTCATCTAGCTGAGCTGACAGACTTTAGGACCATATAAACTCTTTTCTCTGTCCTCTGTGCCCCTCTCTGCCTTCAGGCCTCTTGGAGGTTCCTCACCTTTTCTGTCTTCTCTCCCCCTTCCTCCCATTTCTGCACCGCCTGGGGTAAGGCCTGCTATCTGAATCTTCAATGCTTCAGACAGCACTCCTCCCCATGCCGTCAAAAGGCAAAAACATGAAGACAAAAGCTTCTGCACTGCAAAGGAAACAGTCAACAAAACTAAAAGGCAACTGATGGAATGGGAAAAGATATTTGCAAATGACATATCAGACAAAGGAAATCTATAAAGAACTCACCAAACTCCACACCCAAAAAACCAAATAATCCAGTGAAGAAATGGGCAAAAAACATGAATAGACACTTCTCTAAAGAAGACGTCCAGATGGCCATCAGGCACATGAGAAGATGCTCAATGTCGCTCCTCATCAGGGAAATACAAATCAAAACCACACTCAGATATCACCTCACGCCAGTCAGAATGGCTAAAATGAACAAATCAGGAGACTATAGATGCTGGAGAAGATGTGGAGAAATGGGAACCCTGTTGCACTGTTGGTGGGAATGCAAACTGGTGTAGCCGCTCTGGAAAACAGTGTGGAGGTTCCTCAAAAATTAAAAATAGACCTACCCTATGACCCAGCAATAGCACTGCTAGGAATTTACCCAAGGGATACAGGAGTGCTGATGCAGAGGGGCACTTGTACCCCAATGTTTACAGCAGCACTTTCAACAATAGCCAAATTATGGAAAAAGCCTAAGTGTCCATCCACTGATGAACGGAGAAAGAAATTGTGGTTTATATACACAATGGGATACTACGTGGCAATGAGAAAGAATGAAATATGGCCTTCTGTAGCAACGTGGATGGAACTAGAGAGTGTTATGCTAAGTGAAATAAGTCATACAGAGAAAGGCAGTTACCATATGTTTTTACTCTTATGTGGATCCTGAGACACTTAACAGAAGACCATGCGGGAGGGGAAGGAAAAAAAATGGTTAGAGAGGGAGGGAGCCAAAGCATAAGAGACTCTTAAAAACTGAGAACAAACTGAGGGTTGATGGGGGGTGGGAAGGAGGGGAAGGCGGGTGATGGGCATGGAGGAGGGCACCTGTTGGGAGGAACACTGGGTATTGTATGGAAACCAATTTGACAATAAATTTCATATTGAAAAAATAAATTGAGGTAAATTCATTGGATATCTAATGAGATAAGAGGCTAAAGCACTAACTACTAGATGTAGGTTTGTGCTTTTGACTTGTTGCAAAATAAAGACTAAGGATATTTGGAACTGTTAAAAAACATGCTTTATGCTTAATGGATTCATAAGTCTACCACCTAAATTTTTCTAAGTAACAGACAATTTACAATTGGCCGCTATCTAGTTTTCACTGGAGACTAAGGTTTCTAAGAGTTAAAATTCTGCTAAATGTAGTTAAAACTGATAAAAATAACAAAGCAACTCTGTATGTAGGAAAGTAGGAGATATGAAAGAAAGATAAAATAAATGTAAATATATTTTGTTGAAGGTAAAAGAAAGTAATTTTGTCCTATACAAAACTGGTTATTTGGAGAGAAATGGCTTGGGACAAAATCTAAATGCAAAGAAAAGTTGTGGAAGTTTCGTGAAGGAAATCTTTAAAAAGGAATTTTATGTGTGGTCAGGACGGACCAAAGTTAAAATAAATGGATTTTAAAACTATACAGGGTTAAGATTAAAATTCCTCCTGCTTTGAGCCAAAGGCTGGGAAAATGATGGCAATACCCTTGGTGCTGGCCTCCAAATCCTGCACGTTTGTGTTGTTCCTGTTTAGCAGGGGACTGGATGCCTCTGCCAGATGACGGAGGGATGATATTTGAAGGGC
Source organism: Panthera tigris (assembly GCF_018350195.1). Taxonomy (NCBI): domain Eukaryota; kingdom Metazoa; phylum Chordata; class Mammalia; order Carnivora; family Felidae; genus Panthera; species Panthera tigris. The sequence goes on from NC_056665.1 coordinate 146,097,909, forward strand.
TTTTACTCAGATACATGGGAGCCATTTTACTAAACTTAGCCCGTCGTATGCCACAAATGGATATTCACATGGCTGAAACATATGTATGTGGGCATTGCCGAAAAAGGCAGGGGAATAGACCTTGACTTTGGCCCTTTAACCCCCTGCCTCAACGGCCAGTGATCGATATGTAAGTTACTGCTGAGCAAAAATAAACTTAGTGCACCCCACAACAACTACAGAAAACATAATACATTTTTGTTAATGGTAATGAATAAGTAAGTAAATACATAAACATATAAATAATTTTAACAAAAAGGGTAAAGCAGCAGGACTACATGCCCTTTTAAGTTGTTTCACTTAAGCCTTGGTTGGAATTACCCATTTCTTATAATCCACAAGGCCAAGCAATTGTAAAATGAGCATATATCATACTCAAAACATGTTAAAAAACAAAAAGGGGGAGATACCCCTGGCTGTCTGCATGACAACCTCAGCTTCTTGATCGGGCTATGATTACTCTTCACTTTTTAAATCTCAATCCTCAAGGACTCACCACGGCTGAGTGACATTCTTTGAAATCAGATAAACCCTCTCACCCTATGGTGCTCTGCAAAAACCCCTGAAGGGGGGCCCACACAGACTGGGCCCACTCAGCTTCCCACCTGGGGTCTAGGATATGCTTGTGTTCTTTCAGATTCCTGACCTCTGTGGATTCCCTCAGAGGGAACCATGAGGGAATGGCATGGTGGAGACCCCTAGGATATAGCCCAATGAACCAAGACTTCCGGAGAATGACCCTGAGGGAGCGGCCCCCTTCTTCAAGATGGGAGAAGCCTCTTCATGGACTCCTCATCCTAAAGCCACTCTACAAACACAAGTCCTTGTCCATGATATAACACGGGGAAGCCTTAAAACGCCTGTCTAACCAGGCTGGCATCCTCTTACAACACAGTGATATTGCATATACCCCTGATTCGCATCTGATGGCCGTGACTTCTGTCATTAACAAACATTCAATATGTGTAAGCCTGATTATACTCCTTGCCCTCATTTGTCCAGGCCAAGCTCGATATTCATATTGGGCTCATCTCCTTAACCCACCTCTGACAGCTTGACACTCCTAGGAGGCAGCGGGGTCAGTACTGTTGTCTGGACACGTCCTCCACTGTGCAGGGCTGCCCATGGCTGGGCCTGGGCTGTCGGGGGGGTGTCCGAGCCACTGGAGGCTGGCACAGCCTTATTCTTATTAGCAATAATGACACTGAGTTCATGGGAGGAGCCACTCTTAACCCTCCCTTCCATATGGAACAAGAGCATTGGCTTTAAATGCCAAGACCTCAGTGGTGGCTTCCTCCAGCACCTCCTGTGTGTGTTACCAAACTCAACAACTTATCTGCTCGTATTAAACTAAGAATCAATTGGCTTTTGCAAGTACAGCCCAAAACCTCTACAAGGCCAGACAATTTTCCCTTTTTTCTCAGCCACAAACTTTGCTATACCTCAAAAAACAAGCATATCTCACGCTCCTAATGTTATAGCTTGCTCTAGTCTCAAATATTCAGACCACCCCTGGAACATTATTCCCTGGACAACCTGTTATGGAGAGACTGAGCATAATCTTCACTGGGGTAATTGGACTGTTATGACAGGGGTCCTAGAGGATATCATGAAACAAAATAGTCTAATAAGACCGTATCCTTTGGCCAGCCTAGTAGGGGGATATTTTTTGGAAAAATGGAGATTTGTCTGGCCCTATAATTTCTGCATATAAAGGAAAATTAAAACGACCTTGGCTGTTAATCTTTGGAAGCTAGGTCTTCCCTTCTTCACTCTTCCTATTAGCCACGGTGAAATTTATGTAGAACCACATGCTAACCCAACTGGGGCCTCCCTGTACGATAACCAGTTCACATGGACCAGTTCAAGGGACTATTTGTGTCCCTTCTCCCTATGTTCTCTTTGCTACCTCCACCATCCAGATCTGACAACTAGGACATAATTATAATATCTCTATGCCCCAAGGCTGGTTTATGTCCTGCATAAGTCATGATAACATCATCCAATTAAACATCTCCTCTTTATTAGTGCTTAGACAGTGCGTCTCAGCCTGGTTCCTGTTAACAGCTCTGTGTCCTACATGCATCCATCAGGACTAGGCGTGCTTTCCAAGCTTCTTCGACACTGACACTCTGCTGCAAGGTGGAAAAGATTTGTTAGCCTGTTAATCACGGACATCCTAGCAGCAGTAGGCGTTATCGCCCCTGCCACTGTAGCTGGAGTCAGCCTGATCATACTATCCAGACAGCCCATGTCCTTAACAAATTAATAACACCAAAGAATCTGTAAGCCAAACTTCGATTAATAAACAAGTCTTGGCCTGCCTTGAAGCTCTTGAGGCTGCAGTGGAATTCATCGGAAAGAAATAGGAGGCCTTGTTCCTCCGCTCTAAACTGCTCTGTGACCCTAACAACCAGCATATACGCATGACTGCCATTCCTTAGAATCACTCCCAAGCTTGGGATGCTGTCCAGACACACCTTTGAAGTGTCTTTTCTTCCCATCTCTCTGACAATATAGAAGTTTTAGATATGACATTGAGCCAACAGCTACAATATACAGAGGATCAGCTTAAAAATGAATGAGCTGATTCCTGGGGAATGTGGCGTTACCTAAATCCTTTCTCACTTACGGCTAGCACCCATCTCAAATTCTGGATCACTCTGGGAGGCAGAATTCTTTTACTGTGTCTCTTTTTATGTCTTTGCAGAATCTCCCTCCAAGCCATCCAAAAGCAAAAGGAGGACCAGGAGCTCATCATGACAGTTCTCAAACACAAGACTAGAAGAACCAAGAAAAGTAAAAAGGGGGAACTGTGGGGGATAAGCTTAGGAATCCCCCGGGCTTACACCAACGGGTTAACAAGGCACAGAGAAGTACGAAGCTATAGGATGCTCACCCCCGAGTTTGGGTAAACAACACAAGGCAACCAAGAATAGGGGGGTATAGAGGCCCCCGATGCAAAGGTATATGAAATAAACAAGATTAGGCATTCAGGGCAGAAGCACCCCCAATTTAGTACTATAGCAGCTTTCACGGGAGAATAGGACCAAGCTAGGTAAATTGGTGAACTGGACTGTGGACCCCTGCACTGCAGGCGTAGCAGCCCAGAGCGGAGATGGTTAACGAAAGCAAAGGTGCCTCGTCAACCCTGAGGTCACGTGTCCTCCCTGCCTCATCCGCGAGGCTGAGATAAACAGAGGTGCTGCCTCAGGTCCGCTGTAAACAACCTTCCTCCCCACTGCCCGGCGCCCGGACTTTGTTTTGTATTAACCCAAACCCCTAACCCCGAGGATCCTCAAGACCCCCTTTCCCTCACGTCCAGAAGTTAATGTTCACAGATTCCTTGTCTCTTTGTGCGCGTCCATCGCCGTGTTTGTAAGCCTTCTGATCCTGATACAAACGGGGCAAGGGCCCTTATTCGGGTCTTGTCTTTTCCCGGACATTAGCCATCTCTCACTTTAATCCTGTGTCCCGCTCTCTTGCTGGCCAAGAGAGAACTTTAGACTTGGAGTCTATGACACAGGCCAAGGAGCAGAACCAGGTCAGGAGGAAGAGGACAGGGGCCTGGTGTGGGGGCACCTTCCGTGTGATGCTTTATAACAATGATGATGCTGGGCATGTGCGTGTGCTCAGGTGACCAGGGGTGCACGTGCACACACACCTGCAGCCTACACCTGGGGCTCTGTGCATGACAGCAGACCAGTCTCCAGCCTTGGCCGAGTCTGTCCAGGGGGCTGGTCCAGCCTCACCTGTGACATCACCTGTGATGGAGAGGCCTGGTTTGTGCCTGGGGAGGGCTCCCATCTGCTGGGTGTAGGAGAGTGGACATTGGAGGACGTCAGTGTGGACCTGGCCCTCAAGGAGCCTCAGGTGGGGGGTCGATCTCCTTACACACCTGCTTAGGGGATCAGGGGAGGGAAGGTAAGCAGGGCCAGGAGGCTGCTCTGATGACTGGAGAACAGATGTGCCTGAGGGGCCTGAGCCAGGGAAGAGGGTGCCCAGAGGGCAGGGGGCAATGCTGTGGAGATGGGCTGAGGACCAGGAGTCCCAGCCTCGGTGGGGACAGGGGCTGGTGCTGGGACATCACGGGGAGGCCTGCTGGGACACAGGCAGGTGGACTAGGGGGCTGAGGAGAGCCGTCTTTCTAGGGGACCCTTCAGGCTGCTGCCCAACAAGATGCCAGCACTTCCAGACCTGGCTGTAGGAGGCAGCGGGGTCAGTACTGTTGTGTGGACATGTCCTCCACTGTGCAGGGCTGCCCATGGCCGGGTCTGACGGGGGGGTGTCTGAGCCAGTGGAGGCTGGCACAGCCTTCCTGTGTGGCCCCCCCACCACATTGCTGGCATGGCCTCCACATGGCATCTGCCTCTACCCCACTCCTAGGGCCAACTCTCCATGCTCGAGCAGCGGGGGGATGGTGTCCTGCTACCTGCTTGGCCTGAGGTGTCCACCTCTGTCCCTCCAGGGCCTTGCCTGGGTGCTGCCCCCTGATGAGGTGGTGAGGGGGCCTGATAGCCAGCCTCTGAGGGGAGAGTGAGCCCTGGACCTCCAGTGTGAGCCCCCACCCTAGTGGGCCTCTGTCCCCTCTGCCCTGCAGGTGGCCTGCAGTCAGGGCCTGCTGTGGGCATGTGCGGGTCAGATTCTCTGGGCACCCCAGCCCAGCTCCCACTTCTGGGTGTACCTGGCTTCTGAGGTGCTGACTGTTCTCCCAAGCCAGTGGGGGTCCTGGGCCTTGGGGAGGCTCAGATGTCCCTGGGAGGGTTGTGTCTGGGATGACCAGCCTCCCCAGGGGAGGCCCCTGCTCTGAGCTCAGCAATGGGGCAGGTCTTGGTGGGAAATGGCTGTTCCTTGGGGGCCCGGCAGGGGTGACACCTACCTCCCACCCCTCCTAGTCCAGCACATGGCCTGTGGACATGAGGACAGGCTTCAGGGGGACAGGTGTCAGGGCATCCAAAGCCCTGAGTGCAGGGAAAATGTGTGCACACTCCAGGTGCCCACCAGGCTGGGGCAGGGTCATCCTGGCTGGGTGGCACAGACCCTTGGCTGCAGCCCCAGGACCCAGCCCTTCAGCTCCTCTGGGACTGCACCCCCCCCCCCCAGCCCTGGCCCCGTGCCCATGTGTGACTCACTGGCCGTGTCTGGGCTCCAGTTGGCGTTGAGCAACCTTCGGGAGGCCTCGTGCCGGACCACACACGTGTAGGTGTCCGGGCGAGGGGCCTGGGCCGTGCGGATGTGCAGGACTCTCCAGGTCTCGAGGGTGCTGCTCCCCAGCTCGGCTGTGGGGGGTGCAGTGGCAAAGGAAGCAGAGTCTACCTGGACCTGGTCCCTCAGCCAGGTGAGGAGGACGTCTGGGGGCGAGAAGCCGGACACCTTGCACAGGAGCCAGGAGGCTGCTCTGGACACAGTCAGGACGTGGACCGTGAGGCTGCTGGGCGCAGAGGCAGCTGCGAGGAGAAGCCTGGTCATGCGCGGGCCACCCGGGGCCTTGGGGGAAGCTGGGCGGCCCGGGTCCTGGACAGAGGAGCGGCTGTGCCAGGCGGGGGGTGCGCGCGCAGGGCCCCCAGCCTCACCGTGTTCCCTGGGGGCTGTGGAGGGGGCCTCACCGTGTTCCTTGGGAGCTGCGGACACCACTTGGGAAGCTACGCCCGGGCCGCTCAGCGTGCAGGTGATGTTGGCCCCCGAGGCCCAGGAGGCCACGGGCAAGTCCAGGCGGCTTGTCAGGCTCTGGGAACCATTGGCATTCTCCTCCAGCGGCCCACTGCTGGCACCCCGGCCACCTCCCAGGACAAGCGGGACTCCTGAAGGCCAGCCCCCACTGCCAGGCAGGTGAAGGTGGCCTGTCCCTTGAGCCATGGGCCCTGCAGGGGAGGCTGTGGCAGGTAGAGGCCGGGAGGGCTGGTGTGGTTCCGACACTCTGCCAGAGGACAGTGGCCTCGGTCACTGGGGGCACTGGGGCGCGCAGACCCGGCCTGGGGGTGGTGCTGTGGGCAGTGCGACATGCCCTCTCTGATTCTGCCTAGCTCTCCCTGGTGCAGACCCGGCTTTTGTCGCCTCCTGGCCTCCCGCCACCGGCCCGGGGGCTTGCTCCCAAGCTGGGCTGTCCCCGGGGCTCCCAAATCTGTTCTTCCCCTTCTTCCCCGCTCTGTGCCCCAGGGCACTGACCTCTGAGACTGGCGTCCGCTGTCCTTTCCGGCTCTCTGGTTTGTGCCTGGGTGTGGCTGGTGGAAGGCACTGTGGAGGGAGGTCGGGGGAGAGACTGTGTGCTGCACACGTGGTCGGGCTGTGGCCTCCCTGGGCCCCTCAGCCTTCCTGCTCTCTGGGGTTCTGAGACCTGCCCGGACCCGCCACTGTCCCCTAGTCACCACGCCACAGTCACTTCCACACTTGTGGCGAAAATGGCCGGTGAGTTACCGGTCCCAGAAGTTTGCTCTGTAAAGGGTCAGACAGCAAACCTTTAGGCTTTTCTGTCTCTCCTCCTCTCCCCCCCTCCCCCCCTCCGCCATTCCTCTCAAACTGCAAAGACTGCTCCCAGCTTGTAGGAGGAAACAGGCTGCGGGCGTGCTGAGGCTCACAGGCCCCGGGGGATGGGGACCAGTGAGCGAGTCCCGCTGCACAGGACCACTCTGCATTCTTGCCCGGGGGACTCCCCTGTCTCTTGATCAGTCCCCCCACGTGGAGCCAGGGCCCTGGCCGTGTTTGGAGATGGGGGTGTCGCGGCTCTGGCCTGGGTGGGGGCCACCCGTGGGGGGAGGCTCTCTGTCCAAATGCTTCTGCTAACGTGGCACAGGGGTGACTGTCAGACCCTCCTCCCGAGACGCCAGCAGGGCGACGGGGAGCCCATGCGGGCGGGAGGGGAGGGTGGCTCCTGCTGTGGGGAGGCCTTGGGTCCCATGCCACGGCCCCCGAGCCTTCAGGGGGCATGCTACAGTTCTGTAAGGGTCACTCCTGGCCGCTTTGGTGACACATCCTCACGTGAGGCCCCATGACAAGCTCAGGGCCCAGTCCTGTGGGCTGCTGGGTCAGCTGCGTCCCAGTCCTGGCCCTTGGGCCTGCCTTTGTCGGCTATGCTTTCGCAGGGTGTCTTGGGTGGGTCTCCTGTTCATAAAGGGCCAGAGGCGTGTCTGCTGGTGCCAAGCACAGAGGCTGGCGCACAGTAGGTGCTTGGTAGACGTCAGTTCAGGGCCTGTCTTTCCTGACTCAGATGGGACTTGAAGCCTTGCGGGAGAAGTCATGGAGGGCTGCCTGAAGGGGGCATCCTAAGAGATGGGAAGGCAGGAAAGGGTGTGCTGGGGTGGGGGCTCCTCACCTGAGACCCTGGCAGTGCTGGGCACTGTGGTGGAGTCCTCTGATGGGGTTGGCCCAAGAGTCGACAGGGGGGACTTAGTTTCCCAAGATGCTGAAATCAGAGGAAAGTGGCAGGTGAGGGTCGGACCGTGTGTACACTGAGGTGGGAGGGCTGCGTGGTGGACGGGAGGACCTGGAAATGGCGGGAGGGAGGGACGAGCTGGTTGTGCTGTGCAGAGGTGGGGACTGGGCCGTGGGAAGCCTCACACTCAGCCTCTGCCTTTCTTTTGCACCCTGAGGACAGGGTCTGCGGGGAAAGGGTTTGAGGGTTGGGGTGATGAGAGGTGACCCTCATGGGCGCCGTGCTGAGGCCTGGGTGCCTGTGTCGGTCCTTGGGGTCAGGCCCTGGTGGAAGGTGTGGGAGACCCGGGAGGGCCCTCCTTGTGGTCTTGGGGCCACCCACCTGGCCACCGGAAGGCCTTCTGCAGCTTGCCGCTGGCGGTGCTGCACTGGTGGGGGTCTGGCTTCCACTGGGCAGTCAGGAAGGACAGCTCAATGTTGTCTTGTGCCTTCGGCATGAAGAGATTGGTCTTTGTGTCCTGGTCCTGCTTCCCCCGAAACCGAGGTCACCTGTACTGACTCTCGGGAGTATCCTCTTGCCAAGCAGGCCAGGACTACGGAGTCGCCTTCTTTCAGGGCTTGACACTCCGAGACCAAGGGGAACACGTGCAGCGCTTCTCCGGAGGCTGGAAGACAGACACGGGGTTCTGGGGTTGGGGCTCCCAAGGGTGCGGGGTGGGGGTGTGTGGCAGGGCAGAGCTGGCCGAGTGGCAGGGGCTCCCACTGCGGAGCCCGAGGTTGGGGTTGCCCAGACCCCAGTGCAGAGCGGTCCCTCCGTGATGGGCCTGGGGCTATGTGTCCCCACACCCAGGGCTCCAGCTGCTGGCCCCTGGCCACCGCGGCACAGGTGCCGTTTGCCTGCAGAGGGGCCACGTGGCCAGACTTCTGTGTGGTTCTCTGAGGAGTGAGTAGGGTCAGCCCTCCTCCCCACCCCCCGACCCTGTGCCCTGGGGTGGGGTGGACAGGCTGTGTTGCACACTGGGCCCTATGGGCGGCAGGTCCCAGGATGAGGGACTCCAGGTGGGCTGTCTCCAGTCCCCTTGTCCTCTCCCCAGGGACCTGGCTGGCCAAGGGCGGCTGAGCAAGCATGAGGCCCCTGATGGCTCTGCTGTATCTTAGTCTGTGGGCCCTTTCCTCCTGGCTCCTGCCTCATCCCACGTCCCCCCAGGGCACCATGCTGCCATTGCATAGACAGGGTCAGTCATGCCCATTCTTCAGCCTGGACTGAGGTTGTCTGGGTGGGTGGGGGCGCCAACCCCCCTCCTCACTGGTCCCCTGGGGGCGGGACCCACCTCTCTGCTCTCCCAAGCACCTGGCCACCGTGCCCCTGCCTTCTCCCATCCACATGCCAGAGGCCCCCGCTGCGCAGCCTCCCTGTCTTCCCCTTGGGCCCTGAACTTGGGTCTGTGGGCTGCATTGCATCCTAAACCCCACTGCCTCAGAACGTGATCTTGTTGGGGGGACACAGTCACAGTAGGTAAAGTCATGAGGTCATACTGCCAGAGGGTGGGCTCCAAATGCAGCATGACTGTCCTTACAAAAGGGGATATAGACATTAACAGGAAGTGGTCTGCATGAGGATGACGGTGGGACTGGGGGGAGGACTACGGATCAGACAGGGCGCTGCGCGGGAGGACGATGGAGGGACTGGGGGGAGGATCAGGGATAAGACAGGGCGTTGTGTGGGAGGACGACGGAGGGACTTGGGGGAGGAGCAGGGATCAGACACGGCGCTGTGCGGGAGGACGACGGTGGGATTGGAAGGAAGACCCAGGATCGGACACAACGGGCAGACGCCAGGGTTGGGGGGCATGGAGGGAATGCGCCCCCAGAAGTGACATGGTCGGTGTCCGGCTCCCGCTGTGTCAGCTGCCGCAGGAGAAGAGGGGCATCCACACTCCGGTGCCAGAAGTGGGGTGTGACAGAGCTGACATGTGGAAGTACCCGTGTAGTGTCAGAACCCGAGGCTGCGGTTCTGAGGTGCACGTCAGAAAAAGCCGGACTGCCTTGAAGGCTGTTCGCATGAATGTGCATGTTACAGGCAATTCTGATGAGGGCTTGGAGAGGAAGGGAGGGCGGAGGGCCTCATGTCTCAGCTGTGCGCCGTGTGGACACGTGGCTCGGGAGGTTTCTGAGCAAAGTGCCGGAGGACGGGCTGGGCCTCTGCTGTCTGCTCCTGGTGGATGTGGGAGAAGGGAGAGGGAGAGGAAGGCAGGGAGCTGGCAGCGAGGAGCCAGAACTAGAAGCTTTGGGAGGGTCTCTCCCTGTCTGGACACAGGGCCCAGGGTCTGGCCGGGCCTCCTTTCGCTAAGGCATCACCTGTGTGGTCCAAGCAAGCATGTCAGTAGGAGCCATGTGGTTACCCAGGAAAGGTCTGGCCTCCACCTGGGCCCTCGCTGCCACCGCCCCATGGCCTGTGGCCGCCCTGGCTGTCTGTGCGGTGTCCAGGCGAGCCTCTGACATGGGTCCCACCCCCGCCTCTGCCACGGCCTGCCCCTCGTCTGCGGTGGCCTGGGGGGACGGAGACTGTTCCTGTGCCTCCCCTCTGCCAGATGCTCTCCTAACCGTCTCACCAGAAACTTCTCCTCCCATCCACACGCCCCAGATGCCTCAGCAGGTGGGACAAACCCTCGGGACAGGGACTTGTAGGTGGACAGCCCTGCTGGTTGCACGCAAATCCCTGAGGCCCAAGCTTGGTTGCCGGCTCCCGACATGATTGGGACCCTCTCGAGCTCGGCTGCCGTCCTTCAGCATACTGGATGAGCCTGAGACTCTGGGTCTCCCTCACGGAGATCTTTCCCGCCATGTCCCCTGGCAGGCAGTGTGCAGACAGACCCGCCCCCCCCCCCCCCCCCCCCGCTTTCCCACACACGCTTCGCAACGAAGGATGGCCACCCCTGGATGCACACACAGCACACATGGGTGCAGTTTGGGATAAAGAACCTTCACGAGGAAGCAGTTTCACAGGATAAAATATACACGTTTATTTCAAGGCGACATGAGTGCACACTGCAGAGCGGTGCTGCGTCCACGGCATTTGGCCTGGTCTTGAGAAGCCTGCGTCTTTGGGCGGCAAGCGGGAGGGGTGACGTGGGAAGGATTTAAGTGCAAGTCGACAGGCTCTGCAGGTTGGGAACCCCGGGCCCCAAGGCGGTGCCCCCCTGGGTCCCATCTTCTGGGTCTCTGAAGTTCTTAGCGGGGGGGTCATTTCACCTGCAGACGACAGACACATGAGCTGTTTCCCTGCTTCCCGAGGACAGTGGGTCAGGCTCAGCCTGAGGCCATCTGTGCCCCCCCACCCCTCCAGGCTGCCACTACCTTGAACAGGGTGACTGTGGTGCTGTAGAAGACGCTGAGGAGGAAGAGAACGATGAAGGTGGAGGCCATGGTGTTCAGATTCTCGAAGCCCTCCTCCTCGGCGCTCACCTCCCCCTCTGCAGGGGACACAGCACAGAGGGGTCAGGCCCGGCACCAGCACAGTCCAGCCCTAGAACCACCCTCGGCCCTCGGCTGTGCTGCACCCGGGAGGGACAGGTGGGGCAGGAGAGGGTGTCCATGGCCTCCTGGCCTTGCAGTCTCCCTTGCACCCACCTTGTGGGGCTGAGGGCCCCTGGGCTCAGTCGGGAAGGGTCTCAGCCAAGCGTTAGCTGGGCCTTGACAGCCCAAAGCAGGGGGCCAGGTGGAGGCAGAATGTGGCCAAAGCAGAGCAGGGTAGCCCTGAGCACCTTGTCTAGGAGCCCTGGGATGGCAGAGAGTGCGACAGAGAAACATAGACGTGGGGGTGCGGCCTGGGCTGGGGCCGGAGGCAGTGACCCCAGAAGAGTGGCTCACAGTGTCCTGAACTCTCCTGTGGGGTGTGGTGACACAGCCGGAGCCACCTGCGGCTGAGAGGCAGAGAGCAGGGCCCACTGCCACCTGTGGTTTGGGACAGGTGTGGCCCTGGCCGCCGAGGCCAGAGAGGGCTGGCAGTGAGGAGCTGGCAGATGTCTGGGCCCAAGGGGACCTCTTCACTTCCTAGTGAGATTCCCACTCGCTGTCTCTCTTTCTGGGAGTGAATAGCATTTGTGGGGCCCTGGCTGGCTTGTCTGCCCTCCCAGAACTCTGGGGCCAAAGGGTCAGACAGAGCCCTGAGACTCCAGGGAGGCTAACACTGGGGTGGTCAGGCTGAGGACACTCAGTGGGGTCTGCAGCCCCTGCACAGGTGAACTCAGGTGCCCAAGGGCTTGGTGCGCAGAGAGGGCCTGGGACGGGGCCCGAAGGGGGCTGTGTTGCCTTTGCCCATTCAGGAGAGGAGATCCTACTCACGCCCCTCCCCTTTTCTGCCCACTGGGCTCTGTTCTCCCTTACTCCTGCTTCTGGGGCCTCACTCCCCACCCTTTCCAGGGCTGGGTGTTTGCAGGGGCTCCCCACTCAGATCACGCTCTCTACAGCCTCCCTCTAGGGAGGGGCCTCCCCACCTCTGGGGCCGGTGGTCAGGCACTGCCTGCCTTGTCCATTCACCCGTGGGTGCCTGGGCATGGCAGGGGCTTCCTTTGGCCCTGGGCCTGCCAACGGCGGCTATGGTCAGTGCCCAGGCTGGGCCAGCCCATGGACACACCTCCGAGCTGAGACAGAAGGATGAGCAGAGCGTGGGCATGAAGGCCTGCGGAAAGTGACGTGGCTAGAGAGGGCGTAAATGCCTGCCTGAGGCACCGAGTGACCTCGTGTGCGCACGTCAGCGTATCTGTGACTGTGTGTATGTGTGTGTACCTATGTGTGCATGTGTCTGCGTGTGTCCACATGTATGGGTGTGTGCTCGTATGTATGTGTGTGCATGTCCATATCCCTGTGCATCTCTGTGTGTGTATGCAAGTTCCTCCATGTCTATGTCCATGGGTGTATATGCATGTGTATTTGCACCCACGTACAGTGCATGAGTGCCTGTGTCCATGTACATGTGTGTTTCCTGTGTGTGTGTTTACATGTCTGCATGGGTGTGCATGTGTGTGTCTGTGTGTCCATGTTTCTGTGCCTGTGCATGTGTAAGTACCCATGTGCATGCACGTGTGTGCCTGTGTACATGTGTGTGTGTCCATGTGTCTGTGTGTGTGCATGTGTGCATGTGTGTGTGTCCATGTGTCTGTGTCTGTGTGTGCATGTGTGTGCATGTGTGTATGTCCATGTGTCCGTACCTATGTGTGCATGTGTGTGCATGTGTATGTGTCCATGTGTCCGTGCCTGTGTGTAAGTACCCATGTGCATGCACGTGTGTGCCTGTGTGCATGTGTGTGTGTCCATGTGTCTGTGTGTCCATGTGTCTGTGCCTGTGCACGTGTAAGTACCCGTGTGCATGCACGTATAAGCTTGCATGTGTGTGCATGTGTGTGTGTCCATGTGTCTGTGTGTGTGCATGTGTGCAGGTGTGTGTATGTGTGTGAGTCCATGTGTCTGTGCCCGTGTGTGTGTAAGTACCCATGTGCATGCACATGTGTGCCTGTGTGCATGCGGGTGTGTCCATGTGTCTATGTCTGTATGTATGCAGGTACCCACGTGCATGCACATATAAGCCTGCACGTGTGCGCATGTGTGCATGTGTCCGTGTGTGTGTACGTGTGTGCCACACACCTGGGTGGCCATGAGAGCAGTGAGAGGAGCACAGAGACTTTCAGAGGCTGGGTGGGGGCAGGGGTGGTGGTAGAGGTTGGTCTGGGGGTGAGGACAGCACAGCTGTGGCCCCGGTAGGCGAGAGCATCGCTCACTCAGGACGAGCATCTTTTGAATGGATGTTTTTATTTCTAATTTTGATAAAACGCCACATCTCACCCCATTGACACGGTTAGTTTGCACACATGCACACACAGCGACGGGTTCCCCAGGACTCTGGGATCCACCCGGAGTGGGGCGGCCCACAGGTCAGTAGCAGGTGGCGGCCGTGTCAGACAAGACCAGGGACACGTTGTACAGGGTGGGTTTACCGGTGGACTTGTCCACGCTCCTCTCCGTCACCATGTGGGGCAGGGCCTCGTGGCCCACAACACAGGTGTAGGTCTCCCCCGAGCTCCACTCCTCCTCACTCACAGTCAGGGTGCTGTGGACAAAGTAGAGGTGGGGGTCTTGGGGCTCGGGCTTCGGGTCACTGGTCACGTAACTCTCAGAGGACATGGGTTGGCCTTTCTGCAGCCATTGCACGAACACATCTGCGGGTGAGAAGCCCTTCACCAGGCAAGTGACTGTGGCTGACTCCCGCAGGCTCAGCTGCTCCCGGCTGGGTGGCAGGACGTAGACGGAGGGCGGTTGCTTGTTGACGTCTGTGGGAGGAAAGGCAGCTGTGAGCTCAGGTGGGGGGCTGGGGGCAGAGGCTGTGGGAGAGTCCCGGGGCAGAAGAGAAGCGGACCCCTACCCTTGAGTTTAGAGATGGTCTTCTTCAGTGGCGAGGGCAGATCTGTGTGGGTCACCGTGCAGGTGAAGTCCTCCCCTGACTCCCAGTCCTCTGCACAGACGGTGGCCTCCCCTGTGGCACTGAAGGTGTTGTTGAGGTTGCTCTGGAAGATGGTGGTGGTTGGCAGAAAGTCGCCATTCTGGCGGGTCCAGGAGACGTTCAGGCTGTCGCGGGTGGTCAGGTCTACGACCCTGCAGGACAGCTTGGCCGACTTGGTTTGGAAGATGCTGGCGAAGGTGGGGGGAATGGCGAAGATTCTGATGGTGGCCTGCGTGTCTGGATCAGGAGAGAGTTTGTGTCAGTGACTGGCTGGATGGGCAACCGGGCAAAGGGGGAAGGTTTTCCCAAGAGAACAGAAGCTGGCCACGCCGAGCCTTCCTGAGCCCCAAGGACCCCTTGGAGGGGATGCTGGGCCCCCCCACCTGACAAGTGGCCCCCTCCCTGCCCTTGGCCGCTCCAGGAAGCCAAGGCTCAGGAAGCGGCTGCCCTGAGTGGGCACCTATGAGTGTGAGGAGGGGTCCCTGCCCCAAGGGGCTGCACCAGGGGCCAGGACAACTCACTGAGGATGCATGCGGAGGACACGTTCTTCTTGAAGGTCAGCCCATTGTGCTCCACATTGCAAGTGAACACGCTCTGGCTGAGCCAGGCATTCTCGGTGATGGTCAGCGTGCTGAGCACCTTGAAGGTCACGGGCCCGGGCCCTTGGTTCTCAGCCTCCACGTTGCCTGGGTTGAAGCCCGACTTGATGGGCTTTCCATCACGAAGCCAGGACACAGAGATCTTCTTGGGGCTGAAGCCTGTTGCCTGACAGAGGAGCTGGGACGTGCGCTGGTTGTTGTCAGAGAAGGCGTCACGGGGTGGGATGAAGACAGTCACGTTGGGGGACAGCTCTAGAGGCACTGCGGTGAAGGGGACAAGACGTCAGCCCACCTGACCCCCCTCCCTGCCCCCATCCCCGGCCATGGGTAGGAGAGCCCGACTCTCACCTGGGATGGGCACGTTCACCTCACTGTTGCCCTTGGGGTGTTTCACATTGCATGTGAGGAAGTCATCTGAACCCTGGAGGACGTCCACGGAGGGCAGGAGCACCTGAGAGGTAGCCACGTACTTGCCCTCCCTCAGGACTGGAGGGAAGGTCTGGATGTCCTGGTTGTTGACCACACTGTTGTTCTTGTAGTTCCAGGAGAAGGTGACGGAGCTGGGCAGGAAGTCCCGGGCCAGGCAGCCCATGGCCACCAGGGGCTCATCGGACAGGGAGCTCTCACAGGTGATGAGGGGGAAGAGATTTGGACGGGATGAGGTCTCTGAGGACCAGAGAGGGACAAGAGACAGGGGTGAGAAGGCGTCTCCTTCCCACGCTCTGCCAGGCGGGCCAACGCCAACCACATGGCTCCCTCATTTCGCTACCATGAGGGCTGCCCTCGCGGCCTCCGCAGCCTGGACCGACGGCTCAGTGGGCAGCTGTGTTGAGGCCCAGGTCCTGCTGGGAAGGGGAGGCAAGGCGGCCCCTGCCCTGCTGCAGAAGTCCAGCTCTGGGCTTGTGGGAAGTTGGGGGTGCTTCACGCTGGGAGGGGCAGATGTGACCTCCTCCCAGCACCTGCCACCCTTGCACTCAAGTGCACTCTGGTACCTGGCTCTCAGCTCAGGACAGCTCGGCTCTGACTGGCGGTGCCTTCCCTCTGAGACCCTAGAGCCACGTAGGCACACTCAGCCACGAGCCCCGTGAACTGTCCACGTGGCAGGCTGACAGCATGGAGAGAGGACCCCCCAAGCTCCCAGACAGACCACCAGCCCAGGCCTGTGTGTCCAGGGTCAGCAGAGACTGTGAACACGAGGAGTGGGAATCATGCAGATTCCTCTCGGCCCGTCCTTAGCACAACCAGGTCATTGAAGTCAGTCCAGTGTTAGTCAGGGTTAGCAAGGCCAGGTCTCCCCAATTAGAACTAAATGGCCCAACATGGGTTATTCTAGCACAAGCCTGGACATCAGACTCCTCTAAGCCAAGCCACTCAGAGAGTCCATTTCTGCTGGGCCAGCTCGGTGACCCTGATTAATTGGTTTGGTGTACTAACCCTAGCACACATCAGCCCAACCCAGCTCAGCCCAGCTCAGCTCAGCCCAGCTCAGCCTCATTCAGCCCAGCTCAGCCCAGCTCAGCCCGGCCCAGCCTGGCCTACTCCAGCTTAGCTCAACCCAGCTCAACCCAACTCATCTCAGCTCAGCCCAGCCCAGCTCAGCCCAGCTCAGCCCAGCTCAGCCCAGCTCAGCCCAGTTCAGCCTAGAACAGTTCAGCCCAGTGCAACCTAGCTAAACTCAGCCTGGCCCAGCCCTGCCCGGTTTAGCTCAACCTATCCTAGCCCATCCCAGCCTAGCCCTGCTCATCCCAGTCCAGCCCAGTTCAGCTCAGCCCAGCTCAGCTCAGCTCAGCCCAGCGCAGCCCAGTTCAGCCCAGACCAGAACAGTCCAGCTCAGCCCAACCCAGCCCAGCCCGGTTTAGCTTAGCCCAGTTCAGCCCAGTTCAGTCCAGCTCAGCCCAGAACAGCCCAGCCCAGCTCAGCTCAGCTCAGCCCAGTTCAGCCCAGTTCAGCCCACCCCAGCCCAGTTCAGCTCAGCTCAACCCAGCTCAGCCCAGCTAAACTCATCCCAGCTCAGTTTAGCCCAGCTCAGCCCCAGCTCAGCCCCAGCTCAGCCCAGCTCAGCCCAGTGCGACCCAGCTAAGCTCAGCCCAGCCCAGCCCGGTTTAGCTCAACCTAGCCCAGCCCAGCTCAGCCCAGCTCAGCTCAGCCCAGCTCAGCCCAGCTCAGCTCAGTTCAGCACAGTTTAGCCCAGCTCAGCCTAGCTCAGCCCAGTTTAGCTCAGCCCAGCTCAGCCCAGCCCAGTTCAGCCCAGCTCAGCCCAGTGCTAAGCTCAGCTCAGCCCAGCCCAGCCCGGTTTAGCTCAACCTAGCCCAGCCCAGCTCAGCTCAGCTCAGCTCAGCCCAGCCCAGCCCGGCTCAGCTCAGCCCAGCCCAGCCCAGCCCGGTTTAGCTCAACCTAGCCCAGCCCAGCCCAGCTCAGGTCAGCTCAGCCCAGCCCGGCTCGGCTCAGCTCAGCCCAGTTTAGCTCAACCTAGCCCAGCCCAGCCCAGCTCAGGTCAGCTCAGCCCAGCCCGGCTCAGCTCAGCCCAGTTTAGCTCAACCTAGCCCAGCCCAGCCCAGCCCGGCTCAGCCCAGCCCAGCCCAGTCCAGCCCGGTTTAGCTCAACCTAGCCCAGCTCAGCCCAGCTCAGCTCAGCCCAGCTCAGCCTAGCTCAGCTCAGCTCAGCTCAGTTCAGCACAGTTTAGCCCAGCTCAGCCTAGCTCAGCCCAGTTTAGCTCAGCCCAGCTCAGCCCCAGCTCAGCCCAGACCAGTTCAGCCCAGCTCAGCCCAGTGCTAAGCTCAGCTCAGCCCAGCCCAGCCCGGTTTAGCTCAACCTAGCCCAGCCCAGCTCAGCTCAGCTCAGCCCAGCCCAGCCCAGCCCGGCTCAGCTCAGCCCAGCTCAGCTCAGCTCAGCCCGGTTTAGCTCAACCTAGCCCAGCCCAGCCCAGCTCAGCTCAGCTCAGCTCAGCCCAGCTCGGCTCAGCTCAGCCAGGTTTAGCTCAGCCTAGCCCAGCTCAGCTCAGCTCAGCCCAGCCCAGCCCAGCCCGGTTTAGTTCAACCTAGCCCAGCTCAGCCCAGCTCAGCTCAGCTCAGCCCGGTTTAGCTCAACCTAGCCCAGCTCAGCTCAGCTCAGCCCAGCCCAGCCCAGCCCGGTTTAGTTCAACCTAGCCCAGCTCAGCCCAGCTCAGCTCAGCTCAGCCCGGTTTAGCTAAACCTAACCCAGCCCAGCTCAGCTCAGCTCAGCTCAGCCCAGCCCAGCCCGGTTTAGTTCAACCTAGCCCAGCTCAGCTCAGCTCAGCCCAGCCTGGCTCAGCTCAGCCCGGTTTAGCTCAACCTAGCCCAGCTCAGCTCAGCTCCGCTCAGCCCAGCCCAGCCCAGCCCAGCTCAGCCCGGTTTAGCTCAACCTAGCCCAGCTCAGCCCAGCTCAGCTCAGCCCAGCTCAGCCCAGCTCAGCTCAGCTCAGCTCAGTTCAGTACAGTTTAGCCCAGCTCAGCCCCAGCTCAGCCCAGCCCAGTTCAGCCCAGCTCAGCCCAGTGCTAAGCTCAGCTCAGCCCAGCCCAGCCCGGTTTAGCTCAACCTAGCCCAGCCCAGCTCAGCTCAGCTCAGCCCAGCCCAGCCCAGCCCGGCTCAGCTCAGCCCAGCCCAGCCCAGCCCAGCCCGGTTTAGCTCAACCTAGCCCAGCCCAGCCCAGCTCAGCTCAGCTCAGCTCAGCCCAGCCCGGCTCAGCTCAGCCAGGTTTAGCTCAGCCTAGCCCAGCTCAGCTCAGCTCAGCCCAGCCCAGCCCAGCCCGGTTTAGTTCAACCTAGCCCAGCTCAGCCCAGCTCAGCTCAGCTCAGCCCGGTTTAGCTCAACCTAGCCCAGCCCAGCTCAGCTCAGCTCAGCTCAGCCCAGCCCAGCCCGGTTTAGTTCAACCTAGCCCAGCTCAGCTCAGCTCAGCCCAGCCCGGCTCAGCTCAGCCCGGTTTAGCTCAACCTAGCCCAGCTCAGCTCAGCTCCGCTCAGCCCAGCCCAGCCCAGCCCAGCTCAGCCCGGTTTAGCTCAACCTAGCCCAGCTCAGCCCAGCTCAGCTCAGCCCAGCTCAGCCCAGCTCAGCTCAGCTCAGTTCAGCACAGTTTAGCCCAGCTCAGCCTAGCTCAGCCCAGTTTAGCTCAGCCCAGCTCAGCCCCAGCTCAGCCCAGCCCAGTTCAGCCCAGCTCAGCCCAGTGCTAAGCTCAGCTCAGCCCAGCCCAGCCTGGTTTAGCTCAACCTAGCCCAGCTCAGCTCAGCTCACCTCAGCCCAGCCCAGCCCAGCCCAGCCCAGCCTGGTTTAGCTCAATCTAGCCCAGCTCAGCCCAGTTCAGCTCAGCCCAGCTCAGCCCAGCTCAGCCCAGCTCAGCCCAGCTCAGCCCAGCTCAGATCAGTTCAGCCCAGTTTAGCCCAGCTCAGCCCAGCTCAGCCCGGCTCAGCTCAGCCCAGCCCAGTTCAGCCCAGTTAAACTCAGCCCAGCCCAGCCCAGCCCAGCCCAGCCCAGCTCAGCCCAGCTCAGGCCAGTTCAGCCCAGCCCAGTTCAGCCCAGTTCAGCCCAGCTCAGTGCAGCTAAGTTCAGCCTAGCTCAGCCCGATTCAGCTCAGCCCAAACTCATCTCAGAAATGCCAGCTCAATCTGGTTTAGTCCAGCTTAGCTGAGGACTGCTTTGGGCAGCCCAGTGTAGTCCTGTACAGTGTAGTCCCAAAAGCCCAGTCCTGGGACTAGCCAGAAAATTTCAGGCCACCAGACCGGCATGCTTTCGCCAAAGCCATCTTATCCAGGAATCCTGTACAGCTGAGCCTGGCTCAGGGTCAGTGCTTTCTGGTGCCCATCCCTACCTTTCCCACCCTTGTATGTCCTTGGGGATTTCTCCAGTGGAATCCCCTATTTTTCCATGGCCCTGTCCAGTCTCAGCCAGCTCTTGGCCCCCAAGCATTATCAGTCACTACCACCTCAGTTTCCTGGGTAAAATACTTCCCGGCAAGTTTAAATTCGCCAAGACATTTTATAAGGACTGAGGAGTGTTTGCCATCATCAGAGTGAAAACCCGTCTTTGCCTTAGAATAGGCAGAGACTTTGCTTCAGAAAACTGTGCTGGGGACTCTCCCCATGGGGCCTTCACTGTCCTGGGTACATGCCCTTAGCTGGTCTCCTCCCTTCTGAGTCTAAAGTAGGCCCCCAACTTTAACTAAATTTCCTCTAAAATAAAATCATCATTAAACATGACCAAAAATGCATCTCATCTGAATTTGCACATATAATTCTGCTCTTTGTCCTGAAGCTTTTCACAAGGCGAAGGCTACTTTCAAATGCACAATAATGACCTCAAATCCAAAGCTGCGTTTATGACTCAAAGATGACATGAAAGGCACTTTGTTTATGTTAGAGCATCTGAGCCATAGAATCCATAGTTAAGAAGCCAAGACAATGGCCACTCAGGATTCATACAAATAAATCTCATTGTTTCCCTGAGCGATCTTAAAAAATGACTCCTCCTCAAGCAGAAACCAAAACGCCACACACAAATTTTCCGGAGCAGCAAATTTGGCAGCCGGGACTGCCTCTCTCTTACCATTTTGGCTCCCTGGTCACCAGACAGTCCCGTGGGGTCTTTGGTATTGAAGAATTCCTCCAAATCCATTAAAATGGGTTCTTTGATGAATAGCCAGTTGGCAGAAGCCACGGCAGCCCCGGGGGCGGGGGGGGGGGCCAGGTGGACCCTCCACTGGGGCTCCTTCAGCTCAGGAGCCAGCCCGAATTCCTTTCTGATTTGAGACCTGACTGGGCTTCCTCTTACTCCAACAACCAACACTCTTCACTGAAATCATTCAGGACAATCAGCACACACGCTTAGCCTAAAACATGTCCCAACAAGAGTGCTTGAAAAGCAGTCTTGAAAGTGCTGACATGAATGAAGGCCACTTTATCAGGATATCTAAATGCTTCTTAATCACGAAGAGAAAATCAACCAACTTAAAATATTTAGAACACAGTAATTATGAAAACAATACTTCAGGGTGTTAGAAAATGTTTGAGATTAATGACCGTTTGAGGAAATAACTAATTTAAAAAGTTAACATGAATGCATTGATAAACTGTCCCCCAGACTTCTCATTTCTTACATGTCTTAGTTTCAAAATGAGTATAAATGAGATGTTGGCAAGCGAAGACTGAAGAATTAAATTCAAATCGTTAAAAAAGGAACTGTTCCAGCTTCTGCCAGCATCTTGGTCTTATTTTAGAAATGCAAATTATGCAGGTGTTGTTTTTCAGACTCGCAGGGCTGGGCAAAACCTCCCGAAAACCATTTCTTCATAACCATAAGCTATAAATTTGCCAAGTCTGTTTACTTGTTTCCCGAAATAGACCGTCCCTGTGACCTGTTTCCGGCCACCTGGTGCAGGTGTCCGGCCCCACACGCCGCCCCCTGGCCAACTCCACAACACCACTTCCAGAATAGCTGAATTAAATAAAAAGTAAACTAATTCATTACTGTCAGAACTCAGCTCTGGGTAGGGGGGCCACCACACCGTGTTGCTATGTCCTGTATCTACTCCAGAAAGACATGATTCATGCTTGCTAATTGACTGATAGGATTAAAAAGTTTGGCATGCTCGAAAATCTCTCACATTTTAAAGTCTCAGTGGTCTTAATTATTTTTCTCAGGAGCCACTTCAGACATACCCTGTCCTTTGATAGTTATCGCGCCTCTAACGGGGAGCAGGCTGTCTTCTCCCAGAAGCTGCCCTCGCTGAGCCGAGCTCGGTGGCCCCAGGCCTGCCCTTCCTAGGCGCCTAGTCCTTACAGTTGGCCAAGAATTGTAAACACAGTCTGCACAGAACACCACTCCTCATTCCGAAAAAAGTCTTTCACGGCACGCTCTCTGTGCGGCATTCTTGTGGCGCTCCAAACACAGCTGCCCACACACACTCGTGAGCCGACACCAGGATCCAGATAGCGAGACCTCTCCTGCCGCAGCCACACTGTCCTGTGGCCATGGGGGTCCTGGCAACTCACCCACACATGGCCTGTCCAGCCTCCAGCCCCTCTTCAGGGGCTCAGTTACTGCCCCGGACATGCTGGCACTATTCCAGTTTTAGAAAAGCATCAGAAAATCAGGAGGCTCTGAAATCCCTAAGGCGCCCAGCTCTCGTCCCCTCCCGGCCAGCCTGCCCCTGGGGGACAGTCCTGAGGACCAGCCATCGATGCCCAGAAAACCCCACAGACAGGAGTAGAAAATAAAGGCCCCAGCAGGGCCGCTCCTACCTGAAGACACTGTGACTCCGGTTCCATGGCCCCAGAGATCGATACCGTAGTAATCACAGTGGTGAATTCTCCATTTGCACCCAACAAAACCCTGGGGGCCTCACCTGGCATCGCCCCCTCTGGAGGCCTGCACTTCCAGGCCGCACGGAGGCCGACCCTCCAAGTCACTGTTATCTGGAGGGTCCTGGACCCCCTCACTGGCCCTGGTCCCCACACCCCACTGCCCCTGAGACCCCATGTCCTGGCCTGGCCCCTCAGAAGCCAGATCACCGCCTGCCTGGGCCGCCCGACTACAAACCGCAGCCCCAAACAGGAACTCAGAAGTCCAATCAGCCCCAAGGGCCACTGCCCCAGACGGCAGGTGCATCGGGGACACAGACCCCAATTATGTTGATTATACCACAGTCACGGGGGCCCCCCAGGAGGCTTCAGTTACGTGGCCAGGCCACTCAAAGGAGCCGCCTTGTCCCCAACTGTGGAAAGGTGATCTCCAGCCCCGTGTCTGGGGGACCCTGTCTCTGCCTCCATTTCCTGGCTTCCAAAATGCCCCAAACCCCAGATCTCCCCAAGTGCAGCCAGAGTGGGAAGGGTGAGGACCCACCTGAAGACACGGTGACCGGGGTCCCGGGGCCCCAGTAGTTGAACCAGTTGTCACATTGTGACAATGTTGGTGGGGCCCCAGACAAGAAGTGGGGCCTGGCTAAGGCCTTGGTCCACCTCAGATCACAGCCAGTGGGGCTGAGAGGACCAGGTGGCCCCCGAAGCTGAGGGTGGCTGAGGTCCCTGGAGAGACTGGCCACCAAACCAGCCCTAGATCTGAGACCCTGGCACCCTCCGTTTTCTCCCCAAATGCAGCCAAAACCTCCTGACACAGAGAGGAGAGGAAAGCCGGGAGGACTCACCTGAGGACACCGTCACCGGGGTTCCTTGGCCCCAGTAGTCAAAGTAGTCACATTGACACGGGCCCCGCTAAGGGGTGTACAAAAACTTCACCCCCTGACTACTGCCTGGCTTCCTGAATCCTCAGGTGTGAGCCCCCTCCAGCCCTGGACACGGAGCCCCCTCTGCCAGCCTGCCTTCCACAGGCCGGAGGCCCCGCTCCCTGCAGAAAGGCCATCGGCAAGG
Organism: Panthera tigris; assembly: GCF_018350195.1. Lineage (NCBI taxonomy): Eukaryota > Metazoa > Chordata > Mammalia > Carnivora > Felidae > Panthera > Panthera tigris. Next base: position 146,120,785 of record NC_056665.1, read on the forward strand.
TGGGAACCTCACAGCCTCAGAAGCAACCCTCTGGGCTCCCCAGAAGGCCCCACACAGACCAAGGAGCCTCCGGATATTTCTTCCCCAGCCCCGAGACAGAGGGAGCAGACAGAAAGTCATCTTACCTTGGGAGACAGTGACCTGGGTACCTTGGCCCCAGATACCAAAAGTATTGCACAGGGATACAGTCCCTGCTTCTCTCCAGACAAAAATCTTCCCTGGCCCCTTGCACGGGCTGGTACTCATTCCCCAAGGATGCAGCAGACACAGCCGGCTTCCCTGCCCCCAGCCACCCAACCCCAGGGCCACGAGGGAGGCAGGCAGGGGTGCAACTACTTGAGGAGATGGTGACCGGGATGCCCCGTCCCCACACGTCGAGCTCATAGCCACACTAGTGTGCCGGGCCAGCCCTTAGCACACAAATATCCAGGCCCGGCCCCAACCCTGCTCTGCCACAACTTCTCCTTCCAGCCAACACCTGTCCCCGGGGCTTCTCTTCTCTCTGCCAGCTCTCAGCTTGCTTACCACCAGGAGCCCTGTCAGCTCTAAAGGCTAGTCCATAATGGGGCCGGGCCCAGCAGGCCTCGGGCACTCAGCCCATGGTGGAGCTGTGACCAGCCCAGGGACCTGGCCTGAGGCCCCCAGAGCAGGTGCAAGGGGGACTCACCTGAGGAGATGGTGACCAGGGTGCCCTGGCCCCAAAACTGGAAGTAATCATAGGCACGGTGAGCTGTCCCTGTGCTGGGGACTGCAGAACCCCCCACAGCCAGGGTCCCCAGGGAGCCCCAGGAACTAGAAAGTCTGTTTTCCACTTGAAGAGATGATCCACCCTGGGCCCTGGCATGTTCCTTCCTGACCTCAGTCTCCTGGCCCAGGCTTTGGATGTCCTTCCTGACATCCGACTCCCTTTGGTCCCGAGGTCACGTTCTCGCTGCTCTGCCTTCCGATGACCTTCACTGCCTGGAGCCCAGTGTTGCCCTCCCTCCCTGAACCACTGGCCAAGCTGCGCCCCAGCACCCAGCCCGCTGCATACACCATGCCTCCCCCGGGGCCTTGGCGACCCAGTCCATCCCTCTGGCTGGAACGCGTCTCTCTGTCATGACCACTTGGGAAATCCCCTGGCCTTCTGTGACCAGCTCAACACCACTCCCTCCCCTCCCCCGGCTTCGTTGGGCTGCCCAGCGACTCCCGCCCCCGGCCCTGCAGTGAGCCCCAGAGAATGAGCAGCTGGCCGCCCTGGGAGTGCTCTGGCACTGGGTTTCTGTAGAGCTGTCGGTCACGGTGGCCCTGGTTAGCATTATGGTTCCTGGCTTAGCCAAAACCCCACGGGCTGTAAGGCAGGCGAGGGGGAGCTTGGTGGTGGGCCACAGGGCACACAGGAGACCCGGACCTCCATCTGCCATCATTCCTGAGTCACGAGCACACAATGATCAAAATATTGAAGGCCTCCCCCACGCATTTTCCTTCTTTCTTTCAGAAATAAGAGCAGATCCAAGGCTGGGTCCATGGGCCACCTGCATTTGAGCTGTGTTGTCTGAGAACATCCCCAGTGGCGGCCCGTGGGCCCCCCCCCGCAGGCTCATGGCTGACCAGAGAGGTGGGCCCCATGGGGCCAGAGTCTCAGTCTGTGAGACTGCCCCTCCTCAGCTCACACAGGTAGAGGCAGCAGCATCTATGTCCTTAACTCTGCCCACTCATGTCTTCTGTGGACCAGGACTCCCAGGAGGCCAGGGCCACACCAAGCCCTTCATGCCCCCGGGGAGAGATGTCTGTGTTCCCACCCATCAGACCTGGGGCTGAGTGCTGGGACTCACAGGCTCCCACGGGCCAGCTGTGAGTGTGGTGGGTGTGTGTGACAGGGCGGGGGGAGACAGAAAGGGAGACAACCAAGGACTGGGAGGGATGATGAGACCCCGAGGCTTGTGGCCGAGCGGGTGAGGGAAGGGCATGCTAGAAGCACATGTGTCTGTGTGCCTGTGGGTTTGGGTGCATAACTCCAGGCACAGGGACAGCCAGAGCCCTGATCCAGGCTGGGCTGTGGGCCTGGAGAAGAGTGGCAGGTGGCTTGGTTGTAGATGGACTCAAGATGGCCTATGTGCCCTTTGAAGAAGCTGAGGGTCTTTCTCTGGAAAGTTCTGTCTAGTATGGCATGGAGTATGGATGTGGGCTGGGCTGGGGCCACCAGGAGTAGGAAGGCCGTGGGGCTGTGGGAGGCAGAGGGCAGGGACCGCAGGCGTGTCTGAGGTGGGGCTCCCAAGAAGCAGGACCAAGGCTGGGGCTCCAGGTCACTGGCCTGGTCTTTGGGAAATGGGGGCAATGCTGGAGGTGTAGGCACAGCAATGGTGCAGGTGGTGATGTTGGCCTCAGGTGTGAGGTGCCGGGGAGACCCCGCTGTGATGCTGGGGTTCAGGACCTCTCCAGAAACAGCTGGACCGCAGCATGTGGACAGTGTCCGGGTCTGGGGCAATGAGGGTGAGCCTGGGGAGTGCTGTGGGGATGCCCTGTGTGAAGGCGGATAGGCTCAGTGGCCTGGAGGTGTCTGTGGAGGAAGCAGGCGCAGGAGGAGAGGCAGGGGTGAGGCGGGGAGAGTGGAGCAGGAACAGGGACTCTGTAGCCTGAGAACTGGCCAGCCCTGGGGACCCGGGGGCCAGGGAAGACTGAGGAGTGGGGCATGGCCTGTGCCTTCTCCCCACCCTCATGCCCAGCCTCCAGTGCCTGCCCTCCACAGCCCATGGGGGTGGCTCCTGGCCTGCAGACCGGGCTTCCTGCAGCCCCAGCCCCTTTATGGAGGCTCTTTGTGCTGTGGTCTTGGCTCTGGGGCCTCCTGTTTCCTTTTAGGGACCAAAGGGCAAGGTCTGCTTCTGGCCCTTGAGGAAGCACCTGCTCTGGCTTTCTAGGGCCTTCTGTTCCTGGCTGGGGCAGGGAAGGTGCCCTTCATGCCCTGCTGGCCCTCCCCCACAGTAGAGAGCCAGCCAGGCTGCAGGCATTGTCTGGCCTGCAGAGGACCCAGTTCAGCTCTTGTAGACCAGTGTGTCCTATCGGGCCCCTGGGCAGGGTAGGAGCTGACCTTGGCAGAGCTCTTTGAGCCTTCTAGAAAGATCTCTGACCTGTCATCCCTGGTTTTTCCTGGCAATCCATGTGGAGTTTGGGTCGGGGCAGCTGTGGTGGGTCCTGAGCCTGCAAACCATGCTGCTGGCTGTGGTCATGCCCAGGCTGGGCTCCTTCTGCAGCATCCCACAGCCCAGTTCCGGGAGCCTGCCCTTGCCCCTCTCTCCACCACAAGCACATGTCAGGGAAAGGACATGGGTGTCACAGGTGGGTGCCCCAGTGAGTGCCAGGCATGGTGTCTGGATCGGTGTAATGGGGTGTCCAGAATGGGGCTATCTGCTCAGTCTTCCAGGCTCTGCCCATAGCTGCAGCCTCCAGGGGCCCTACCCCTTCCAGAATGGAGACTGAGAAGGTGTCTCCTGGCTCGGCTGCTACGAGCAAGACTCTAGTGGAGCTGAAGGCTGAACCCCTGGGATGGGAGGGGAGGGCACCCTGTCACTCAGCTCCCCTGTTAGTCATGGCATGTCCATGCAAGTGCTTCTGAAAACAGCCAGTGAGCTAGGAGTGGCTAGATGGGGCCTTGAGGTCCTTCCAGGCCTTGGTGGGCTAATCACACTCTAGGGTCGCATTCCCCCAGGATCGGACACTGTGGTAGACCAGATGGCCAGAATGCAAGTAGTTGAAAACATTCCTAATGTGCACAGGGAGAGGCTTTGTGTCTGAGATTTGCCTTGATGGCAGAGGCCGTCAGGGAACTGACTCCTGAGCACTTTCCCCCAGAAGGAAGGTCTTTATGCATGAGAAACATGACAGGAAAGTCCTTCTTGCTTCACTTCTTAGGCCAGAAGCAACACAAGAGCAAATGGCTGCTGCTGCTGCTGCTAAACCAACAGTTGTGAGAAGCCACCAAAGGGAATAGAAAGGAATGAGAAACTGAATTTCCCTCCTCAAATAACCTATGATGAGCAAAAAAAAAAGAGTAAAAACCAGAAAGAAGGCAAGAACTTACAAACAAACAAACAAACAAACAAAATGGGTGGAAACACAAAATGCTACGGTCAAAGAAAGAGTGAGGATCCAGCAGCTGCCGGCACGCTCCCCACTTCACCCCTATAGCCCACAAGATGCAGTGAGGAGTTAACAAAGCCCAGAGAAGGCCCATATGTTCCTCCCGTTTCTGAGGGAAGGGGTGGGCCAGGGGGTCCGCGTGCCACAGGACAGAGCACGTTCAGTGCACGGGACAAAGGATCCACAGCATCAGTCTTCTCAGTGAGTGAGGAGTCAGGACAGGAGTCTGCCCAGCTGCCGAGGCTATGGGGTGGTGGTCGGGAGCCCTGTGGATGTCTGGCTGCTCCTTCGTGGTGGGAGAGGGGCTGCTGCCGACACTGGCTCCTGAAGCAGGAGGGACGGCCAGGAGCAAATGCACTCTCATTGCCAGTCTGGCTTTTTGTTCAAGAAAGGAAGCCCCAGCTTCTCCTGAATCTCCTTGTCCAGACCACATCCTTGTGTCCATCTGGGGCCTCCATCATGGTCTTGTCCCCTGGACCTAGGAGTGTTGGTTCTCTTTTCGCTGAGGTCCAAGAGCCCGTACTGCTGGATGGACACCTTATTTCAACCTGCTCTCTGGCTGGCATGGGAGCTGCCACAAGGACGGGGAGGGCGGCCACAACGGGTTGTTAGTGATGGAAGCAGTAGCTCCAGGGCTCGGGTACTCAGGGCAGTACCCTTCCCCCTGGAGTGGGACAAGCCTGTCCCTCTGGTCAGTCCCTGCAATGACCTGGACATTCACAGAACCTCAGAAATCATGACATCTCCTTCTCCCCTTCTTTCCTGAAGGCTGGGCTGAAGCAAATCAGGCCAAGCTCAATCCTCAGCCAACGGCACTGAGGGGTGTCTGCAGCGCGATGTCCCCCTTGCCGTTCCCTCGCCATTGCTGGCATGCTCTCGCGGTGGGGGGGGTTCCAGCTGTATGCACTTTTGAGGCAGTGTTCAAGCTTTTCTCTTGTGGGCTGTCCTGACTTGGCCTCAGAGGCTCTCACCCCTTCGCCACTGTCCCCACAGACTCCTGTCATCAAAGGCTCCCAGCGAGGAGTGAGTGAATGGGAAGAGCCAAGTAGCCTCGGAATTCTTGGGGCGCTCCCAATGGCCATTGGTCAAGGCTTGGCACCTAAACTGTATTAGAGAAAGTGGATGCTCTTTGGATAAAGGGTCTGGGTGGACAGAACCAGGAATCACGGCTCCCTCAGTTACCAGAGCATGAAGACAATGAGGGGCCGCCACCACAGCCACTGACCCACCAGAGTTGGCTCCTGTGTGGTGAGTTGCTTTCCTGTTGGTGGCTCCCTAAGGCCCCTGCAGTGGGTAGACCAGCTGGTTTTCTTGGAGTAGGGAAGAGGCAAGAGTGTGCAGAGGTGCAGCTACATCCTGCTCCACATTTACCATAATTTTCCTTGGAAAGACTCTTGAACGCTCTGAGGCTTAAGATCCCTCATATGCAGAAACACGGGTAATAGCATCTTGCTTACGAGAGTCTTGTGGGATTAAGAGGTAGTGATGCATAAGAGGCCCTTGGTGACAGGAACTCACAGAGAGAAGATCTAAGGAGAGTCATAAGCTATGACATGGAGGCTGAAATATTTGCCTCCATAAAATTTAAAAGTCGTTTTATTTTACTTTATTTCATCACGATGAGTGCATTCCTATCTCACCTGCCCCCTCCCCTGCCCTTCTGTAACCATCACTTTGCTCTTTATAGTTAAGAGTGTTTTTTTTTTTTTTACTTTTAGGGAGAGAGGTTAGGGGGAGAGGCAGAAGTGGGGGGAGAGAGAGAGAGAGTGAGAGAGAGAGAGAGAGAGAGAGAGAGAGAGGGAATCCCAAGCAGGCTCCATGCTGTGCATGGATGTGGGGCTTGATCCCAGGACACTGGGATCTTGACCTGAGTCAAAATCAAGAGTCGGATGCTCAAGTGACAGAGCCACCAAAGGGCCCTAAGAGTCTGTTTTTTGGCTTGTCTCTTTTTCTTTGTTCCTATGTTTTGTTTCTTAAATTCATATATGAGTGAAATCATATGATATTTGTCTTTCTTTGATTGACTTATTTAGCTTAGTATAATTCATTCTAGCTCCATCCACATCCTTGCAAATGGCAAGGCTCCATTCTTTTTCATCACTGAGTAGTATTCCATTGTATACATATACCACATCTTTATCTGTTCATCAGTTGGTGGACATTTGAGCTCTTTCCATAATTTGGTTATTGTTGATAGTGCTGCTATAAACATTGGGGTGCATGTGCCCCTTTAAATTAGTATTTTTGTATCCTGTGGGTAAATACCCAGTAGTGCAATTCCTGGATCATAGGGTAGTTCTATTTTTAACGTTTTGAGGAATGTCCATACTGTTCTCCAGAGTGGCTGCACCGGTTTGCATTCCCACTAACAGTGGAAGAAGGTTCCTGTTTCTCCACATCCTCGAAAACACTTGCTGTTTCCTGAGTTGTTAATTTTAGCCATTCTGACAGGTGTGAGGTGAGGTGGTACCTCATCGTGGTTTTAATTTGTATTTCCATGATGACGACTGATGTTGAGCATCTTTTCATGTGTCTGTTGGCTACCTGTAGGTCTTCTTTGGAGAAATGTCTGTTCATGTGTTCTCCCCATTTTTATATTGGATTATTTGTTTTTTTTGGGTGTTGAGGTTAAGTTCTTTATAGATTTTTGATACTAACCCTTTATGAGATATGTCATTTTCAAATATCTTCTCCCATTCTGTCAGTTGTCTTTTAGTTTTGTTGATCATTTCCTTCACTGTGAAGAAGCTTTTTATCTTGATGAGGTCCCAAGAGTTCATTTTTGCTTTTGTTTCCCTTGCCTCTGGAGACATGTCTAGTAAGAAGTCACTGTGATCAAGGTCAAAGATGTTGCTGCCTGTTTTCTCTTGTAGGATTTTGATGTTTTTCTGTATTACATTTAAGTCTTTCATCCATTTTGAGTTTATTTTTGTGTATGCTGTAAGAAAGTGGTCCAGTTTCAATCTTCTGCGTGTTGCTGTCCAGTATTCCCAACACCATTTGTTGAAGGGACTGTCTTTTTCCTATTGGATATTCTTTCTTGCTTTGTTGAAGATTTGTTGACCATATAGCTGTGGATCCATTTCTGGGCTTTGTATTCTGTTCCATTGACCTAACTGTCTGTTTTTGTGCCAGCACCACACCATCTTGATGCTTACAGCTTTGTAATGCAGCTTGAAGTTTGGAATCGTAGTGTTTCCAGCTTGTCTTTTCTTTTTCAAGATTGCTGTGAATATTTGCCATCTTTTGTTGTTCCATACATATTTTAGAATTATTTGTTCTAGCTCTGTGAAGAATGCTGATGCTTTCTTTTAATATAATTTATTGTCAAATTGGTTTCCATACAACACCCAGTGCTCATCCCAACAAGTGCCCCCCTTCAATGCCTATCACTCACTTTACCCTCTCCCCCACCCCACATTCACCCTCAGTCTGTTCTCAGCATTTAAAACTCTCTTATGATTTTCCTCCCCATCTCTCTGTAACTTTCTTTTCCCCTTCCCCTCCCCCATGGTCTTCTGTTAAGTTTCTCAAGATTCACATATGAGTGAAAACATATGGTATCTGTCTTTCTCTGCCTGACTTATTTCACTTAGCATAACACTCTCCAGTTCTATCCACGGTGATGCAAATGGCCATATTTCATTCTTTCTCATTGCCAACCACTATTCCATTGTATATATAAACCACATCTTATTTATCTATTTGTCAATTGATGGACATTTAGGCTTTTTCCATAATTTGGCTATTGTTGAAAGTGCTGCTATAAACATTGGGGTACATGTGCACCTATGCATCAGCACTCCTGTATCCCTTGGGTAAATTCCTAGCAGTGCTATTGCTGGGTCATAGGGTAATTCTATTTTTAATTTTTTGAGGAACCTCCACACTGTTTCCCAGAGAAGCTGCACCAGTTTGCTTTCCCACCAACAGTGCAAGATGGTTCCCATTTCTCCACATCCTCGCCAGCATCTATAGTCTCCTGATTTGTTTATTTTAGCCACTCTGACCGGTGTGAGGTGGTATCTCAGTGTGGTTTTGATTTGTATTTCCCTGATGAGGAGTGATGTTCAACATCTTTTCATGTGTCTGTTGGCCATCTGGAAGTCTTCTCTGGAGAAGTGTCTATTCATGTCTTCTGCCCATTTCTTCACTGGATTATTTGCTTTTCGGGTGTGGAGTTTGGTGAGTTCTTTATAAATTTTGGATACTAACCTTTTATCCTATATGTCATTTGCAAGTATCTTTTCCCATTCCATTGGTTGCCTTTTAGTTTTGTTGATTGTTTCCTTTGCAGCACAAAGGCTTTTTTATCTTGATGAGATCTCAATAGTTCATTTTTGCTTTTAATTTCCTTGCTTTTGGAATAAGAAATTGCTATGGCTGAGGTCAAAGAGGTTTTTTCCTGCTTTCTCCCCTAGGGTTTTGATGGTCTCCTGACTCACATTCAGGTCCTTCATCCATTTTGAGTTTACTTTTGTGTATGGTGTAAGAAAGTGGTCTAGTTTCATTCTTTTGCATGTTGCTCTCCAGTTCTCCCAGCACCATTTGTTAAAGAGACTGTCTTTTTTCCATTGGATATTCTTTCCTGCTTTGTCAAAGATTAGTTGGCCATACATTTGTGGGCCCAATTCTGGAGTCTCTATTCTATTCCATTGGTCTCTATTCTATTCCATGTTTCTGTTTTTGTGCCAATAACATACTGTCTTGATGATTACAGCTTTGTAATAGAGGCTAAAGTCTGGGATTGTGATGCATCCTGCTTTGGTTTTCTTCTTCAATATTACTTTGGTTATTTGGGGTCTTTTGTGGTTCCATACAAATTTTAGGATTGTTTGTTCTAGTCTTGAAAAGAATGCTGGTGCAATTTTGATTGGGATGCATTGAATGTGTAGATTGCTTTGGATAGTATTGACATTTTAACATGTTCTTTCGATCCATGAGCATGGAAAGTCTTTCCATTTCTTTGTGTTATCTTTAATTTCTTTCATCAGTGTTTTATAGTTTTAAGCCTACAGATCTTTTAACTCTTTGGTTAGGTTTGTTCCTAGGTATCTTATTGTTTTTGGTGCAATTGTAAATGGTATTGATTCCTTAATTTTTCTTTCTGTTGTTTCATTATTGCTGTATAGAAATGCAACAGATTTTTGTATGTTGATTTTATATTCTGCAACTTTGCTGAATTCATGTATTAATTCTAGCAATTTTTTGGTGGAGTCTTTTGGGTTTTCTACATAGAGCATCATATTGTCTGCAAATCATGAAAGTTTGGCTTCTTCCTTGCCAATTTGAATGCCCTTTATTTCTTTTAGTTGTCTGATTGCTGAGGGTAAAGATTCCCACACTATGTTAAATAGTAATGATGAGAATGGGCATTTCTGTATTGTTCCTGGCCATAGAGGAAAAGCTCTGTTTTTCCCGATTGAGGATGACATTAGCTGTAGAATTTTCATATATGGCCTTTATGATGTTGAGGTATGTTCCCTTGGTCCCTACTTTGTTGAGGGTTTTTATCAAGAATGGATGCTGTACTTTGTCAAATGCTTTTTCTGCATCTGTTGAGAGGACCATATGGTTCTTATCCTTTCTCTTATTAATATGATGTATCACGTTGATTGATTTGTGAATATTAAACCACCATTGCATTCTGGGAATAAATCCCACTTAAACATGGTGCATGATTTTTTAAACATACTGTTGGATTTGGTTTGCTAGTATTTTGTGAGGATTTTTGCATCCTTGTTCACTAGAGATGTTGGCCTGTGGTTCTCTTTTTTGGTGGTGTCTTTATTTCATTTTATTATTAGGGTAATGCTGACATCATAGAATGAATTTGGAAGTTTTTCTTTCTCTTGAATTTTATGGAACAGTTTGAGAGGAATGGGTATTAACTCCTCTTTAAATGTCTGGTAGAATTGGAGACTGAAATCTCGTCACAAGAAAACGGCTGCCTTGGCTCAAATGTTTCTGCTTCTCCTTTTCTGTGTGATGCTCATGAGCTGTTTGTTTTGTTTGTCATCTTGTCCACAAGTGCTTCCCCTCAGTGGACACAGTAAGACCACTCACACTTGCTGAGAGGACAGACATGTTAGTCTCCATCCTATCCTAGCTGTTCATGTCATGATTCCTGCTTTTCAATTCCCAAAAGAAGTTTTCCATTTCAAGCTGCCCTTCTCTGCTCTTTGAGTATGCAGTGGTTGCTCTGTTGTGACAACGTCTCGCAATGTGTGGCCTCCGCTCTGCGAGGTGTGAAAGTCCTGGCTCCTTGTCATGCCCACTTCCTTCCCGCCTCTGGTCACAGGGTCCTCCTCGGACCTCTGCTCTCTTACTAAACAGTGTACCTGGCTCTGCCTCCACCCCTCCCACCTGGGTCCACCTCATTGACGTCCTTGGGCACCTAGCTCTCCGCCTGCAGCAGCGGCTGTCACCTGCCCTGACCTGGCACTTTTGCTGGTGGGGAAATTTCTGCTTTGTCGGGACAGAACCCATCTCCTCTCTGTTCAGTCTCCCCAGCCACTTGGGTCTCAGCCTCATGTTTTAACCACATTAGTATTTTCCACGGGTTTTGTGGCCCCAGCTTCTCCGTGCATCTATTGGTGGCTGATGTCTTTTCACGAGCAATTTTGCCATGTGGGGGTTACAGAAACCTATTCACTGGATTCTTGAATGTTCAAACTGTTTTTCAGTAGTGTCACTTTTTCTTGTTGTTGATAAGGCACTTTATTTCTAAAACTGAGACATAATTGACATATAACATGTAAGTTTAAGGTATCCGCGTATGATTGTTATGGCAGAGCTAACACCCCATGGGGGTCACATAATTATCATTTCTTTTTTGTGTTGGGAATAATTAGGATGTGGTCTCTCAGCAAGTTGGAAGTTTACGATACAGTATCGCTGACTGCACTCCCTAGGCTGTGCATCGGACCTCCAGAACTGGTTCATCTGCTAGTTGTAAGTTTACACCCCAAACCACGTCTCCCCTACTCCCCCACCTCCAGCCCTTGGTTGCCATCTTTTGACCCTCTGTTTCGAGGAGTTCGGCTTTTTAAGTTTCTGTACATAAGTGAGATCACACAGCGTCTTTCTGTGGCTCGTGTCACTCTGCATAATGCCCTTGAGGCCCACCCGTGTGGGCCGACAGCAGGATTCCCTTTGTGTGGCTGAGTGACACAGTCCACTGTGTGGACACCATGTCTTCTCTATGTGTCCGCCCGAGGTGGACACTTAGCTTGCTGCCACGTCTTCAGTGGCCTTATTTTGGAAAGACAGACAGGCCCCCGCCTTCCCCTGTGACCTGTCGTGCTGCTCACGGCTGCCTGGCGCTGATCGTGGGGTCAGAAATGGAGGAGCCTGTGTCTCCCCTTTCTGAGGAGTTCGTCTTTTTGAATCCTGCTCAAGTCGATTCTTTCCAACGCTAACGAAAGAAGAGGAGGGAAGATGTATTTTAAAATGGAATTCATACGCTCCATCCTGGCACAGGCACAATCTGCGGCCGACAGGGAGCCTCGCGCGCCTGAGACGAGGGACCCATCGTGCAGGCCTTCGTCCCCGAGGCCGGGCCGTGCGTGTGTCTGACGGCCGTCCCGGGCGTTGTGTTTTCCGTCACAAGTCCCGCTGCTCCGTTCATTACTCTCCACCGGTGACGGATGATCGCGTGGACGTGTCCTTCTGTGGCCCGGTTTCCCTGGGGACTCCTCCTCCGGTGCCGGTGTGGCTCGCTGCTGTTCTCCCAGTTCACACTCGCTCTCGTCGTCTCCCGAAGTGCCCCCCTGGACGCGCTCTTTTTGTAGCGTCTCGTCGGAGGGAGGACGGGGCGGACGCCGGGGCGGGGCAGCCTCGGGAGCTCCGCGGCCCGGGGACGGGGGACGGGGGACGGGGGACGGGGGACGGGGTGGGCGGGCGGCTGGGGTGACCCGCGCTGGGCACCGAGGGGCCCTGCGGACCGCGGTCCCCGCCCCCCGCGGGTCGTGGCACACGAGGCGCTGGGACCAGGGAGAGGTGTTCGTGGGCAGGACGCCGGGCCTTCTCGGCTGTCCTGTGGCCTCCGTCACGTGGGCTCTGCAGGTGTCAGCGGCTCGTGGCTCCTCCCTGCGTCCTGTGCATTCGCGTTACCTCAGTCTCCCTAGGGTCACCAAAAATGGACGTTCTCCTCGCCACGATTCTACATGTGTGTCTCCGCCGATTCTGGGAAGCTGAGGGGCAAGTGCTGTGTGGGGGGGGGGAGGGGGAGGGGGGAGGGGGGTCCCGGAAGGAGGAAGCCACAGGCGGTGGGAACTGCGAGCCTCTACCACGCCCAGGAGCTCCTGGGACTCAAGCTGCTTCCCCTCCTTCTCCACTCAGCTCTGCGTCCCCAGAGGGGACCTGTATCCAGTACCTGGCCCGGCTCTCCGGCCTCCGGTCCAACCAGCTCCGGGCCCCACCCCCGCCCCGGCAGGTGCAGCCCCCCCCCCCCCGAACATCCCCAGGGGGACCTGCTGCTCCCCCAGCTCCCCGCCTGCCCGCCCGCTGGTGGCCTGGCCGCATTCGTGCCTCTCTCCAGCCTTTACTGCTGCCTTTGGGGTTGGCTAATTAAACAATATTTTCAGTATTTCATTTATGCTCCTCTGTTGGCATCACAGCTCCTTCTGCCTGACAGTTAGTGACGACTGTACGCTCGTTGTACCGTGTTCATGGCTCCCGCACATGCACACGCCCCGCCCGCCCCCCCCCCCCCAGCAGGCTCTTTTACTTAAAATGGGTATGTCTTTTGCATGAAACCTTCCAACTATCTATTGGTTGGATAAAGTTGGTCTTTATTCAAATAAATAATTTTATTTCCAACAGTCTGTATTATCTATATTGAATGTTGGTTGTATATGTGTGTACATTCATATGAAGATTTTCATTATTCAGCTTGTATAACATAGACTCGAAAACATTATACTTTTTATAATTAAATATTAGTGTCTTACATATGGATTTACTCTGTAAGGAAGAATTGAAGGGGTTAGTCCTCCAAGTTCACGCACATGGAAAATATATTTGAATGCCCGTGTTTTGGGTCATAAAATTCTTGAGTCATATTTTCTCTCCAACAGAGTTTTATGGGCATAAATAAGCTTTCATTTTCTTTTGAGAAATCAGGTCAGATTCATTCTCCTCTTGTCAATGATCTGATCTCCGTTTGCTTATTTTGAAGTTGTCAATTGCAAAATGAACAAATCTTTTAGAATTTCTAATGTTTACTCTTGAGACAGAGAGAGACAGAGCATGAGCAGGGGAGGGGCAGAGAGAGAGGGAGACACAGAATCCAAAGCAGGCTCCAGGCTCCGAGCTGTCAGCACAGAGTCTGACGCGGGGCTCAAACTCATGAACCTCAAGATCATGACCTGAGCCAAAGTTGGACACTTAACTACCTGAGCCACCCAGGCGCCCCTCCTGCCTTTTAGAATTTCTAAAAGAAAGAAGAGTTTTACCAGAGCGCAAGTGAAGCCGCTGCTGAGACCCACACTTGCTCCGGAAGCAACCTTTAGTGTGGAGGATTCTCACATGAAGAGCTACAGATCTTCATGAACGAAGAACATTCCAGAAAGTCACCGACTCATGTCCTGTTTCCAGTACATGCAAGGCTGCAGTCTCCAACCTTATGGGAACGTGGGGAGGTCTTACTCTTATCTTTCTGTTTGCAATGTTTCCTGCAGGTTATTTGCCGCTGAAGTAGACGTATGGCATGTACTCAGGGCACAGAAGGAGCCCCTGCTGGGAAGTCTGGTCGTGTCGTTCTGGCCTTGGTCAAAGTAGAGCCTTCCTGGGCACTCAGGAAGTGCCTTAAAGCTGAATATCTCCTGTATTTTATTGAGCCCAGTAACTGTATTGACTGCTCTGGGTTGTTTTTTTCCTGAGAAGTTTAAGAATGTTCTGGAACACTGTTCGAACACTGTTTCGAATCGTGTTGGTTGGTTTAAGATTCCCTATCGTCTTTCTGCCGGGACTGGTGGGACTGCAGTGAGGGGCAGCCCCCAGGACCCCCAGGTGTGAGCATGTGTGAGGTGTGGTGACGGGCTTCCACAGGTCTCTGGCGTTGGGGGTGTGTGACCTCTGAGGTTTCCATGCAGACGACCCGCAGGGTGACACTGACTCCAGGGAGGAGGCTTCTGGGTGGAGGGACCCCCCCCACACACAAGGCCCCCCTCAGAGCCAGTGTGGGCCTCGTGAGTGACTGGGGTTTTCTCTGAGAAGGGGAGGGCTCTGGGAGGGTTTCCAGCAGGTGCATGGGGTGGGGGAGGGTCCAGAGAAGGTCTTGGAAGGCCCGCTGTTGCCACCTAGGGCGGTGGGGTGCACCGGGAGGCGTGGGGTGCACAGGCGGGCCATGGGCCCCAAGCAGGCCATGCACAGTGGGCTGTGTGGTGTCCTCTGAGTGTGTAGGGCTTCACAGTGGAGCCTACAGGGTTTGGGGTGGATTAGACATGGGGAGTGAGACAGAGCAGCCGTGAGTGTGGGCGGCCACGGAGACCGAGCAGGGGGTGTGCGGGGGTGGGGCAGGAACCCGCAAGCTCCAGGGAGCTGCCAGTGCCCAGGTGGCATGTGGGCATCTGGTCCATCCAGGGCCAGGACCATCAGTGTGTAAATGGTGTTTGAGCCGGAGGACCGGAGGACGTGGAGGGATGCATGCAGGAGGACTAGGACCCTCGTCCCGGGTCCTCGGTTAGGAGTTGGGGGGAGGGCGGGAGCAGCGAACGGACACCGGCCAGGGAGGAGAGGCCAGACTGCAGACACCTCAGAGGCCAGGAACGTGCCTGAATGTGCGGGAGGAAGGCGGGGGTCACTTGTCTGCAGCTCACGGACTTGGGCATCCCGGAACCATTAACCAAACCCAACTTACCTGGGACCCGACTTTGATTTCTCTGACTTAAATGGTCTCCGTGCTTTCAAACCATTTCTTCTTCTTTTTTTTTTTTGAGTCTTTTAAAGCATTTTTATTTAAATCTGTAAATGTGCACAGAGGACACAGGATGTCCCCAGGCCTCTGGCTCTGCACAGGAGTATGCTGGAACAAGGAAACAGAGTGAGAACATCCTACTGCATTGTGGGACAGAGACATATCCTCATTATAGCTATTAAATGTAGGTAACATCTGTCTAATTAGCCCTATTGTAGGGGTGTCTGGGTGACTCAGTCTGTTATGTGTCTGACTTTGGCTCAGGTCATGATCTCACGGTTCTTAGGTTTGACAGCTCGGAGCCTGGAGCCTGCTCCGGAGTCTGTGTCTCCCTCTCTCTCTGCCCCTCCCCTGCTCACACTCTGTCTCTTTCTCAAAAAGAAATAAAAAAAATTAAAAAATGAATTAGCCCTACTGTAGTTGCATTCTCCTTTTACAAAATCTTGCATTTATGCATGTAACCTACAAAATGTGAAAAACGCTCTAGAGAGTTGAAGAAAGGAGTTGGAATGAATCACCGTCAGAAGACAGGAGATATATTTTAAAAATAGAGTTAGGTGTTTCCACGCATACCATGTAAAGGTCCTGCTACCGGTCAGTCCTAACTGCAAATAGTCCTGTTTGATTGAGTAACAAGATTCATGCAACAGAAAAGAAAGTAGCACCATATAACCTGTAAGTTCAAATAAACATCCGTTCTTGTTTTTGTGTGATGGTGACAGGTGTGTGTGCACCTATGTGCTACCTGTCCCAACATGGTGCCGTCTTTTGTTTGGTGTGACTGTGTCCTTGTTGGCTGCCTGTGAAGGCGGCCTCTTTGGGGACCCACACACATGCAGGCAGGTGGGGGGGGCAGGCTTTTCTCTTATTCTGATCAAATTAGGAGAGGACCTCAGCTGGGCAAGCAGGTAGGGAGGGAGCCTCAGACTGGGGAGACTGGATGGGACCCACAGCATAATCCCAGTGGGGGTGGTGGCTGGGAAGCTCCTCCATGGGGATCAGTCAGGACGCGTAAAATAGAAACCCCACTGCACCAGCTTAATCCTCCTGTGTGAGAACAGAGGAATCTGTCAACACCACCGGGGGCCAAGTTTCCATCTATATTTTTGGCCCACTATCTTTAGTAGGTGGGCAAAGGGGCTGCTCACCTCTGGGCCTTGCATCTATATCCCAGGATAGGCAGGCAGCAAACAGCAAAGTATACTCTGGAAGCCTCCTTCTTCCCAAGTACATCTCACTGGCCTCTGTGGGTCCTGTGGCCACTGGGCTGCAGAAGAGACTGGGAGGTGCCGGGAAGTTGAGGGGAAAGTGGATATCAGCTGGGTGCTGGGGTGGCCTGCCCCACGCAGACTGTGTGGTGAGGGCCTGTAAGAGCTAAGCCCAGCAGCCTGCAGCCCCCTTCAGCATGTGGCCACCAATTCAAAATGGCGCCAGGGAGCATTGGGGTCATGACCCCTGTGTGTCCAGGCCTGGCTGTGGAGAGTTGGGCTCACCTTGCTGGGTCGTGGGGACGGGTGTGGGTCGAGGTCACGGGTGCCATGCCGGTGAGCTGGAGGGTCCTGAGGGGTCCCTGCAGGTGAGAGTAGGGAAAAGCAGCAACAACCCCAGGAAGGGTGGGCCAGGAGGGGGCAGGGTGGCCGCGGGTGAGTGTGCATGTCACCCTGAGGCTGCTGGGCTCGAGGACCAGAGGGGAGAGTGTTTGGGAGGTGGGGGTCACTGTGAGGGCCTTCTCAGGAATCAGTCTTGTGGGGCTGGGGAGGGAGATCTGTGGACCGTCGTCTTCTGGAAGGTGGGGAATGGTGTGGCCTCCTTTCTGGCCGCTGGCCGAGCAGTGCGCCCTGGCAGGAGTGCGTCCTCATCCAGGGCTGTATGGGGTTCCCTGGGAGCCTCCCCAGAATGGTTGCATCTGGATCTGCAGATCAGTAAGATTCCCGGGGTAGGGGGTCTGTGTGCACTGAAGCTTGAGGGTGCTGACCTTAGGGACCTGGAGAAGTGGGGCTTTTGTCCCCTGCCTGGGGACAGGAGCACTGACTTGGTGGTGTCCTATACTGCTGGGGGCTCCAGGGCATGCTCCTCTGTGCCTGGACCTTGCACATCTGGGTCCCTGTGTCCCCTTTGCCCGCTGCATCACCGCCTGGGACCAGGGCTCCTGAAGTGCAGCCCAGCTCTGTCTTGGGCTCCAGCTCGTTCCTGAATGACTCAGGCTCCCCCATCTGAGGCTCCCTGTCTTCCCAGAAGGCATCCTTGCTAGCCCCTCGGTCCCCGTTGCCAAAGTCCTGGATTCTTCTCCTCTCCACCTGCAGCTAGAGTGCCTGGCCCTGACTGACCCACACACTCCAAGCCACACCCTGTGATTCCCCTTCTCAGTGTCACCTGTACGTGTGCAAACGTCTGCATACCCTCAGGGCCGCGTGTGCCTGCTGTGTCACACCCCAGGGCCTGGCTAAGCTCCCTGGGCTGATGAGTGAGGGAGTGGGTGAGTGCAGTATTGTGGTGCTGGGAGTGAGGGAAGAAATACAGAGTTGACCAGAGGAGAGAAACCGCAGGGAAATCCATGGAGGGAAACCCCAGCTTTAAGGTAAAGTACCTGAAAACCTCCCAGGCCTGAGTGCAGGGAAGGCAGGGAGGGGAGGGGAGGGGCGTGGAGGAATGGGGTGGGACAGGAAGGGAAGGCAGGAGGGGGTTTGCTGCCCTGGAGCTTATCCGCTTCCTGCCTGGGACATGGGGTGCGGAGCCCAGGGAGCTGCGCGGGAACAGGGTGCCTGGAGCCTGGCTGGCTGTGCCCCCAAGACCGGTGCTGGCCAGTGGGGACCTGGGCTGGACGAGCCTTCCCCCAGGAAGGGAGGCCTCTGAGTTGGGGGCTCCAGGCCCTCTGGAGACTGGCTCACGGGTGACAGGTGGGTGGGTGCGGGCCGGTGGAGGGCCCCAGTGAGGGCCGAGCTTCCCTTCCTTGCTCCACATGGTGGGCTCGGGCTTTTGGGAGCCCTGTTGCGGGCTGGGGCACCCTGGCTGCCCTGTGTGGCCGGGTCCTCAGTGCTGGGACAGGGGCTCTTGAGGACCCAATGGCTGCAGCATGGGGGCCCCGGGGAGAATGCTGCCTGGATGACCGTCCCCACCGGGGAGGGCACTGGGCTCAGGGGTGATGGGCGGAAGAGGCACACGGGTCCCTCTGGGTGGTCTTGCTGGTGCTGCCTGCTTGGCGGCTGGTGGCTGACGGGCACCCCGTGTGCTGGCCGCCAGCCGGGCATTCCTAAAGGGGCCTGAGGCCCGGCTGGACTCTGTCCAGCAGTGGCACCTGGATGACTGACGTGAGGGGTCATGCCTGCTGACCCCTGCCCAGGGCAGCAGCGGCAGGAGCAGATGCTTGTGTCTCCCTGAGGGACACAGGCCTTGAAGGTCTGCTCTGGAGGGTGAGGACAGGGCCCAGCCCCCCGCCCGGCCCAGCCTCCTGTCCTAACCCGGAAGCTGGGAGGCTGAGGGGCGTCGGGGGCTATCCGGTTACCCCAGGAGCCCGCGGACACCTCCTGGCTGGGGGCGGGGCTCCCCTGTCGGACCGCTAGCTCCAGGCTGGGCCCCCAGAGCCCATGGGGACAGTTTTGGCCACAGCCAACGTCTCCGTGCTAGTTCCCACCGGACACAGTGACCCCGGGCTGCTCAGAATACTCCAGGCTCCTCCTTGGCCGTGAGGCCCCCACAGGGAGGGATGGCCTGCTGGGTGGGGGTATTCTGTCTGACGAGGCCTGCGGGCGGGTTTTATGAATGGCCTGAGGCACCATGAGCCCACCCGTGACTACCCACTCTGCCTCAGGCCTGCACAAAATCCACCAAGGACCCCCAGGTGGGGAGGCTGCACTGGGCAGCCTGTCTCCTGGAACAGGACCCTCCTCAGGCTGTCACTGACCCCCTGAACTGGGTGGGAGGATGCAGACCTCAGTCCGGGAGGCAGGTCCTTCTGCTGGTGGACCCACTTGGGGGCAGGGGTTTCCGGCCTGGAGGGTGTCACTGTGGGACCAGCTTCCACTATACCACCATGACACAGACTGACTCATAAACCTCCTGGCCTGCTGGGGGCTCAGCCCCTTCCTGGGTCTTGTCTGATGGACAGGTGCTGGGGGCTCAGCCCCCTCCTGGGTCTTGTCCGATGGATGGACGCTGGGGGCTCAGTCCCCTCCTGGGTCTTGTCCGATGGACGGTGGGGGGTGGGGGGGCTTCTCCATGCCGGACACTCCCCCTGAGCTCTGGAGTCTGGAGTTCCAGTGCGTGAGGATTCTGGGGCACATTCAGCCCAGTCTGGTGTCTGGTTGAGCCCCATATGGGTGGGTGGGCTCTGAGGCAGAAGCCAGCCTCCCCCAGCCCACCCTGCGTGGAGCGGGGCTGCAGCCTGGGCCCGGGTCTGGTGGGCTGGCCTCCTGCTCCTTGGGCTCTGGGCCCCCGCGCATGTTGGGTCCGTCCTGTCTGTGAGGGGTCTGCTGCTCAGCCATGCTGGCTGGTCAGTGTCAGCCGGAACGGGATGCCTGAGGGCAGAGGGGCAGAGGGCTCAAGGAAGGGCTTTTGGGTCTGTCCTGACCTACTGTGGGGGTTGTGACACCTTGAGAGGGTCCCGTACAGAATCTCCCCTCCGTCTCGTTCCCCCCCTGCAGCAGCCTCAGCCACTCCTCTGCAACTGGCAGTGCCCTGTACACCTGCCCTCCACCTGGCAGGTGCGGGGTCACGGGCGCCGGGACTTGGGAGCCAGGCCAGCACCCCGGGCTCGGCCCCGGGCTCACAGAGCGCTCGGCAGGGGGGTCAGCCCAGATCTTGGTCGGGTTCCGGGCCTGAGCTGCCCCCGCCCCAGTCACCGTCTGGTATCCGCTCTGCAGGAGTCACATTGCTGTTGGATATCACGGTGGGGGAGCCCGGCTCCCCATCCTCTGGGGCTTCCCCTCCCCGGAAGGGTCTTAGCACAGCACGTGGAGGGAAGAGAAGGGAGAGCTCAGGGAACAGGGAGAGGAGGTGAGGGCTGGGGGCCATGGGGAGGGCTCCCTGCAGAGGGCCTGCCAGCTGACTGTCCCCCGGCCACGTGCCCAGGCCCGAGCCCAGGGTGCAGGAGGGCCTCTTGTGTGTGCAAAAACCCGGCGCCATCCTCTTGTTCTTGGAGGGGGAGCCTCCCAGGCAGTGAGGCCGGGCGGCTGGAAGGACAGGGGCCGGCTCTGGAGGTCAGTGCCGTCCATACTCTTTCCTCCCAGGGTGCTTGCGCTGGACCCTGGTGCCCAGACCACAGTGCCCCAGCCCTGCCTCGGGACAGCACTGGCTTGAGGTCTGCAGCCTCTGATGATAACTGGGGGGACAGCATGAGGGGACAGGGCCCAGCCCCTAGCAGGAAGCAGTGGGGCCCAGGGAGGGAGGCTGGTTTTGAGCATAGGCCGTGTTGCCGTGGGAGGTAGTACCCCAGTACCCACAGTGATAGAAGCTCAGACAATATGGCCTGTCCCTGGGGCCCAGAGGCGGGCCCTGCTCACAGCTGCTCAGCCTGTCCTGGCCAAGGCCACGGCCCCTCCGCCTGCCTCCGAGGGACATGCTGAGGCAGGTGTCCCCCGGGGAGGTTGAGTGTGGGCTGGGCTGGGAGCTGGGGCTTGGTCGAGCGGCCCTGGGTCCCCCTGGGTCCTGACCCTGGCGTGGCTCATCTATAGTTCGTGGTGAGGAGCTGGGCGTCTAGGACTGGTCCCTGTGGCCTGTGGAGGGGGTGCTGATGGAGCCTCTGTGGAGGGGAGGACCGACGGATGGACGTGGGGTGACCTGTGCCAGCCTGGGGGCTCTGTGCTCGCTGTCCTGGTGAAGGCAGGGCGGCTGCTGGGCCTGGGCTCTGTGACTCACAGGCCTGGTCCCTCTGCCCCTGTGTGCACCCAAGCCTGTGGTTTCCTCCTCCCCAGGCCCAGCGCAGCCCCTCTGGCTGTGGATGTGCCTCCTCATTTAGAATCAGTCAGCCCCGGAGACCCCCTGAAGCGCAGACCCCAGCGTGAGGGGCCCATCCCTCCAGGGCCAGAGGCTAGAGGTGAATGCCTCAGACTGAAAAGGGTGAGCTGCCAGGCCTGGGGTCAGAGGGTGGGCCCCCAGGCGGCAGGTGGTGCTGGGCCTGGTTGCTGCTATGAGGGGCATCACTGTGGTACCACCCGTAGTTATAGACACTGTCTGATGCCCCATGACAATAACCAGGGCCTGGCCCCTGCAGGCGGGGCTGGTGGGAGGAGCTTCC
The DNA here is from genome assembly GCF_018350195.1 of Panthera tigris. Classification (NCBI taxonomy): domain Eukaryota; kingdom Metazoa; phylum Chordata; class Mammalia; order Carnivora; family Felidae; genus Panthera; species Panthera tigris. The sequence continues at coordinate 146,142,054 of NC_056665.1, forward strand.
TCAGGACGGGGAGGGCCCAGGGGCCATTAGGGCTGTGGAGGAGGCTTGGGTCTGCCCTGGGACCAGGACGCATTCCAGTTGCCGCGGTGGGTGCCTGGAGGCCGCAGTCTGCAGCCCTGGGTGGGCTGGGATGGGAGAGGACGTGCCCAGAACGCCTGGGCTGGTAAAGGTGGGTGCAAGGACTGTGGACTCCTTGTTCGTGGATGCCAGGACTGGGAGGCACTGGGGCAGGCTGGAGACGGAGGTGTGGGTCTGCTGCATTGCTGGAGCTCGAAACAGTTGCTCCAGGGTGGGAACAGCGGCATCTGGGGCCATGGGCTGGCCAGTGAGGAGCTGTCCGCTGGTGGGAGTCTGCGGTGGGCTGGCAGGGACCTGGGGCTGGGGCTCAGGTCCGAGGGGCACTGGATGGGGCGGGCAGTGGGGGAGGAAGGTAGTGGCTTCCAGACAGGCCCTGTGGAGGGGACAGTCCCCAACGCCACTGCCCTTTGCCTTTGCCTGCCCATCTGGGAGATTCGGGCTGAGCTTCGCTGCTGTAAGTCATGCAGTAGACGCAGTCGTACCCCAACCTCCCCCCACCCCGCAGCCGCAGTTAAAATCCCTGCTGTCCTACAGCCAGTCTCCCAGGAAGGTCCACCCAGTGGGGGTGCCCCTGCTGGGAACAGAAGCCTGGACGTGGGCAGGGGCAGAGTGTGTTTAGGAAGGCCCAAGATGTTCAGCAGAGGGCCGGAGCTAGGGGGCTGCGTGGCTGGGAGCTGGATGAGGCCCTGGACAGCGTCCTTCCCCAGGAGCCTGGCGGGTACGGAGGGGAGCGCAGCTCTGGGCCCCTAGCAGGGCCTGGGCTGGGCTGGGTTAGGCTGGCTGCTCGGAGGGGCTTTCCCTGGAGGGCACTCACTGTGGGTGGGTTTCTAGCCTCCCGGCAATGACCAGAGCCTGCACCGCCCGTCTCCTGGGGGACAGGCCCCAGGAGCCCCCGATGGCCCGTCCAGGATCAGGACCCATGTCCCTGAGGACGGCACGGGCTGTGAGGTGCCCCACTCCCTGAGAGCCTTGTCCTGCCTCCAGCATCAGTGAGCTCCTACACAGCCTAGTGTGGGCCTAGCTCTAGTGTCCACTCCTGTCAGCCCCGCAAGGGTCTCTGGGGGTCCTGCCCACTGGGAGTTTGCCCAGGGTAGACTCTGTCCTTCCTGCTCGGTTCCGCCGTGGTGTTGAGAGCAGGTCTGTTTCTGCCAGTGGGGATTGTGCGGCCACCTCAGAGCCCTTTGAAGCCCCCAGCTGCGGGTGGATGTTGTACCTGGACACAAGCCCACAGGCCGAGCTGGCTGCCAGTGGCTCAGGAGGCCTAGGGTCCCGCTCTGGCCCTCAGGAGCTGGGCTGGAGGGCCCTGCCGCTCTGGCTGGTTTTTGCTGCTGGGTCTGTCACTGTGGGCGTAGTAGCTACCGTCGTAACACAGTAGAAAGTTCCCCGTCAAAAAGCCCCCGAGCGTGCTGGAGGGGCCCCTTCCCTGCCAGAGCCCCAGGCGCCCAGCCGGGCGTGTCTGCACAGGTGTCCAGAGCTGCCCCACGTGGTGGGCAGCTGGCGTGGTCCAGCTGCCCTGTCTCCCCAGGGACACCTGCTGCAGGGGCGGGTGGAGACTGAGCTTCCACGGGCGTGGGCACAGGGGGTGTGGGTGGTGGCCCGGGGTCTCACACACTCTCGGGGTGTGTGCCCACATCTGTGGCCCAGGCCACGGGGAGAGTGTCCACTTCGGGGATACTGTGTCTGCAGCGTGTCTGCAGGGTCGCTGGGGGCCTCCTGGTGAGGCCAGGTTTGGACGAGGCCAAGGGGACCACAGAGCATGGGATGGATGGACCAGCCAGACTGGTTGAGGGGCACGTGGGTCTATCCATCCTCCCAGAAGAAACATTTCCCAAATCAGGTTCAAACAGCCGTCCCTGAAGGGGGGAGTCCCGCCCACCTTCCCGGGTCCCACGGGGCAGGCCCCCAGTCTGCTTGGGGAACAGGTGCTGTGGGGTGACGTGGGGGTGGGGTGATGTGGGGTGTGGTGGGGTTTAGGTGATGTGGGGTTGGGGTGATGTGGGGTGTGGGGTGACGTGTCCGGGTAGCCCAGTGGCTATAGGGTGGGGCAGGGCCCGCTCACCAGGGCAACCCCTGTGCTGTCCCTGCCCAGTCAGGCAGGTCTGGCTGAGGTTTGGGGTGGCTTCCGCTGGTGGGTTTCAGGGTCTGATGGAGTCAGCAGGCAGGGTCCTGGCGCAGCGTCACGGAAGCCCTGTTCCTTCCGTTGTGCCTGCTGTGGGTGGGTTTGGGTTACAGGCTGCACTGTCCTGGTGACACCATATGCATGGTGATGTGGCCCCATTCAAAATCCGGGGGAAGGGGTCCCTGCTGCGCTGAGAGCAGGGCCACAGCTGGGACCCCCCGGGACGGGGTTTTGGATGGGTGCTGTAATACTGTGGTTGCATAGCTACTCCCAATGCAGTAGCCACCACAGTGACACAGACTCGCCTCCAATCCTTCTTCCCAGGGAGGCTGCAGGGCTGGAGGGGGAGGAGCCTGGGATGCCCAGGGCTGATCCAAGGGCAGAGGTGGAGCCGGGGGAGGCTCCTTGCCAGAACACGGCACTGGGCGGCCGCCCATGGGGCGTTGTGAGGGGCACCCTGGGGCCAACAGATGGTTCCCACCCGGGGAGGCTGGAGCGGACAGGGGTCAGTCCTGTTGCCGCCGAGCCTTGCACTCGGGGTCTGAGTTGTGCTCAGACCCACGAGGGCGTCTGGCTCTGCCTCACCGGCCCCTCTCTGGCTGTCTCCCTTTGCCATCTGCCTGTGGACCCATCTACTCTAGAGCCACCTGGGATTGTGCCATTGTGGTGACGGGCCTCAGTGACCAGCCACTCCCGGAGCACCTGCTGTCCTCGGATGCAGTTTCAATTCCCCCTGGTTCTAGCAGGACCTGGGGCACATGCAGGTGAGGAAGTGCAGGTGTGGGGAGGCCCAGGTGCAGGGGAGGCCCAGGTACAGGGGAGGCCCAGGTACAGGGAGGCCCAGGGGAGGCCTAATCCTGGTTTAAGTCTTAGTTCAATGAGCTGGACGGAATTTGCCCTCCTTGAGGGCCCTTCATGTTAGTATGAAAACGGGCCCGCATTGCTCTTTTTGGGCTCTTTGGAGCATGATCCACTTACAGAGTCCAGGAGCAGGTCTGCGTGGCAGTGACCACGTCTGTGGAAGTCTGAAGCCCCGTCCACGAAGCCATCCGGGCCGGGGATGTCGGGTTTCCGGACGGCTCCCACCGCGGTGTCCGCCTGCTGAGCCGTCTGGCTAAGCTTCATTGCTAGGAAAGGAAACGTGACGCCTATTCTGTGCTAACAAATGCATTCTGCTGGGTCGTCCCCAGCGTGAGCTGCTGCGATACCCTGAGTGGGCGAGTCCACACCCGCACCTGGCGCCTGCCCCACCCGAGCCACAGGAGCAGCAGTCACCTGGGGGAGCAGGGGTGTGGACACGCCCTCAGCCGACCACCGAGCCTCCAGCGTCCCAGGTCCCCTCCTGGGGCCGGAGAGGGCAGGGCCGTGGCCCCAGGAGGCCTGGCAGCTTTGCGGGGGTGGGGCGCGCATTTGTACAGCAGATGAAGGATGCTGGGGCGGGGCAGGTGGTCGTGGGCTGAGTGCTCGCTGTGGCTGCAGGCTGCAGCCTGGTGCCCATCTTCACGGGGTCCTCAGCACCCGCCCCGCGGGGCTGTTGTTATTACTGTTATGACTACGCCACTGTGCGGTGGGCGTGCTGAGGCCCAGGCATCCACACATCCACCTGCTCCCTGCTCCCTGCTGGTAGAGGTCGCTGGGATGAGAAGGAGGGGACGGAGCTGGGTGGCATCTGGCCAGATGCACGTGTTCAGGGGCCGTGTGGATGGTGCAGTTTGAGGTCCACCCTGGTCCGTGAACCCTGGGCTGGTGGCCAGTGCCCATCGGTTCCCCACTGGGACCACCACGGGGTCTGGGAGAGTGGCCTCTCCCCCCATGTCCTCCAGGCCACTTCTGGAGCCACGGCAGACAGCGTCGTGGGATGGCAGCTCTCCCGGCATCCGAGTAGCCCCTCTGCCTGACATCTAGGCCCCAGGGTTGGGGTGGGGTTTCCTGTGGGGCAGTAGCCTGACGAGGGAGCCCCTGGCCGTCCCTGGCCCATGTCCAGCCACAGCAGCCACAGTGCTGGGCCCCAGAGACCAGGGTGCCCATACTCCTCCTAATTTTGAGGAGTGGTCTTGGGGGAGTGAGGGGGACAAAGTTGGGGAGCCCCTTCTGGAATGTTCCTCCTCCCCAGCTCCTCCCCCTCACCCCTGGGACTCTCACCTCTTGGAGCCATGGTGGTGTCGGGGAAGCATTTCTGGAAACTTCCATCTCTGAGCTTTAGAAACCATTTGTGGATTTTCAGGGCTTTGATCCCCAGGAACGGTGGAGAAATAAGTCAGCAGGCCAAGTGCTGAGGACAGATGAGCCTGCAGGCGCAGAAGCCTCTCCTGCAGCCTCCTCGCCGTGAAACACGTGTTCTTGTGTGCAAGAACACGTCTGGCGACGGAGCAGGCACACGCGCCCTCTTCCACGCGCATGCACAGCCGTGTCCGTGGTGCTGTCCTCAAGAAGCGGCAGGACGTAGTCGGGAGGAGAAAGCGCGCATCCGTGCCTGGTCCGCGGGTCGCCCACAGGAAGCCTGCTCGCCCCAGACCTGCAAGGGTCCCAGCCTCCCTGGCTGCCGGTGGGCAGCCCTGTGGGGTGGAGGGTGGTTAGGGGCTTTGGCTGCATCCTGCGTCCCTGCGCTCAGGGGTCCTGGGCGCCCCTGTGGTTTCGTCCTGGTGGTCCATGTTCCGCTGTGTTCAGGAGCTCGGACTGGGGCTTCGAGGACATTCTGCAGCTGGGCCCTCCCAAAGAGCCGGCAGTGACCGGGGGCTGCTGAGGGGGCAAAGGTTAGGCTCGCTGCTGCTCTGCCCTCGGCAGAGAGCAGTCAGACCCCTCCCCAGCAGAGCAGACTGCACTGGGCCTTGGCCTGAGGGGGGGTGGCTGCTGCCCCAGCTCCCTTCTCGGTGCGACAAACCGTCTGAGGCCTGTCTCTCTTGGGTCACATCACAACTTGCATCTGTTCTCCTGGCCTCTGTGTTCATGTGGGGGCTGGGGACGGTGCCGTCTGGTGCCAGCCTCCCTCAGGCAGTCCTTGAAGGGCCCCTCTGCCAAATGCACGTGTCCTTTCCCAACTCTGGCCTCCCCGGGAGTGCTGGCCCCTTGCCCTCGCCAGGCTAGGTGCTCAGGAGCACAGCCCGCGTCGCCAGCTCCGTGAGCACAGGCTCCAGGACGTGATGCAGGGCCCCCTGGTCTAGGGGAGCACTCACTCTGGTTCTCGTCGCTTCACCAGGGCGGACAAAACACTTTTTCCTGCACCTCCCTCCGCACCAGTTACAAGCCCCGTGCCTGCCAGTGGTTCAGGCCCAGAGCTCTTCGTCATCCCCAGCTGGGCAGGGGCCCAGGCCAGGCTCAGTGACAGATGCCTGCCTGCTGCTGGGAAGGACATGGCGTCCTCAGTGCCCCCAGGATGTCAGCTCAACTCTCTGGATCTTCGCTTTGCCCCAAGGGCGTGGTGGAAATGTGTCCAGTCCTGAGAGGGGGAGCCCAGCCCTGAGAGGGGTGCTCTGATCCCAGGAAGCGGTGTCCGGCCCAGAGAAAAGGATCCAGAAGCATCCAGGGCCACACCTTGCACGTCGCTTGGCTGAGGGCCCCTCCTTGTGTCCTCAGAGCTGGAGGGGTGGTGTCCTCTCTCTCCTGTAAGGATGTTGTGATGACATTTAGGGCTTTGATAATAATCCAGGACAGCCTCCCCATCTCGTGACCTTAACTAAATTCATCTGCACAGACCCCTTCTCCATATAAGGTGACAGTCACAGGCTCTGGGAATCAGGACCTGGATATTTTTGGGGGGCCACTTGTGAACCCTTCACTCCACCCACTCAATGGGCATTTATGGAACACTGACTGGAAGCCAGACTCGCCTTCTGGGACACGCCAGTGATTGGTGGATTCCAGAAGCTTCTGCTGCTTCAAGGTTAGAACTTGAGCCCCAGGACTCACCAGGGTTCACTTGGTAGACGACAGGCAGGTGACAGCCTCTGTCCTGCTCAGGCTTGATCTGCCAGGGCATCACAGCCCAGGGACAGCCCAGGGCCGATACAGTTCCCAGCTGCCTCTATCTGACCCTGGGTGGGTTCGAGGGCCTCTCCATCCCTCTGGGCCCCAGGTCCTTCCACCCCAGGGTCCCGGCCCCAACCCAGCTGGTCACCTGGGGATTTGGGTTTTGTGTCACCCCCTGGCTTGGGTCACCTGGTCCACCTGGCCTTCACACATCTCCTCCACCTGGGACAGAGGCACCCTCACCCTTCCTCTCTGAGCTGTCAGCCCACACAGCCTTCCCTGGGCTGTGATGTTAAGCCCCCCATGTCCAGGCCTGTGCAGGGAACTTTGCTGTCAGTGGGTCTAGGGACGTGCCCCGTGGGGCTGCAGGTGGCAGTGAGGACAAGGTGGGAGGCAGTGGGTGCAGGTGCCTGTGGGTCTGTGGCCGCCCTCTGCACCTGCTTCCACTCCCCTGTCACCTCCATTTTTAGGGGGACAGGCAATGCAGGTACGTGCTTGGAGCTTGGCCTTCCCTAAAGCCAAGCCCTAAGTTACACACCAGAATCTTCCGCACCACTGTGTGTGACAGACCTCAGACACTGCGGCCTGGGTCCGTTGATGACAACTTTCTTGTTCTGGCCCTGCTTAGCCCTTCAGCCTTGTGGGGTCCCAGCTTGTGGCTGCCTGGGGTCAGTGGGCCTGGCCTCCCGGCTGCAGAGACGCCACTGACCACCTACACCTCCCCACAGTTAGCGAGCCCAGCCGCCCACCTGTCCCCACTCCGTGGGCATACCCACTTAGGTCATCCAGTAACTGGCATGGCCGCCGTCACACCCTGTCAGGTGAGACCCTCACCAGCCCTCCCTGGGGCCTGGGAGACACAGGTGTGGGCTGGCCTCCTACATTGAGCTCTGTTGAGCTCGGTGGTTTCTCGGGACTGGTATTCTCCCTGTAGACCCAGGCCTGCCCCGAGGTTGGGGTCCTGCAGACCCAGAGGGAGGACCCCTCAGAGCACCCCCCACCCCCAGACTGGGGCAGCTGCCTCCCTGGGCGAGGTCCCCAGCCTCAGACAGAGGACCCTGGGGAGCCCCGGGGGGACTGGTGCTGCATGGGCGCCTTCTGGCTTCCCCTGAGGAGTCCCTGGGGTCTCTAACATGGTGGGTCTTCAGGGAGCTGTGCCCGCCCAGCCTGCACGTCCTGACCACACTTCCCCAGTCCCTGGGCCACACCTTTTCTAAGGGACGGCCCCGCCCCAGCTGTGTGCCTGTGGTAGGTCACCAGTGTGAGGACCCTTGTCTTGTCCACCCCCCCAACAGGCCTGGGCAGCCCTGCTGGGGCACCTGGCCCCCGTCTTTCCTGTTGGGAGACAGAGATGCAGCAGAGAGAAACGTGGAGCTTATATTTTGGGGGCCCATGGCAGGGAGCCCATAAGGGGGCCCACAGGAAGGAGCTCACGGTGGGGGGGGGCCCACAGGAGGGAGCTTACAGGGAGGGTCCACAGGAGGCAGCTCACAGGGGGGTAGCTCATAGGGGGGCCCACAAGAGGGAGCTCACGGGGCCCCCCCATAGAAGGGAGCTCATGGGGGGGGCCCACAGGAGGGAGCTCACAGAGGGGGGGGGCCCACAGGAGGGAGCTCACAGGGGGCCCCACAAGAGGGAGCTCACAGGGGGGCCCACAGGAGGGAGCTCACGGGGGGGGGGGCCCACAGGAGGGAGCTCACAGGGGGGAGCTCACAGAGGTCCCACAGGAGGGAGCTCACAGGGGGGCCCACAGGAGGGAGCTCACAGGGGGGCCCACAGGAGGGAGCTCACAGTGGGGGGGGGCCCACAGGAGGGAGCTCACAGGGGGGAGCTCACAGAGGTCCCACAGGAGGGAGCTCACAGGGGGGCCCACAGGAGGGAGCTCACAGGGGGCCCCACAAGAGGGAGCTCACAGGGGGGCCCACAGGAGGGAGCTCACAGAGGGGGGGTGCCCACAGGAGGGAGCTCACAGGGGGCCCCACAAGAGGGAGCTCACAGGGGGGCCCACAGGAGGGAGCTCACAGAGGGGGGGGCCCACAGGAGGGAGCTCACAGGGGGGAGCTCACAGAGGTCCCACAGGAGGGAGCTCACAGGGGGGCCCATAGGAGGGAGCTCACAGGAGGGCCCACAGGAGGGAGCCCACAGGGGAACCCACAGGAGGGAGCCCACAAGGGGGCCCACAGGAGGGAGCTACAGGGGGGCCCACAAGAGGGAGCTATAGGGGTGCCCACAGGAGGGAGCCCACAGGAGGGAGCTCACGGTGGGGGGGGCACAGGAGGGAGCTCACAGGGGGGTCCACAGGAGGGAGCTACAGGGAGGCCCACAGGAGGGATCCCACAGGAGGGAGCTCACGGGGGGGGGGGGCGGTGGGGGGGGGTGGGCACAGGAGGGAGCTCACAGGGGGCCCACAGGAGGGAGCTCACAGGGGGGCCCCACAGGAGGGAGCTCACAGGGGGCCCACAGGAGGGAGCCCACAAGAGGGGCCCACAGGAGAGAGCTCACGGGGGGGGGGGGGGGTGCCCACAGGAGGGAGCTCACAGGGGGGCCCATAGGAGGGAGCTCACAGTGGGGAGCTCACAAAGGTCCCACAGGAGGGAGCTCACAGGGGAGCCCATAGGAGGGAGCTCACGGGGGGCCCACAGGAGGGAGCCCACAGGGGAACCCACAGGAGGGAGCCCACAAGGGGGCCCACAGGAGGGAGCCCACAGGCGGGAGCTCACGGGGGTGGGGGGGCCACAGGAGGGAGCTCACAGGGGGGTCCACAGGAGGGAGCTACAGGGGTCCCACAGGAGGGAACCCACAGGAGGGAGCTCACGGGCGGGGGGGGGGGGCACAGGAGGGAGCTCACAGGGGGATCCACAGGAGGGAGCTACAAGGGGGCCCACAGGAGGGAGCTACAGGGGGGCCCACAGGAGGGAACCCACAGGCGGGAGCTCACAGGCGGGGGGGGGGCACAGGAGGGAGCTCACAGGGGGATCCACAGGAGGGAGCTACAAGGGGGCCTACAGGAGGGAGCTACAGGGGGGCCCACAGGAGAGAGCCCACAGGGGAACCCACAGGAGGGAGCCCACAAGGGGGGCCCACAGGAGGGAGCTCACAGCGGGAGCCCACAGGAGGGAGCCCACAGGGGAACCCACAGGAGGGAGCCCACAGCGGGGGCCCAAAGGAGGGAGCCCATGGGGGGCTGTCCCACACGAGGGAGCCCACGGGGAGGCCCACAGGAGGGGGCCCACAAGAGGGAACTCACAGGGGAGCCCACAGCAGGAGACCATAGGGGGGAGCCCACGGGGGGCCCACAGGAGGGAGCCCATGGGGGGTCCCATAGGAGGGGGCCCACAGGAGGGAGCTCACTGAGGGGCTCACAGGAGGGAACCCACGGGGAGGGTGCCCATAGCTGGGAGTCCATAGCGAGGAGCCCACGAGGGGGCCCATAGGAGGGAGCTCACAGGGGGAACCCACAGCAGGAGCCCATAGCAGGGGGCCCACAGAGGGGAGCCCATGGTGGAGGGGCCCATAGGAGGGAACTCACAGAGGGGGCTCACAGTGGGGGCCCACAGCAGGGGGCCTACAGCAGGAGCCCACAAAGGGGACCCCACAGTAGGGTGTAGACGGCTGGTTGCCCAGAGCACCTTGGCGTGCATGAATGCGTGCATGCCGTTCCAGCTCATATTCCGGCTCCCTGGTGGCTTCTCGGCATCACAGGCCCAGGGATGTGTCTGTTGGCTCCACAGTCAGCTTCAGCCGCCCCCTTGCTGCCTGGGGGCCAGGACTCCAAGAGCATCCTGGCTGCAGGGCTCCTGACCCAGGGCCTCTTCTGAGCCCAGGCCCGTCACTCACAGCCATCCCATGTCACTGTCCTGAGACCACCAGCCAAGGCACAACTGCCTTGCTTCAATCCAGCTGCTGAGCCTGGGAGAGCCCCCACCTTTACAGATGTGCCGAGTACAGCGGCCCTGATACCGAGATGAAGGCCTTGGAGACCCAGGGCACTCAGCCTCGGGTGGAGGCTCAGGGACCTGGTTGTTTTGGCGGCGGTGGCTCCTGGGGGGTTTGCCTCACCAGCCGCAGGGGTTAGAGACACCTGGGTGGTCCTGCTCTGTGGAGAGGACCTGAGCCTGGAGGCCTCACCCTGTCCAGGGCCCTGGCTCTCCCACCTCCTGGCTGTCCAAACTGTCCACCACCTGTCCAAACTGCCCGCGGGGTTTAGTTTATTTGCTGTTCCCTTGTGTGGCTGTTGAATCAGGAAGGAGAGAGGGGCCAGCAATGCACTGGCTCACAGACCCTCGGCCTCTGTCCTTGGGCAAATAAGTGCACAAAGGAATCTTGAGGAACCCTTAGCGCTTTGCCAAGTCTGTACGTGCAGGATTCCAGGCAGGCTTGCTTTTAGGAAACCTGTGTGTGTCACGTCCACATGGATGACGCGTGGGGGAAAGAACATGTGACATGTTCAGAACACAGAGAAGCAGCCAAAGGGCTTAAAAAACTTAATGAAGTTTCCTTGTAACACAAAAGCCAATCAGATTTTTAATTGAGAAGCGATGTGTTCTCTTTCGGACATACGAGTTTGCAGCCCATCGTTTGCTTACCTCCGTGTGCCATCGGAACCGTCATTATTATCCTGTGAGCCGAAGCGGCACAAACAGGTTGTCAGAGCAGATGCTCGTCGGTTGCTGGGTCATGTGAGCTTCTGAGGTGAGTTTGCTTTTATTTCCAACATTATCTTGTTTGGGATGTAGCTCACGCAGCTACTGTGAGCTTGGGAAGGACTGGGTGTCCCAGCCACACACGGGGCGGGGTCCTGCTTAATGCTCCTCCCACACGCACACTTCTTTCTTTAAAATATTTTTTAAATTTAAAGTTTATTTATTTTTTTGAGAGAGAGAGAGAGAACACATGAGAGAGAGCATGGGAGGGGCCGAGAGAGAGGGAGACGGAGAATCCCAAGTAGGCTCCACTCTGTCAGCACAGAGCACAACGTGGAACTCGAACTCACAACCATGAGATCATGACCTAAGCCGAGATCGAGTCAGATGCTTAACCCACTGAGACCCCCAGGGGCCCCCCACATGCTCACTTCTTTGGGGTTTATGTCCTCCAATAATGCCAGAAAGACTCGTGGGGAAGAAATAGCTGGGGTCAGAGGCTGTGGCCAGCCTGGTGGTGCTCATGGGCGGGTTTGCGTCTCTACACACTGCTCTATGCATTGACACACTCACACACAGCATGCATGTGCCACTCTGGATATTTTTGTGCATAAACGGGACACACACACACACGTATGTGTGACTTATTTTTCCCACGTAGGAGCGTCCCTTAGAGCTCCTTCAGTGTGGTGTCCCTGTGAGCAACAGCACATCTCTCTAACCTGTTCCTTTGAATGGTCCGTGCCATCAGGCTGGGTGTGGCATCATTATTACTTGGACCATACGCAGTTTCCATTTTCCGGCTGCTCTTGTGTATTTTACCATCCGTAGGACGTATTTGTATTACACTGAATATACAGGTTACCGAAACAGGATTGTCTGCCTCTGTGGTAGGAAGTTTTCCCACTGAGGATGATGAGGTGGTCCCTATTCATGCTTTCTGTGCCCCTGATCTACTGAACCCTTGCTGATCTCCCAGGACCTGTGAGAGGCTGGGCCCCCAGACCCACAGCCTGGCATCAGAAGGCAGCACAGCTAGGCTCTTTCCTCCCCCATATATCAGCACCAGAGGGAAGACTCCTGGAAAAGAGGGTGAGTGGAACAGGAGCTGGGAATGGGGCCCCACAAGCAAGTAGGGGCCAGGCTGAGACACTCCATTTCCCCAGAGACGACCAGGGCTGGTGGGGGGAGCTGGTGGGGGCTCTGCTCTCATAGCAGCCTATCTGGAGACCCTTGTTGTCTCCAGGGGTTCAAGAGCTCAAAGCTGGCAGGGCAGCCGGGGCACCATCCTGGGGGACCCCACCCCACCCTGCCTCCCACCCTCCAGGCAACACCTGTCACAATAGGCATGCCACAGTGGCAGGGATGCAAACACGCCAGTGGAACGGATGCCCCGCCTGAACAGTACGTGGTCCACAGCCTGCAAAAGTACCCCAGGCCTGACACTCAACTAGAGATGTAGTGGATGAAACCTCCAGGATGCAGTAAAACAGTGCCCATCATTCTAGCAATCAAGACAATCTAACTTGAGGAAAAAAACAGTCAAATGACAGCAACAGTCAGGTGAATTCCATGTTGCAATTATATGACGATGTTTTAGAGCCGGAGAGCCAACTGGCGGTCGCCAGAGTGGAGGTGGTGGTGGTGGTGGGGTGGGGGGAGGCGGGGACAGGTGACAGGGATGGAGCAGGGTGATGTAGGGAGGTGCTGAACCACTGCGCTCACTCCTGAAACTAATGGGACACTGTACGTTAACTACACTTGGGTAAAACACACACACGAGATGCCTCAAAATTTAATCACAAATTTTATTGAAGCAAATGAAAAAAATCAGAAAATGGAAACAAAGAAGTAGAATCTATAAAAAAGAATCAGAACTTATAGAACAGGAAAACACAGTCTGTGCTGGGCGGACACTAGAGCAGAGATGGAGTGCCCAGTTGGCGGACTTGGGGATGGGACGGTAGAAACGACAGACAGGAACAGACTTCCCAGAGCAGCCTGGAGGGGACCTGAGGCAAGAACAGAGGTGTCACCCGGTAGCACTGGAGCCCCAGAAGGAGGGAAGGCAGTGGGCGGGAAGACTGAGGAAATAATGACTGAAAAGTTAACACATTTGGTGAAGGATACAAACTTCCAAGAAGCAAAACCGGATAAGCTCGAAGAAATCACGACAAGACGTTTCACGACGAAGCCTTTGCAAACCAGAGTCCAAGGAGTGGTCTCGAAAGCAGCGAGAGAGAAAGGACATGTCACCTGGGGAGGGTTTCCCATCTGAGGCCGTGGGGGCCATGAAGAGGCTACACGGGCTTCCCAAGTGCTGGACGTAGAAGGGCTGGTAGTTGTGGGCACCACATCCAGGGAACCCGGCCTCTGGGAGCAGAGGGAAGTAGGCATGTGCACGTGTGAAAAGACACTACGGGAATTGCTTGCAGACGTTTCTGTGAGGACTGGCTTTGTGATGTGTTATGTAGCGTTCCTCAGACAGTCGGCAAGTCAAAGGAGAGAGACTCAAGGGGCTTCATGGAGGAGCAGTGGCGAGACCGGGGGTGTCCACACAACAGGCTTCCTTTTCCTCGAGTTTTACAAATCATATTTGATGGTTGAAAGAGAAACCAAACTTTTAAGACAGTGCTCTCCATGGGTGGGGAGGGCACAGGGACAGACGGAATGGGTGGTGACTGCTTGCTGGAGGATCTCCCAGTGTCTGTGATGATGCACCTGCTATGAAAAGTCCGTGCAAAGAAAGACACACGTTTCGCTGTAAAGATTTGAAGGCACGAAACCCACATGGATCCTAAAATATGTTCAAGTGCCACAGGAAGGCAACAAGGGTGAACAGAGAAATGAAAACTGCAGGAACCAAATAGAAAGCACATGTAAAGAGATTGAAGGCTAATGTGTCAATAATTATTTTTCTTCTTTTTTTTTAAATTTTTTTTAACGTTTATTTATTTTTGAGACAGAGAGAGACAGAGCATGAACAGGGGAGGGGCAGAGAGAGAGGGAGACACAGAATCTGAAACAGGCTCCAGGCTCTGAGCTGTCAGCACAGAGCCCGACGCGGGGCTTGAACTCACGGACCGTGAGATCATGACCTGAGCCAAAGTCGGACGCTTAACCGACCAAGCCACCCAGGCGCCCCTCAATAATTTTTTTTTCAACATTTATTTTATTTTTGGGACAGACAGAGACAGAGCATGAACGGGGGAGGCACAGAGAGAGGGAGACACAGAATCGGAAACAGGCTCCAGGCTCCGAGCCGTCAGCCCAGAGCCCGACGCGGGGCTCGAACTCACGGACCGTGAGATCGTGACCTGGCTGAAGTCGGACGCTTAACCGACTGCGCCACCCAGGCGCCCCCCTCAATAATTATTTTTAATGCACGGTCAGACAGACCAATTAGAAGATAGGCTGGCAAAATGGATCAAAGAGGTGACCTGACGATATACTGCTTGTAGGAAACTCACTTCAGGGAAGCCTGGGTAGCTCAGTCAGTTGAGTGTCTGACTCTTGATTTTGGCTCACGTCATGATTCCAGGGTCATGGGATTGAACCCCGTGTCAGGCTCCGTGCTGAGCGTGGGGCCTGCTTGGGATTCTCTCTTTTCCTAGCTCTTTGCCCCTCCCATGCTCATGCTCTCTCTTTCTCTCAAATAAAAAAAAAACTCATTTCAAATTCAATGACAGATGGAGATGGGAAGTGGAGGGTTAGAGAAGGTGCATCACATGCCCGGTGAGTATGAGTCCCAGTGGCTGTATTAACATCTGAGAAAGTAGTCTTTGGAGCAGTAGAAGTTACAAGGGTGCAGAGTGACCCTGCTTAAGTCCTTAAGAGGACCCTGCAGAGTGACGGGTCCTCTTACCCATCCACGGGAAGGCACAACACCCTAAAAGTGCAGCCTCAAAACTGATGAAACCACAATTTTATTATGATCAATAATAATATCAATGTTATTACCAAATTCTGGTTTAATTTTCTGCTTTTAAGGGACATTGGAATGATGCCGTTGAATTTTTATTTACTTACCTGCCATCAAAATCCTTCTAAGGGATCCGCATCCCATTCCCTGTGGTTTTTACGTTCACTGGCGCATTATGATTTTGTTCTCTGTCGAAGACACCACAGATCCCAATCCAGAAGTGGGGGTGACAGTGACAAAGTGTTTACCAATTTTTTCCTTGCGTTTATGCAAGAAACAATTTGGAGGGGTGCCTGGGTGGCTCAGTTGGCTAAGCGTCTGACTTCAGCTCAGTCACGATCTTGTGGTTCATGATTTCGAGCCCCACGTCAGGCTCTGTGCTGACAGCTCAGAGCCTGGAGCCTGCTTCATTCTGTGTCTCCCTCTGTCTCTCTCTGCTCCTCCCCTGCTTGCACTCCGTCTCTCTCTGTCTCTCAAAAATGAACAAATGTTAAAAAAAAAGAAACAGAAACAACTTGGAGAGGTGTATTTTCTACCTGTCTTTGGATTCTTTCTCTCCTACACATGGTCTGGTGGCTTCTAGGGTTGACCTTCTGGCAGTCTCCTGTCTCGTGCACAAGGAGGATGGAGGCTGGTGTCTGAGGTTAGAACAGGGAGGCCTACGATGCGGAGGAAACATCTGTTGGGGATGTGAGGGGGACCACGTGTTTGCGAAGGAAAGCCTGGCCAGTGGCATCGCCTGCCAGAGGGTACCTCCTTGGATGAAGCCCGGTGACATTGGGTGTCTTGGTTCAGTGCTATTGTGATGATGACAGAGGATGGCAGAGATGGTGTCACTGGGAAGGGTGACACCTTTTTTGATGTTTTGTAGGAGAATGAGAGCTTACTCTACCATTCTGTCACTGTCACTCACTCTCAGTGACTCACTTTGAACAAATAGAGACTGGAAAGGGAAAGTAGTAACACTATTAGACTCCTACCATCTATAGAAGAAGAGGTGAGAAAGTGGAAGGTGAGTGAGCAGAGACAGAAACAATGGCCCAGTTTCACTCAGTTACTTTGGTATATGGTAAGATGATCTCGTGTTCTAGGGAAAATAAGATTTGCTATCTGGAAGATCACAAGACACACACATTAAAAAGAGGTGATTTTTCCTCGGCTTAATAGACGTGTTCCAGGAGTCTTTGTTTAGCATCCGACCCCAGACCTCCACATCCCAAGCATGCTGTTTCTGTGACTCTGGGAATTCTACTTTAATTTTTTTTAAAGCTTTATTTATTTTTGAGAGAGAGAGAGAGAGAGAGAGAGAAAGCATGAGCAGGGCAGAAACAGAGAGGGAGACACAGAATCTGAAGCAGGCTCCAGGCTCTGAGCTGTCAGCACAGAGCCTGATACGGGGCTCAAACCCACGAACTGTGAGATCACGACCTGAGCCGAAGTCGGACACCTAACCTGACCGAGCCACCCAGGTGCCTCTGGGAATTCTAGTTTAAAAGAATCACAGATTAATGGTTGTCAGGGACTGGGAGGAGGAGGAAATGGGGAGTTAATGTTTGATGGGTACGGGGTTTCTTTATGGGATGATCAAAATGCTTTGGAACCAGAGAGAGGTGATGGTTGCACAACATAATGAATGTACAAAACAGCACTGAATTGACACTTCAAAGTGGTTAATTTTCTGTTGTGAATTTTATGTCACTTAAAAAAAGGAACAAACACAAGTTCTGCAGGTGGAAATCGGCATTGATAGGAAAGTGCCATTCCTAAAAAAGAGACTTAAGCCAATCACAGACCAAAAGGGAATGCATTTTTTCTTTAACACATAAAACCTTTTAAAAAGTCATATTTGTTGAAGTGGCAAGTTTTTAATAATTGTGTGCACTCTCCTCAACACATGTATTATTTTTGTTTTAAATTAAGAAAAAACAGTACAACTGCTACAACCATATATTCAGTTTCCTGTGAGCTCTGTTAATGAATCTCGGCGCAAAAGCAATCTAAGACGCAGCAGGAAACTCTGCCTTTGCTCACTTCTGCACCGGCTTCTGGTCTGAGCCCTGCGCTTGTGTTCTGGGCACCCCATGGTGGCTCCTCACTGCTCTCTGGTGACCTGAGCGCCCCCTGTTGGTCCTGAGTGACCCCTGGTGACCTGAGCACACCCTGGAGTTCTGAGCCCCCCAGTGACCTGAGTGCCCCCTTGTGGCCTGAGCACACCCTGGTGACCTGAGTGCCCCCTTGTGGCCTGAGCACACCCTGGTGACCTGAGTGCCCCCTGATGTCCTGACTTCCCCTGGTGTCTGGAGCACCACTTGGGAATGGTTGCATCTGAGCAGCCCTTCATGACTTGTGCCCAGCCCCTCCTGTGTCCCTGCAGGGAGGTTTGTGTCTGGGCTCACAATGATGCCCACTCACTCTGTCTCTTGCACAGTAATACATGGCCATGTCCTTGGTGGTTGCTGAGCTTAGCTGCAGGGAGAGCTGGTTCTTGGACATGTCTGAGTCCATGACTAATCGACCTTGGAGAGATGGTGGGTAGTCTTTATACCATCTGGGCATGTAGTACATCCTCCCTGGCCACTGGAGATCTTTCCCTCGAGGCTGCCTGAGCCGGTTCCAAGTAACACTCTTGCTGGAGACAGTGTCCCCAGAGATGGCACGGGTGAGGGACAGGACCTGTGAGGGCTGCACCTCACTGGAGCCCGACTCCTGAAGCTGCATCTGGGACAAGACAACTGGGGACAAAAGGAGGTAAGGTTAAATACCACATAGTTCTGTCAGTGCTGCTGTGAACCATTGAATCCCCCCGATACCGACCCCACGGGAGACCCAGCATAGGGAGGAAAATGAGGAAGAAGATAGGCATTTTGCTGGGTCAGCCAGGTGCCAGCAGGCTCTGTGGCCCCTTGCAGGGATGCTATATTTAAACTGGAAACCACACCTGGCATTTGCTTGAGCATCACTAGCTGATATAAGGTCCCGGGCTCCCATCGCCTGCTGAGGCACAAGGCCTAGCAATTCTATGGCTGGGTTTCTCCAGAGGCATGCACTTAGTGCAGTGACTCCCAGATTCCGTGCATGGAATCTTCCATTTAATGCTATTTATTTTGGAGAGAGAGAGAGAGAGAGAGAGAGAGAGAGAGAGAGAGAGAATCTGAAGCAGGCTCTAGGCTCTGAGCTGTTGGCACAGAGCCTGATGCAGGGCTCAAACCCACCAACTATGAGATCATGACCTGAGCTGAAGTCAGATGCTTAACTGAGCCACCCAGGTCCCCCAGATCTTCCATTAATACTGGAGTCTGGGGGCTCTTGGGTGGCTCCGTCAGTTGACTGTCCGACTTCAACTCACGTCATGATCTCATGGTTCACAGGTTCGAGCCCCATGTTGGGCTCTGTGCTGAAAGCTCAGAGCCTGGAGCCTGCTTCAGATTCTATCTCCAGCTCTCTGTGCCCCTCCCCTGCTTGTGCTCTGTCTCACGGTCTCTAAAATAAATAAACCTTAAAACAAAATTTAAAAAATACTGGAGTCTGTATGCCCAGATCCCATTCATTCATTCACTCACTCACTCATTCATTCAACAAACAAACCCTGAGGGCCAGTTACACAGCAGCATCCCTGCAGGTCCTAGGGCCTATCAGCCAACAAGACAGATGCAGCTGTTCCCTGGGATCACACCTGGGTCCTTGTGACTGAGACACAAAACAGCCACCCTGGCCCCAGGAAGCTCGCGAGTGGAAGGACAGCCAGTCAGTGTTCTCATCCCTGAGGACCTACAGAGCCAGGGACATAGGCCTGGGTTTGTGTTTTGCATCCAAATGGTGGGGTGCAGTCAAGCCAAGCTAAGTGGGCTGTGGCTCTCAGCATGGAACCATGGACAGGAACAGGTGTGACCCAGACACCCGGGATGGTGGACACGGCCCAGGATGGGGGGTTGGGGTGAGTGGGCAGGACCCCTTCCTCTCAAAGCACCCCCAGTTGTCAATCAGCAAATGGTGATGGTTAATGACAGATACATGCTGTATGAGGGTCTTTGAAGAGACTCCCTGTTTGGTGACACAGGGATACAGGTGCTAGGTGTCCGTCCTGGTACTTTCCTGAGCAGCTCCCAGCTGGCCACATTCTGAGCCCCACTGTCCTTGGGCCTGTGGTCTTCAGAAGTCAGACATGCTGCATCCATGGGGTGAGGACAGGGGATGCCACCATTTCTCACCACATCCAAGAAGCCTGTAGGCTGGTGGACTGCTAGGGCCTGCCTACCACTGCTGGTCCCTGGAAAATGCTGACCTGCAGAGGGGAGGGCAACGGGGTGGCCATCTCCCACCCTACTCTGGTCAGTGGGAGGAGGGCAGGGCAATGTCTCTCACCTTTGACACCCTGTACAGTTAGGCCTTCATCCCTGGCCTGGAGAGGTGTGCCTCTATGTGGAACACACATGGCCGTGGCCCGGGAACAAGCACAGGCGTGACCAGGGAACACGCACAGGCATGACCTGTTAACTCCATCCAGGGGCAGGTTCCCCAGACCTGAGGTAGTCTCCAGTGGAGCTCACTGGTTGGCATCACAGTGCCTGAGACTGGAGACCCTGCTGGGGGACTAACCTCCAGCAGCCCCACAGTACCACTGTGGGGGGTCCTGCAGAGCCAGAAAAGAAGGGCTCTGAAGGTAGATGGGAAGGCTGGTCCTCATGCCATTTGTGCTGACGATCGGGGCTGGGATCTCTGCAGCCCCCACGGTGAGTCGGCCAGTGTGACCTCATCACAGAGAAGGGCCTGCAGGCTGGGAGGCTGTTTTCCTATAAGTGGCACACTCAGTGCCCTCACCAACTTCTTCACTGGGACTTTTCTTAATTCACTTTAAGGTCTGACTGTGGCCCAGAGAGGGAAGAAACTTTCCTGCCTGAGTTGCTCATCTCATTGTGGTTTCTGCCAGGGCACCTGCCCATCACCGGGGTTCAGGCTTGCCTGCACAGGAGGAAGACCCTGCTTGGTCGGGGCCACAGCAAGTGTAGTAGGGCTGCTGTGGCAAATCAGAAACCTCCAGGCTGTCAAATGCGTGGCCAGCTTCCTCCTGGGGGCCCCATTTCCTGGGCAGGCTGTTTCCTGTGCTGGGTGCCAAGGAGTTCTGATGCAGGATGGGGTAGTGTCTAACTGAATTTTCTAAGAGATGGAGAGAATACCCCTAGGCCTGTGGCACTTGGGAATGAGGACCTCCCTGAGAGGGGATGCAAATGTCCACCCCAAGTTCTTGCCAGGGCCCATGATGCAGCTTTGGAACAGGAATCACGGCTGCTATGGATGTTTCTGTGGGAGGTGCCATAGCTGAGGTGCTGTCCCAGCCCCTTCCCTCCCCAGAACCATCCCCGAGGCCAACCACAGCTGATCACCCTCACCCACAGCCCTGCCCTTGCTGTGGCTCCCCCTGAAAGCCCACCCCGGGCTGCAAGGAAGAGAAGTAGAACTGTGTCTGTTCAGAGATTGCACCATTATACGTGTACAGAGTCTTGAGGCATCTACAAAGAAATCTATTGAAACTAAGTAATCAAGGATTCTTTAGTATACAAGCACCCAACACGTGGAAAATGAGTCTGGGAAGAAAAATGAAAACAGCAATAACATGAAAAACAACCATGAAATACCATGGTAAAAATCTAAAAAAGGTGCAAGGTGCTTGTGCTGAAAATTATGAAGCAGTGCTCAGAGAGTCTAAATACAAGAAGAGGTAAGCCATACAGCACATTTATGGGTTAGAAAACTCAGTGTACTCTAGGTGCCAGTTGTCCCTGAATAACACCCAAGTTCCAGTTCAATCCCGGCAAAAATCCCGGTCGGTTTTGAAAATTGACAAGACGCTTCTAAGATTGCAAAGGAGCTAGAATAGCGAAGCATTTTGAAGGAGAACAAATTTGTAGTAATCCACTGCCAGAGATGAAGATTCACGCCAATCCACAGCGATTAGGACCACACTGGTGTTACCACACAGTGTGCACAGTCAGCCCTTCATGACAGCAATGCCCATGCGATTCGGTGGGGACAGCACAGCGGAGGGAGTCTGTGCCCTTCAAACGGAAACAACGTTGATCTGAACCGTATGCCATAACAACAATTAGAGAAGTTTCATACACCTAAATATAAAAGATAAAAATAAAACTTGCAGAAGAGAACAGGAGAATATTTTCGTGAACTTGGGATATTTAAATATTTCCTTCAAAGGAACAACTAAAAAAATGATATAAAATTGGACTTCTTCAAAAGGAAGCTTTAAAAGAAACTAGCGAGGGGAAAATAGGCAATCTACAGGCTGAGAGAAGAATTTACACTTACATTTATATTTATATGCATATTTAAATTTAATACATACCCATAAAAAGAACTCCTTCTATCATACATATTTTAAAGAGTGTAAATTAATAAAAAGAGACAAATAAATCGATAGAAATGGACAAAAGACTTTGAAAAGCACCTAAAAGTTAGACTATACAAATGGCCAATAAATGTGGGAAGAGGCCTGAGCACCATTATCCACCTGGGCAATGCAAATGGACCTACACTGACCTACCACTAAAGAATGGTGAGCTGAGGGAGGCTGGCTCGGCTAGGAGAGTGAGCATGTGGAGCAACTCGACCTCAGGCAGGCGGGGCAAAGACAGTGGGTTCAAACACTAGTCGAGGATGGTTGGCAGTCTCTGACAAGTGATGCACTTCACTTCTGCCCCAGGAATCCCAATGCTGTTACACACCCAAGAGAAATGGATGTATTTCTTCAGCAGAAGACATTGCCGAGAAGTCTATACCAGCTGTATGAGTTTCCGCTGGCTGCTGTAACAAATGACCACAAACACAGAGGTTTAAAATAGCACAAATCTCACTCAGCCTGAAGCCTGGTGCTGTGGGGCTGACGTGAAGGTGTTGGCTGAGCCATGTTCCTCTGGAAGGCTCTTGAGGGGCTGCCTGCATCACATGGCTTGCAGTCTAATAGACGTCTAATTCTGCTGTCATGTCTCCTATTTAACTGACTCTCCTGCCTCCTTCTTACCGTGACTTTCGTGATTATTCTGGGCCCAGGGCGAGTCAGGACAATCTCCATCTCAAGAGTCTTAACTGTGTCTGAAAAGTCCCTTTCACCATGCATGGTCACATACTCACAGCCCTGGGGGCATCACTGTGCTGACCACAGTGGTTTACTTGATATCAGCTCCACGTTGGGAGTAACGCAGTTACACACCAATTTGAGGACAGATAAATAAACTGCTATATATCCTTAAAATTTAATATCACACAGTAATTAAGAAAAGAACAAACTGTATAAGCAACAATACAGATGCATCTTTTGAATGAAATCAAAGACATATAAGTAAAAAGTACATGATTTCATGTATATGAGGCTGCAGGAGAGGGTGTTCCAATTGTTATGGGAGCCAGAATAAAGTCATCTTTGGCAAAGTGGGTGACGAGGGGTGAATGTCAAGATGCTGTGCTCTGTGGCAAAATTCTAGATGCTGATATGTGCTGTGGTCACAAACATATACATGTATGATTTAAAGATTAGTACCTTTTGCACATGATACTGTGTGCACACATCTACGCATACCTGTGTATTCATTATACCTAAAAAATTTAAAGGCAAAGAGATAGGAAAAATACATACAGAAGGGGAAATAATGCTTAGAGTTTAATTTGTGGAAAAGCTTAATAAAATTAATACAAACCGAGTGTGACAGAGGGAAAAAAAAGAAAGCAGAAATTACCCCTAAGGGGAAGGAAGGGGACACCATGAAAGATCCTACGGCTAGATATTAAAACAGTAACAAAGACATAGTCTAAGTAAACTTAAGGAACTAAATTGGAACAATTAAATAAAACAGACAAAAACGTTCATGAAACTTGGGAAAACTGGCCCAGGAAGCAACAGAAAATATGAACGGTGCAGTGTCTTCTAAAGAAATTTAATCCACAAGTATGATATTTATCATCAAAAAAGGGAAAACACACTTCATCTCAGTTTTACTGGCACATCCCCCCAGTTACTTAAAAAAGAAATAATGCCGATCTCACACAGCCGTGCAAGGAACACTGCCCAGTTTGCTCCAGGACAACACTGCAACCTTGATGCTGAAATCTAGGAGAGTATCACAGAGGGAATAATTACAGACTAATCGTGTCTCATAAACAATAAAGCAAAAACAAAACAATGTGTTAAATAGCAAATCAGTCAACATACTAAAAGGAAAATACAACATGACCAGATAGGATTTTTTATGGACAAAGGGATAGTTTAACATTTGAAAATCAATGTTGTTCACCATGTTAACATGCAAGAGAGAAAAAAAAAAAAAAGTCAGTAGGTGCAGAAGAATCGTTTGATAAAACTCAAGATACATGTATGACTAAAATCCATAGCAAATGTGACTAGAAGCTAATTCCTTTAAGAAAGGGCATATATGGGGACCTGACTCTGGTACCACTCTTCTTTTAAAAACTGGGACTTATTTGACATACAGCAACATTCCTAATGGTGAAATATTGAGCGCTTGTTTCAAGGTGTTTGGTAAGACACCATTTCTAGTCACACTGTTTGGACGTCCCAGCCAGAGCACATGGGCAGCTGGGTCTCAGCAGGTAAACGAATGCTCCTGGAGACTTCCAGTGATGGGCCACTCCTGGAGATGACTCCCACAGGTGTGGCAGGATTAAGAACATGGCTTCGGGACAGAGAGGCCCCTGGAGGAGTGCCTGTGGGTGCCAGGATCACTGGGGCAAATGGGAATCTGGAGCCTACCCCCAGAGAGTCGGTGAGGCAGTGGCAAGAACTCCTGACCCCCTCTGATTGTTCTGCCACCACCTTGCACCTGCAGCCAGCTGGCCAGGGAACAAGAGGTATCAGGACAAATACAAATCTAAATTGAAACAAAAACAGTCAAGGGTCCGACACTTGATTTTGGCTCAGGTCATGATCTCGTGGTTCGCGGGATCGAGACTCCCATCTGGCTCTGTGCTGACAGCTCGGAGCCTGCTTGGAATTCTCTCTCTCTCCTTCCCTCCCTCTCTGCCCCACCACTGCTCGTGCAAGTGCTCAATCTATCTCTCTCTTCCAAAAAAAGTCATTTTTCCTAGTGCAAGAAAGATAAAGAGATCTCCTCCCCCCTTTTCCTTAGAGACTTTGGGATTATGAATTCTTTCTCTGCTTCTCTGAAATGTATGTAAGACTTTATAAGCTAAATTGACCTGTTGCCAGCGGGATCACCCAGGCGTGTTCCCTCAAGGACCTGGGAGCCATGGCTTTCAAATGTCATCATCTGGGAAGGCAGCGCCCCATCACCCAGTTTCTGTGAGACAGAGGGAGCCTAACTTCACAGGCACCTGGCTCCAAGTTGTAAGCCTACTTCCTGTCATAAAATATGGGAAATTTACTTTTCCTTTGGATAAAGGCAATTAGTGAGCACAGATGTCCACCCTAATTTCCAGGTGAATTTGTGATAAACAGTGCTGTCAACTTCTTGAGGCTGTTTGCATCTCTGTCAAAAACCTATTGGCCATGTTTGTGTGGATGGTTTTCCATCCACAGTTCTGTCCCATTATCTATTCCTTTGCTAGGATCACACAGTCTTTATGGCTGTAATTATATTGAGACTTAAGACTGTGTATGATCCCCCCAACTTGGTTTTCAGCACTGTTTTGGATGCTTCAGTTCCTTTGTCCATATAAATTTAAAACTCAGTTTGCCCAGATCTACAAAAAAGTTTGCTAATAGTCTGATTGACGTTCTGTTAATTCTGCAAATCAGTTTGTGGAGAACTGAAATATTTCCTATGATACACCTTGCAATATGTCTCCATTTATTTATTTATATCTTCTTTGGTTTATTTTACCTAGAGCATAGGTCCATTTACAGGTTTTGTTAGATTTATATCTAAATATTTAATCCTTTTGGGAGGATATTGCAAATTGTATTTTTACTTTATATATTTTTAGAATATTTATTTATTTTGAGAGAGGGAGAGTGAGCAGGAGAGGGACAGAGAGAGAGAGAGAGAGAGAGAGAGAGAATCCCAGTCAGGCTCTGCGCCATCAGCATAGAGCCCTATGCAAGGCTCAAACTCAACTCATGACCTGAGTTGAAACCAAAAGTTGGATGCTTAATGGACTGAGCCACCAAGGCATCCCTTACTTTAATTTTGGATTTTATTTAGACATTGGTAGTATATAGAAATAGATTAATGTTTTGTTTATTGACCTGTGATCTTTCTAAAGTCACTTATTAAATTATGGATGATTTGGGGGTAGATCCCTTTGATTTTTTTTTCTCAGAGGTACAAATATTGTCTACAAATATGGACATCTCTTTTCCTTTCACATTTGCACATCCTTCTGTATTTTTTAGTCTTATTGCCATTGTTAGAGTTTCAAGTAAAATGTTGAATAGATGTGGGAAGACTGGATATCCTTGACTTTTTCCAGATCTGAGGGGGAATCACTCAGCTTTTCACCATGAAGTATGATGTTAGCTGTATGTTTCTCCTTATCAGACTGAGGAAGGGCCCTTTTATCCCAAACTCTCCAAGAGTTTTTATCGTCACTGGATGCTGTAATTTGTCAAATAACTTCCTCTCTCAATTTACATAGTCATGTTAATACTCTCCTTTATGCAGCTGACATGTTGGATGAAATTGATTCATTTAAAAGTGTGGAAGCAGGGTGCCTGGGTGGCTCAGCCAGTTAAGCGTCTAACTCTTGATTTTGGCTCAGGTCATGATTTCATGGTTGTGGTATGCTGACAGCATGAAACCTGATTGAGATTCTCTCTCTTCCTCTCTTTCTGCCCCTCCCTCTTCCCTACCTCAAAAAACAAAAACAAAAACAAAAACAAAAACAAAAACAAAAACAAAAACAAAAAAAAAAACAAAACCAAAAACTGAAGCAGGCTTGACTTGTTGGGATAGTTCCTGCTTTGTCATGGCATGGTATTATTTTCATGTGTTGCTGATAGGATTTGCTGATACAGTAACACCTTGGATTGTGAGTAACTTGTTCTTTGAGTGTTACACAAGAAGAGAAAACATTGCTAATAAATTTTAACTTGATAAACAAGTGATGTTTTGCCATACGAGCAGTATGTGATGTCAAACATCACATAATCACAACTGAGTCAATGGTTCCTCTCTCTCTCTCTCTGCAGGACTGTGGGGGATTGTCTCCCATGCTCGGATGCTTGGTCTCAGGCCAAAGTGTTTGGCAGAAATCAGTGATTTTTAAGAATGTTGGAAGGTGCCCACAACTGGCACTCATGTATTTTTGTCACTTCAAAGCACCTATGGGAAGTCCTCTGCTTCCAGACAAGAGTAAACTTAGGAAAGCTTTGCATCATTCTAGGTTAATCTGCCTGCAGATAGAGACCCTCTCCTCTGCTGCCTTATTGCTGGTTACATTAAATTCAGTAAATGACAAGAGTTCATTAATTCTTTACTGTAGTCAACATGCGTGTGAGCATATACAATGGCCTCCATGCAGGAAAAGGTTGAAAAGAAAGGCAGTAAGAAAAAGGAAATGATTATGGTGCAAGTTAAGAAGGAAATCATCGAGAAGTACAAACGAGGTATATTAGTGGCCAAAATTGCAACATTTTATAAGAAGTCTACATCGACTATTTGTATAATATTAAAGAAGAAAGAAGAAATAAGGAGGCTAGATGCAGCCGAAGGAGTCATGAGAATATCAAAGCAATCGCCATGTGTTCTGGAAGACGTTGAAAATATGCTTCTGGTTTGGATAAACAAGAAACAACTAGCAAGTGATACTGTGACTGAGAACTTTATCTGCAAGAAGGCAAAGGCCTTGTACACCGACCTTGCAAGTAAACTTCCAGGTACACGAAAGGAAAATGAAAAAGGCCTCAAGGCAAGCAGGGGATGGTTCAATAACTTTAAGAGGAAAAGTGGCATCTGTAGTGTTGTGAGGCATGGAGAGGCTGTGAGTTCAGATGCTAAGGCAGCTGAGATGTTCACTACTGAGTTCCAGAAGCTCATGGCTTCCGAGTGTTACCTGCCAGAGCAAGTTTTTAACTGTGATGAGATGGGGCTTTTTTGGAAAGAGATGCCAAAGAGGACATGCATTACAGAAGAGAATGCAGTGCTCATCACAAGCCCACGGAAGACCATCTCGCCTTCTTGTTTTGTGCTAATGCAAATGGGGGTTTCAAAGTCAAGTCCCTGCTCATGTATCATTCTGAGAATCCACAAGCCTTCAAGAAATGCAAGGAGAGCCAGTTAAATGTTCTGTGGAGGTTCAAGGGCAAGGCTTGGGTCACTCATATCTTGTTGAGTAGATCAACGAGGTCTTCAGTCCTGCAGTGAAGAAATACCTTTTAGAGAAGAATCTGCCTTGGGTTATGGGTGATGCTCGTGCTCGGCCTCCAGACTTTGAGGACGACTTACTGGAGGAATTCGAGTTCATTAAGGGCAAGTTCCTTCCTCCCAACACCACTCCAGTCCTCCAGCCCATGGATCAGCAGGTCATTCAGAACTTTGAAAGGCTTTATACCAAAGCACGATTTCAGCGATGCTTCGAAGTGACCGAAGGAACAAATCTTGCCCTATGAGAGCTTGGGAAAAATCATTTCCACATTGTGAACTGCCTGAAGATCATCGATAAAGCCTGGGATGGGGTCACCAAGAGAACCCTCAATTCTGCTTGCAGAAAACTGTAGCCTGGTTGCGTTCTTGGACCTGACTTAGAGGGGCTTGCTCATGAACAGCAGCCGCCAGTTGTCGATGAAGCTGTGTCCTTGGGGGAGACCAGGGGACTGGAGGTGAATGAGGACGACATTCAGGAGCTGGCAGAGGAGCATGGCCAGGAGCCGACACCGACGAACTGATGGGTCTGCATCGCGAGCAGAGGTTATGGGGGAGATCTCGCCTGCAGAGGAGGAGAAAAAGGCCAAGGAATCCCTCACTTCAAATGAGATTTGGCAGATGTGTAAAATGTGGGAAACAGTGAAACATTCTATGGAAAAGCACCACGCGAACAAGCCTGTAGCAGTGCGAGCAACGAATCTGTTTAATGACAACGCAATGCCACATTTCTGCAAAGTCCTCAAAGGGAGATGAAAGCAAGTGTCATTGGATAGGTTACTTGTTAAAGTTGCACAAAAAGAAAAAAGATTCCACGGAGCCAATAGACAGCCGTGATTCTATTAGTGAGAGTGAAAGTTAGCCTACACAGTAACCGTCCTCTCTCTTGTCTCGCTCACACCAGCCACGAAGGTTTTCAAAGTAAGTGAAGGTTACTTTGTTTCTTTTTTTATACTTTGTATTTTCATTATTATTTTGTGGCATTGTAATCATTTTTTATGTATATTTTTGGTTTGTGATATGAATCGTCTGAGTTTCTGTTATTTCTTATGGGGAAATTCACTTTGATATACAACTGCTTTGGATTACAAGCATGTTTCCGGAATGAATTATGCTCACAAACCAAGGTTTTACTGTATCTTGTTAAGGATTTTAGCATCTATGTTAATAAGGGATACTGGTCTGAAGTTTTCTTTCTTTGTACTGACTGTACAGAGAATGTGGTCTCATGAAACACAGTGTGGAATGTTTTTATATCTCCTCATTAGATTTTGTTATTGATGATTTGTCTCTTTTTCCTTTGTCAGTCTTGCCAGCAACTGGATTGATCTTTTCAAACAATCTGCTTTTGCCATTGTTCATTTTCTTTATTGTTTTCTGTTTTCAATTTCAATGATCTCCATTCATCTTTATTTTCCCTTTCTTCTGATTGATTTTAGTTTATTTTGATTTTCCTTTTCTAATTTCTAAAGTAGAAGCTTAGGTTATTA
Organism: Panthera tigris; assembly: GCF_018350195.1. Classification (NCBI taxonomy): domain Eukaryota; kingdom Metazoa; phylum Chordata; class Mammalia; order Carnivora; family Felidae; genus Panthera; species Panthera tigris. Next base: position 146,170,613 of record NC_056665.1, read on the forward strand.
ACTTAAGATCTTTATTATTTTCTGGTGTAAGGATTTAATGCTATGTGTTTCCTTCTAAGCACAGATTTTGATATTTTGTAATTTTGTTTTCAGCCAATTTTGCCTTAAAATTTGGAATATAGTTTCACTTAGTTTAGAATTCTAAGTTAATGGCTTTAAAATTTTCCTTCAGCACTTTAAAGTTCTCACCCCTTGCCTTCTGCTTTGGTTGTTTTTCATGGAAAGTTTTGATGTTGTTATTAACCTTGTTCCTGTCTTCATAATATGTTTTTTTTCTTTGCTGCTTTTAGGATTTTCCTCAGTTTTCAGGAATTTTATTTTGATGTGTCTTGATTGAATTTTCTTTCTTTTTAAAAAAAAATTTTTTTTTTAATGTTTATTTATTTTTGAAGGAGAGAGAGACAGAGTGCGAGTGGGGGAGGGGCAGAGAGAGAGGGAGACACAGAATCGAAAACAGGCTCCGGGCTCTGAGCTGTCAGCACAGAGCCCCATGTGGGGCACGAACCCACGAACTGTGAGATCATGACCTGAGCCGAAGTCGGACGCTCAACCAACTGAGCCACCCAGGTGCCCCTTGATTGAATTTTCTTTAGTTTTACTCTTCTTGGGGCACTTTGGTCTCCTTAGATCTGTTGATAATTTACATCAAATTCTGAAAATATTTTCCTTGATTCCGGTTATACATTATATTTACATACACATATGTGTGTATGCATGTGGAGATACATGTATACACACTTATGTATGTATATGTTACACTGCTTCTATTGTCTCTTAACATTACAGGTACTTGGATTTTGTTTTTGGAGACATACATTATTCTGTGCTAAATTTTGGATGGTTTTTATTACTCTCCTTCAAGTTCACTCATGTTTTAATATGCAGTGTTAATCTTATTACCCGTATTTTTCATTTCACGTATTGTATTGTACTTTTTTAACTCCTGGAAGTTCAAAATACAGAATAGTGCTAATAAGATTCTTTTTGTGTTAGGTAAAAGTATTGTGTGTTTTATTCAACACAGGCAGGCTGTGAGTGGACCATAGCCAGAGGTCACTGGTCACCTGGGCTGCAACATCATGCCCTTGGCCACTGCCTAAGGGATTTCTCAGTTGCCTCCTTAAAATTGAAAGATTTCCTGGAATAGAGAACCAAGGAAGTATTAAGGACTCCTGACTATTTAAATTAATTGAGCAGAGGTGGTAAGTGACTTTACCTGTGGGGTGGTATTAAAAAAATGCAACACATGAAGAAAGACAGTGAGTCCTTGGGGGAGGCATACACTCATAGGAAATAAAATCACACACCAGACTAATGGAGGACATATGCTCCCATGCATGGGCTCAGGAGCTGGTTCCTATGCTGTGTAGTCCTGAGCACCCTCTGGTGTCTTGAGTGACATCATGTTGTGATTGACCTGAGCATGTCAGGTGACCTGCTCAGAGCATGTGACTGACCTGAGCAACTGCTGGTGACCTGAGCGCCCCATGGTGGATCCTGAGCGCCCCCTTGTGTCCTTAGCTCTCCCTGGTGACCCAAGTGCCCTTTGGTGACCTGACCTCGCGCTGGTGTACCCAGCGCCCCCTGGTGACCTGAGAACCCCCTCATGACGTGAGGCCCCCTGCAGCCCAGCACCTCCTGTTTCCCTGCAGGGGGGTTTGTGTCTGGGCTCACAATGTCCACTAGCTGTGTCTCTTGCACACTAATATATGGTCATATCCTTAGTGGTCACTGAACTCAGCTGCAGGGAGAGCTGGTTCCTGGATGTGTCAGCAGTGATGGAGATGCGGCCCTGTGTCTCCGTCTCTCTGTCTCTGTCATCTCTGCATCTCTTTATCAGTTTAACAAATGCTTTTAGTTTTATCTACTGTGCTGAAACTTTCCTTTTAGTAACCAACCAGTATATTTTAGAGAATGTTTTGTCCACCTTATTACAAAATTTTGTTATTATTTTACTGCAGGGTGGGTTTTAAATATGGATGCACTATTTTTGGAATTGAAGATTGTTATCACTATCACAGTGTTTCATAAATGGTATTTCCCCTGGGGTATGGGATTGATGTATTGAATTATTGTACCACAGGAATGGGAGTTTTCATTAAAAGGGTCCATTGCTCTTTTGGGGATATAGCTATACCAAAGCACATGCAATTGCCCACGTTAAAGTAGCTTTCTCCCCACATATATGATAACATTTAAAATCATATTCTCGGGGTGCCTGGGTGGCTCAGATGGTTGAGCGTCTGACTTCGGCTCAGGACTTCGGCTCAGGTCATGATCTCACAGTCCGTGAGTTCGAGCCCCGCGTCGGGCTCTGTGCTGACAGCCCTAATTCGGATTCTGTGTTTCCCTCTCTCTTTGACACTCCCATGTTCATGCTCTGTCTCTCTCTGTTTCAAAAATAAATAAACGTCAAAAAAAAAATAAAAAATAAAATCATATTCTCTCTAATACTTTGAATTATAGGAAGAGAAATGGATCATTATTTCAAATTAAGTTTTCTCAGAATTACCATAAACATTATGTAAGCTTTTCATATGTGTACCAGCATTTTGTCTTCAGTATCTTGTGGGTTTCTTATTAACAACATGTGGCCACATTTTTGCTTTTTCTTCTAGATATTATACTTCTTAATTCCTTTCCATTGTGAGGAACCCAGCCAAGGGGAGGATTCTCCTTCCTGTACCATACATACTGGAATGGCTGGTGGAATACTATAACATTTGAAACAAAAAATGAGCTTGGACGTAAGAGTCCAAGCTCTTGTCAGCATCCAGAAATAGACTTAAACTAAAGAGCATTTGAACTGAGAATGAAATCAGAATATCCCCCTGCATTTCCGAAGTGGCTTTCATGCACCCAGGATGGGAACAGCCACACAGCTTGTGAGGCTGGACTTAGGTGGGATGCTGTAATTCATTCACACCAAGAAGCCAGGTGGGAGACGCCCACTCACTGGAAGCAGTTGTGGACATAGTGGTAACCCAGACACTGAGCCCCTGCTGTCCGTGAAGTGGTCTGAGTGTTTCACTCGCCAGGTTGGAGCTCAGAAATTACCCTCGTGGAATGCCAGAGAGGCAAGTGGACCCTAGGAGGAAGGAGCAAGATGCCACCCTATACAATGTGCCCTGACCAGGTGTGAGGGCTCCTGTGATGATGTCTTGTAGTTAGAAGCCATATTATACACCAAGGAAAGAAGGGCTGTGGGCAATCTGAGGACCAATAAGGGAAGGTAACCCTGTAGAGATTGGCAGAGCATTTCAAGTATAATTTTCTATTATTATAAAATGGATAACATCTGTGGGTTTCAGTTAATGCCAGTGTTTCTATTTCCGATGAGCTACCAGGGGTCTGACCAAGAACGTGTCGGAGAAAGAAGTAAGGGGAGACACAGCACTGATGCGTTGACCTCTTGGAGCACTTCCCACACATTGTGAAAAATGGCATCATCTACATGGTCCAAACATCACACTGGGACTGAAACAAAAGAGCACGCAAGCAAGAAATAAAGGGAGGTCCGCATAGGATCAGAGTGCCAGGAAGAGAAAGCTCCAGTTACGGACAGTGAGGACCTCACTCCTGCTCTGCCCCTGTTTCTGGGCTGGTCCCTGTGGTAAGGGGCCCTAAGCACCCCTGATGTCCCTAGTTCCCCTGGTAGGTCCTGTGCGCCCTCTTGTGGATCCTGAGCGCGCCTGCAGCCCAGCCCCTCCAGGTCCCTGCACCAAGGTTTGCGACTGAGCTCACACTGACTTTCCCTCACTGTGCTTCTTGCACAGTAATACACGGCCGTGTCGTCGGTGGTCATGGAGCTCAGCTGCAGGGAGAACTGGTTCTGGGCTGTGTCAGCAGTGATGGAGATGCGGCCCTGGAAAGCCGGGTTGTAGCTGGTGCTACCTGACCAGTACCCCAGCCACTCCAACCCTCTCCCAGGGCGCTGGCGGATCCAGTTCCAGTAGTAACTGCTGGTAACGGAGCCTCCGGAGACAATGCAGGTGAGAGAGAGGGATTGTGAAGGCTTCACCAGTCCTGGGCCGGACTCCCGAAGTGTAAGTTGAGATAGGACACCTGGGGGGTAAGAAGAGTCATGGTGAGTCTGTCTCATCCCACAGAAAGGCCCTAGTCTATCCCAGAGCCCCCAGATCCTCACCCAGGGGAGCTGCCAGCAGGCAGAGGAGGGACCACAGCATCTGCATTTCTGTCTTCTGGATGGAGACCCAGCACACTGGCCTTTGCCTGTGATGCGGGTCTTTTCTGGGAGCACCTCAGGTGATTTGCATGTGGGTCCCGTGGAGCAGGGGAGGCATTAAAAATGCTGAACCCGGGTGACTGTCGCCAGTTCCTGGTGTCCTGGTGTTGGGTGGTGTGGGGACCCACTGAGGCTGGTCCTAGTGGTCTGGGCTCCAGTTCTGCCTGTGCTGATTTCTGGCCCTGTTTGCTTGAGAGGGTTAGTGTTGCAGTTGATGAAAAGTTGGAAACCTTACCAAGTTTCTCTTATATTCTATTGTCAGGCTGTGCAACTGTGGACTAAGTTTCAAGCTCCAGGGCTAACTGTTCACAGAAACGGAGGATGAGGCAGTGGTCCAGAGTCCAGGCCCTTGACTGCCTGCCTGGTTTGAGTCATTCTCCTTCTCCATTCAGATATGGGGTCCTGGAAATGATTGTAATGGATAGGATCTCCAGTGCTCCATCTTTAGGAGGGGGCATTAGGAGATATACTCCAGAATTTACATAAGAAAAGGAGCTCATCCATATGAGGAGCAGGGCAGAAGGATTGGTGGCTGTGTCTGGACTCAGGTCATGAAGTTTCCCTGAAGGTGGAGAGGAGACACCCCACTGGAAAGGAGGTCTAGTAGACCTCTGCGTGTGGACATTGGCATTCCCATTCTATTTCCACTCTGGAGAGTCAAGAGAGTTGGCAGTCAGGCCATTACCTACCAGGAGTAAAATGAATATCTATTCAGGTGAGAAACATGATATTTAATTTAAAAGTTATAACTTTGCCTGAAAAGTGGGGTCCCCAGTTAAAAAGCCAACTTGCTTCAAGATATCTCTATAAGCCACAACATACAAAGATTCTTTAGTCAGAATTCTTGTGAGTCATTCCTAGATATGAACACTCTACTATAAGTAGTAGAAGAGATCTCCAAAACAACTACACAGAGAAGAAGAAAAGGAAACAAAGACTTGGACAGGAAATCTGTACAGAGAATGGAAGAGGGAAATAAACAATCTATGTAATACATTATCTGAGGTAGAAAAATACGTTAATAAAATGAAGGTATGAATTCAACCAATATGAGTAGAATGTTGTTAAAAGGGTGAATGCATATAGGAATGAAAAACCACCTGGGAGTTTCTAATAAAGTTGAAATTATGTTTTAGGCTTAGAAGACTAAGTTGATATAATACCAGAGAACAATGAGAACTTCTATAGAAAGAGCAACACGATTAGTAAATACTCCATTGTGTTGATGTCCCACATTTTCTTTGTTCATGCTCATATTAAGGACATTATGAATGAAGCTGCCATAAACATTCATGTGCAGACTTTAATGTGGGTATTATTTTCAATTTAGTCCCATAGATAAGTAAGAAGACATTTGCTGGTTTGTGTCCTCAGTTTGGTTCAGATCTGTAAGAAACTGCCAAGATGTCTTCCAAAGTACTTATACCACTTTGGATTTCCACTAGCAATGAGTTAGCTTCTTTTCCATCTACATATATATTCCTTGGTGAGGTGTCTGTTCAGATCTTTTCTCCATTTTTACACTGGGCTGGTTTCTTATGGTCATATTGAAGAATTCTCTGCATATTTTTTTTCAAATTTTTATTTAAATTCTAGTTAGCTAACATATAGTGTAATATTGGTTTCAGTAGAATTTAGTGATTTGTCATTTACATATAATGCTCATTATAACAAGTGCCCTCCTTGATACCCATCACCCATCTAGCCCATCCCCCACCCACCTCCCCTCTAGTAACCATCAGTGTGTTCTCTATAGCTAAGAATCTGTTTCTTGGTTTTCCTTTCTCTTTTTTCCCAATGTGATTGTTTTTTTTTTCTTAAATTTCACATATGAGTGAAATTATATGGTATTTGTCTTTCTCTGATTGAGATATTTTTCTTAGCATTATACTCTCTAGCTCCATCCACATCACTACAAATGGTAAGATTTCATTCTTTTTATGGCTGAGTAATATTCCATTATATATATATATATATATATATATATATATATATATATATATAATATTCCATTATATATGTGTGTGTATATATATATATGTATATATACACACACATATATATCTATGTCTCACATCTTCTTTATCCATTCATCAGTTTGTGGACACTTGGACTTTTTCCTTAATTTGGCTACTGTCGATAGCGCTGCTATAAACATTGGGGTGCATGTGCTCCTTCACATCTGTATTTTTGTTTCCTTTGGGTAAAAACTTAGAAGTACAATTGCTGTATCAGAGAGTAGTTCTATTTTTAACTTTCTGAGGAAACTGCATACTGTTTTCCAGAGTGGCTGCACCAGTTTGCACTCCCACCAACAGTGCAAGTGGGTTCCCCTTTCTTTGCATCCTTGCTGATGCCTGATATTTCCTGATTTGTTAATTTTGGCCATTCTGACAGGTGTGAGGTGGTATCTCATTGTGGTTTTGATTTATATTTCCCTGATTATGAGTGATGTTGAGCATTTTTTTCATGTGTCTGTTAGCCATCTGGATGTCTTCTTTGGAAAAGTGTGTATTCATGTCTTCTCCCCATTTCTTCCCTGGATTATTTGTTTTTTTTGAGCGTTGAGTTTGATAAGTTCTTTATAGATTTTGGATACTAACCCTTTATCATATATGTCATTTGCAAATATCTTCTCCCATTCTGTAGGTTGCCTTTTAGTTTCCTTGATTGTTTCTTTCACTGTGCAAAAACGTTTTTATCTTGATGAGGTCCCAGTAGTTCATTTTTGCTTTTGTTTCCCTTGCCTCAGGAGACATGTCTAGTAAGAAGCTACTAAGACTGATGTCAATGAGGTTGCTGCCTGTGTCCTCTTCTAGGATTTTGATGGTTTATTGTCTCACGTTTAGATCTTTTATACATTTTGAACTTATTTTGTGTATATTTAAGAAAGTGGTCCAGTTTCATTCTTCTGCATGTTGCTGTACAGTTTTCCCAACCCCATTAGTTGAAAAGACTGTCTCTTTTCCATTAGATATTTCCTGCTTTGTTGAAGATTATTTGACTGTATAGTTGCGGGTCCATTTCTGGATTTTCTATTCTGTTTCATTCATCTATGTGTCTGTTTTTGTGCCAGTACCATACTGTGTTGATGATTACAGCTTTGTAGTATAGCTTGAAGTCTGGGATTGTGATGCCTCCAGCTTTGGTTTTCTTTTTCAGGATTTCTTTGGCTATTTGGGGTCTTTCATTGTTCCATAAAACTTTTAGGACTGTTTGTTCTAGCACTGTGAAAAATACTCAAATATCTACTCAAAGAGCAGTATTAAAGGCCACTATTATGGCTTTACAACAATTTCCTAACCAACCTATTAATATTGTAGTAGATTCTCAATATGTAGTTTATGTGATAAAGAATATAGAACAGGCCTCTGTTAGGGAATTAAGAGATCCCTCCTTATTGTCATTATTTTTAACTTTACAAGCCTTGCTAGGTGAACAAGCATACCCTCTTTTTATCACTCACGTAAGAGCACATTCGGGTTTACCTGGACCTTTAACAGAAGGAAACGAGTTTGCAGACCAATTTGTTGACTACAATATAGCTTTTAACACTGCTCGATTATCTCATGACTTTTTTCATCAAAATTATAAGTCCCTTATTAAACAATTCCATCTCACAGTTACTCGAGAGAAACACATTGTTGCTGCTGCCCCTGACTGTCAACAGCAATCAGGAGGACACAGCAATGGGGAATAAACCCCACAGGTCTAAATGCAAATAAGCTTTGGCAAGCTGATATGACATACTATGCCCCATTCGGGCATCACAAATATATCCGCATGTCTGTGGAAACCTTTTCAGGATTTATAATGGCCTCTATTCACACTGGAGAAAATGCAAAAAATATCATTCTTCATTTTTTTACATGCACTTTCACAAGCCAGTAAACCTCAACAAATTAAAACTGACAACAACCTGGATACCTTTCCTCCATGGTAAAGGCATTGTTCCAAAGTTGGAATATACAACACATTATGCGCATACCATATCACCCTACCAGACAAGCTATTATAGAATGTACACATGCCACTTTAAAACAAATGCTTCACAAACAAAAGAGGGAAAACACAAAATGCTTCCCCATGGAATTCACTATATAAAAGCTTCTACATTCTAAATTTTTAAAAATTGTGATTCCCATGGCCTCACAGCTTCCCAACAGCATTTTGTACCATCTCCCAGCTCAAATATCAGAGCCAAGGTGCTATTTAAAGACATGTATTCATGGAAAGGACCATATGAACTGATAACATGGGGACGGGCATATGGGTGTCTTCTTCTCCCATCAGGATCCCACTGGGTTTCTGCCTGTCTGATTAAACCATACCAGGAGTTGATTCTTCAACTCTGTTCCTCAGATGGCCAATTTGTCCTTACAAGGACAACAGGGGGGACAATGCCCGCAAACGACCAAGGTATATGATGTCACCTGGGACAACTTAAGAAGCTCCATCGACATGCCACCAAAGTCATGCACTGTGTCAGAGCGCCATCTACCATAGAAAAAAGGTTTTTAGCATATATTTAGCTGTGGTTTCTCAGAGTTTGGGTAAGGTAATGATTTGCTTAATCTTTTTCTTTATCCAGACTGCTACTGCTTTTTCATCACTGTGTTGGCCTCACATCATAGATCCTCCTTTCTTTAAGTCAGTTAATATAACATTTGACAACCCACATTATGTTTTTGAAGTATCTCCTCTGGCTTGGTACACAGCCTGTATCAGCCATCATGTTACCAAACTTTCTATCTCACAATGTTTATCCTAAAAAGACAGCCTCAAATTTGGCTGCCAGTAAATCTAGTAAGGCCCTGGGAAGGGTCCAGTGGCCTCTGAATTAGCTGAATTATCCCAAGCCATTTCCTTTTTAAATAATTTTATTTATTTTTATTTTTTAAAATTTACATCCAAATTAGCATATAATGCAACAATGATTTCAGGAGTAGATTCCTTAGTGCCCCTTACCCATTTAGCCCATCCCCCCTCCCACAACCCCTCCTGTAACCCTCTGTTTGATCTCCATATTTATGAGTCTATTCTGTTTTGTCCCCCTCCCTGTTTTGATATTATTTTTGTTTCCCTTCCCTTATGTTCATCTGTTTTGTCTCTTAAAGTCCTCATATGAGTGAAGTCATATGATTTTTGTCTTTCTCTGACTGACTAATTTCACTTAGCATAATACCCTCCAGTTCCATCCATGTAGTTGCAAATGGCAAGATTTCATTCTTTTTGATTGCCAAGTAATACTCCATTGTGTGTGTGTGTGTGTGTGTGTGTGTGTGTGTGTGTGTGTATGTATGTATCACATCTCCTTTATCCATTCATCCATCATTGGACATTTGGGCTCTTTCCATACTTTGGCTATTGTTGATACTACTGGTATAAACATGGGGTGCATGTGTCCCTGTGAAACAGCACACGTGTATCCCATGGATAAATGCCTAGTAGTGCAATTGCTGGGTAATAAGGTAGTTCTATTTTTAGTTTTTTGAGGAATCTGCATACTGTGTTCCAGAGCGGCTGCACCAGGTTGCATTGCCCCCAACAATGCAAAGAGATCCTCTGTCTCCACATCATCGACAACATCTGTTGTTGCTTGAGTTGTTAATGTTAGCCATTCTGACAGGTGTCAGGTGGTATCTCATCGTGGTTTTGATTTGTATTTCCCTGATGATGAGTGATGTTGAGCATTTTTTTGTGTGTCGGTTGGCCATCTGTATGTCTTCTTTGGAGATGTGTCTATTCATGTCTTTTGCGCATTTCTTCACTGGATTATTTGTTTTTTGGGTGTTGAGTTTGATAAGTTCTGTGTAGATTTTAGATACTAACCCTTTATCTGAGATGCTGTTTGCAAATATCATCTCCCATTCTGTTGGTTGCTGTTTAGTTTTGCTGATTGTTGCCTTCACTATGCAGAAGCTTTTTATTTTGATGAGGTCCCAGTAGTTCATTTCTGCTTTTGTTTCCCTTGCCTCCAGGGATGTGTTGAGGAAGAAGTTGCTGCGGGTAAGATCAAAGATGTTTTTGCCTGCTTTCTCCTCAAGTATTTTGATGGATTCCTGTCTTACACTGAGGTCTTTCACCCATTTTGAGTTTATTTTTGTGTATGGTGTAAGAAAGTGGTCCAGGTTCATTCTTCTGAATGTCACTGTCCAGTTTTCCCAGCACCGCTTGCTGAAGACACTGTCTTTATTCCACTGGATATTCTTTCCTGCTTTGTAAAAAATTAGTTGGCCATATGTCTGTGGGTCCATTTCTGGGTTCTGTATTCTGTTCCATTGATCTGAGTGTCTATTCTTGTGCCAGTACCATACTGTCTTGATGATTACAGCTTTGAAGTATAGCTTGAAGTCTGGGATTGTAAAGCCTCCTGCTTTGGTTTTCTTTTTCAAGATTTCTTTGGCTATTCGGGGTCTTTTCTGGTTCCATACAAATTTTAGGATTATTTTTTCTAGCTCTGTGAAGAATGCTGATGTCACTTTGATCAGGATTGCATTGAATATGTAGATTGCTTTTGGTACTATCGACATTTTAACAATATTTGTTCTTCCTATCCAGGAGCATGGAGTCCTTTTCCATGTTTGTGTGTCTTCTTCAATTTCTTTCATAAGCTTTCTATCGTTTTCAGCATATAGATTTTTCACCTCTTTGGTTACATTTATTCCTCGGTATCTTATGGTTTTTGGTGCAACTGTAAATGGGATCAATTCCTTGATTTCTCTTTCTGTCGCCTCATTGTTGGTGTATAGGAATGCAACCAATTTCTGTGCATTGATTTTATATCCTGCCACTTCGCTGAATTCATGAATCAATTCTAGCAGTTTTTTGGTGGAATCTATTGGGTTTTCCATATAGAGTATCATGTCATCTGCGAAGAGTGAAAGTTTGACCTCCTCCTGGCCAGTTTGGATGCCTTTTATTTCTTTGTGTTTTCTGATTGCAGAGGCTAAGACTTCCAATACTATGTTGAATAACGGTAGTGAGAGTGGACAACCCTGTCTTGTTCATGACATTAGGGAGAAAGCTCTCAGTTTTTTCCCATTGAGGATGATATTAGCGTTGGGTCATTCATATATGGCTTTTATGATCTCGAGGTATGGTCCTTCTATCCCTACTTTCTTGAGGGTTTTTATCAAGAAAGGATGCTGTATTTTGTCGAATGCTTTCTCTGCATCTATGGAGAGGCTCATATGGTTCTTGTCCCTTCTTTATAAACGTTTTTTTTTTTTTAATTTATTTTTGGGACAGAGAGAGACAGAGCATGAACGGGGGAGGGGCAGAGAGAGAGGGAGACACAGAATCGGAAACAGGCTCCAGGCTCCGAGCCATCAGCCCAGAGCCTGACGCGGGGCTCAAACTCACGGACCGCGAGATCGTGACCTGGCTGAAGTCGGACGCTTAACCGACTGCGCCACCCAGGCGCCCCTTGTCCCTTCTTTTATTGATGTGATGAATCACGTTAATTTTTTTGCAGGTATTGAACCAGCCCTGCATCCCAGGTATAAATCCCACTTGGTGGTGGTGAATAATTTTTTTAATGTATTGTTGGATCAGGTTGGCTAATATCTTGTTGAGGATTTTTGCATTCATGTTCATCAGGGAAATTGGTCTATAGTTCTCCTTTTTAGTGGGGTCTTTGGTTTTGGAATCAAGGTAATGCTGGCTTCATAGAAAGAGTTTGGAAGTTTTCCTTCCATTTCTATTTTTTGGAACACCTTCAAGAGAATAGGTGTTAACTCTGCCATAAATATTTGGTAGAATTCCCCTGGAAAGCCATCTGGCCCTGGACTCTTGTTTTTGGCAGATTTTTGATTACTAATTTGATTTCCTTACTGGTTATGGGTCTGTTCAAATTTTCTATTTCTTCCTGTTTCAGTTTTGGTAGTGTATATGTTTCTAGGAATGTGTCCATTTCTTCCAGATTGCCCATTTTGTTGGCGTATAATTGCTCATAATATTCTCTTGTTATTGTTTGTATTTCTGTTGTGTTGGTTGTGATCTCTCCTCTGTCATTCTTGATTTTATTTATTTAGGTCCTTTCCTTTTTCTTTGTGATCAAACTGGATAGTGGTTTATCAATTTTGTTACTTCTTTCAAAGAACCAGCTTTTCATTTCATTGATCTGTTCTACTGTTTTTTTGGTTTCGATAGCATTAATTTCTGCTCTAATCTTTATTATTTCCTGTCTTCTGCTGGTTTTGGGTTTTATTTGCTGTTTTTTTTCCAGCTCTTTAGGCATAAGGTTAGGTTGTGTATCTGAGATCTTTCTTCCCTCTTTACGAAGGCCTGGAATGCTAGATACTTTCGTCTTATGACCGCCTTTGCTGAGTCCCAGAGGTTTTGTGTTGTGGTGTTATGTTTTTCATTGACTTCCATATACTTTTTAGTTTCCTCTTTAACTGCTTGGTTATCCCATTCATTCTTTAGTAGGATGTTCTTCAGTCTACAAGTATTTGTTACCTTTCTAAATTTTTTCTTGTGGTTGATTTCGAGTTTCATAGAGTTGTGGTCTGAAAATATGCACGGTATGATCTCGATCTTTTTGTACTTACTTAGGGTTGATTTGTGTCCCAGTATATGGACTGTTCTGGAGAACATTCCATGTGCACTGGGGAAGAATGTATATTCTGCTGCTTTAGGATGAAATATTCTGAATATATCTGTTAAGTCCATCTGGTCCAGTGTGTCATTCAAGGCCATTCTTTCCTTGTTGATTTTTTGATTAGATGATCTGTTCATTGTTGTGAGTGGGGTGTTGAAGTCTCCTACTCTTATGGTATTCTTATCGACGAGTTTCTTTATGTTTGTGATTAATTGATTTATATATTTGGGTGCTCTCACATTTGGCACATAAATGTTTACAATTTACACGTTTACAAATGTTTACAAGGTCTTCTTGGTGGATAGACCCCTTGATTATGATATAATGCCATTCCGCATCTCTTGATACAGTCTTTATTTTAAAGTCTAGATTGTCTAATATAAGTATGGCTACTCCGGCTTTTTTTTTTTTTTTTGCTGTTGGCCATTAGCATAATAGATGGTTCTCCACCCTCTTATTTTTAATCTGAAGGTGTCTTTAGGCCTAAAGTGGGTCTCTAGTAAACAGCATAGATGGATCTTGTTTTCTTCTCCATTCTGTTACCCTATGTCTTTTGATTGGAGCATTGTGTCCTTTGATGTTTAGAGTGAGTACTGAAAGAAATGAATTTATTGCCATTATGATACTTGTAGAGTTGGAGTTTCTGGTGGTGTTCTCTGGTTCTTTCTAATCTTTGTTGCTTTTGGTATTTATTTATTTATATAGATATATTTTCATCCTTTCTCCCCTCAGAGAGTCCCCCTTAAAATTTCTTTCAGGGCTGGTTTAGTGGTCACAAACTCCTTTAATTTTTGTTTATCTGGGAAACTTTTAATCTCGCCTTCTATTTTGAATGACAGCCTTGCTGGATAAAGAATTCTTGGGTGCATATTTTTCTGATTCAGCACACTGAATATATCCCACCACTCCTTTCTGGCCTGCCAAGTTTCTGTGGGTAGGTCCACTGCAAACCTGATCTGTCTTCCCTTGTATGTTAGGGACTTTGTTTCCCTGTTGCTTTCATGATTCTCTCCTTGCCTGAGTATTTTGTGTATTTGACTATGATATGCCTTGTTGCTGATCGGTTTTTGCTGAATCTAATGGGGGGCCTCCGTGCTCCCTGGATTTTGATGTCTGTGTCTTTCCCCAGGTTAGGAACATTTTCTGCTATAATTGGCTCACATAACCTTTCTACCCCTATTTCTCTCTTCCACTTCTGGGACCCCTATGATTCTCATGTTGTTCCTTTTTAATGAGTCACTGATTTCTCTAATTCTTAAATCATGCTCTTTTGCCTTAATCTCCCTCTTTTTTTCTGCTTCATTATTCTCCATAAGTTTGTCCTCTATATCACTGATTCTCTGTTCTGCCTCATCCATCTGTGCTGCCGCTGCATCCATCCATGATTGCAGCTCAGTTTCAATTTCATTCTGGCTATTTTTTACTTCTTGTATCTCTGCAGAAAGGGATTCTCATCTATTTTTGACTGCAGCTAGTATTCCTATTATTGTGATTCTAAATTCTGGTTCAGACATCTTGCTTGTACCTGTGTGCTTAAATCCCTGGCTGTCATTTCTTCATGCTCTTTCTTTTGGGGTGAATTCCTTCGTTTTGTCATTTTGAAGGGAGAAAAGGAATTAATGAGGTAAAAAAATTAAAATTAAAAAATATTAAAATTAAAAAATTAAACACACACACACAAATCAAATAAATGATGCTAGATCCTAGGTGTGTTTTGGTCTGCGTGTTGAAAGTGATTTGACAGATGAGAGAAAAAAAGGGTGGGGGAAAGAAAAAAAGGAAATCTTTTGAGAATTTGAAAAAATGAATACACTGAAGTAGACTAAAATGAGATGATGGGAGTAAAATAGAATTTGAAAAAAATATACACAAAAGTAGAATATACTGGAAAAAATAAAGAAAAATATTTTAATAAAAATTAAAGATAAATATGAATTTTTTCTCTTTCTGTATTCAAGAAAAAGAAAAGAAAGAAAAAATAGAAATAAGATTAAAAAAGAAAAAAAGGAAATCATTTGAAAATTCAAAAAGTGAATACACTGCAGCAGACTAAAATAAAATGATGGAAGTAAAATAGAATTTGAAAAAATTTACATAAAAGCAAAAAATATAGTAAAAATTTAAAGAAAAATATTTTTAATAGAAATTGAAAGTAAAAATGAAGTTTTTCTCGGGGAGCCTGGGTGGTTCAGTCAGTTGAGCCTCTGACTTCGGCTCAGGTCATGATCTCACGGTTTGTGAGTTCAAGGCCTGCGTCGGGCTCTGTGCTGACAGCTCAGAGCCTGGAGCCTGCTTTGGATTCTGTGTCTCCCTCTCTCTCTGACCCTTCCCTATTCATGCTCTGTCTGTCTCTGTCTCAAAAATAAATAAACATTAAAAAAATTTTAAAAAAATGAAGTTTTTCTCTTTCTGAATTGAAGAAAAAGAAAAGAAATGAAAAAGAGAAAAAAGAAAAAGAAAAAAAGGGAATCGTTTGACACTTTGAAAAGGTGAATACACTGAAATAGACTGAAATAAAATGATGGAAGTAAAATAGAAATTGAAAAAATTTACCCACAAGTAAAAAATATAGTAATAAAAATTAAAGACAGATATTTTTAATAAAAATTGAAAATAAAAATTAATTTTTTCTCTTTCTGTATCAAGAAAAAGAAAAGAAGTGTAAAAGAGAAGAAAACAAAAGAAAGAAAATTGAATAGATGGACTTGCTAACAGATTGAAGTAGGACTGAAATTACTTTGTTTTCCCCTAGAAGTCAGACTATGTAGCACTTTATAGTCCACAAACTAAGCTGGCAGTGAGACTTGTGTTCTTGAAGAGTGAAGTTGGCCCAGTTGGGCGGGGCTCAGTGTAATGGCTCTGCTCTCCACTAGATGGTGGTGCTAGCCTACTGGTGTGGATTGTTGTGGCGCTCGTAGGTGCATATGTGCATGCGCGGGAATGGTGAAAATGGCGCCACCCAGCTACCTGGTCTGTTCTCCCGGATCAGTAATCACACACCCGTCCTTTGTCTTCAGCTCTTGTCCACTCCCTGCTCCTTCACTCTCTGTGACCAGGCCCCAGGCAGTACCTTGCTCCTGAGTTTTGTCTCAGATGCGGCTGTTTTCTCCGGACCTTTACTTCCAAAGGACTGTGGCTTTGACCCCCTCCTTCCCTCTGTGGGAGGGTCTCACCCAGCAATGGCTGAATGAGCAATGGGCAAATGTCAGCTGCAGCCAGGAATGCTCACTGGACCCTGTTGTTGCTGGTGCCCCAAGACTGTGGACAGGTGCCAGCCCGTCCCAGAAAATGTTCACGAGACAGTGTAGCAGCAGCTTTTCAGGGATTATGGAAAATCACAACACACATCTGGTACCAGGCTTCACCCTTAATGACGTTGTTCCAGCCACCAGTGAATGTGGCCATTTTATGGGGTCTGCTGGGACCAGGTGGCTTCAACAGTTTCTACCAAATGCCCTTCCAGCAGTGGAACCACTTTTCTCTGCATGGCTTGAGAACCTCCCAGACCCCACTCTGTTCCTGGGGATTCGCCCTTCCCACCTGAGCACCGCCAGGTATGGAGCTGCGGAGGTGCAGCCTTTGTGCTCCCCTTGTTTACAGTCTTAATGGAATTTAAATCCTCTCCTTTCTCCTTTCTCCCTTTTTAGTTTAGTCCCTGCGGCTGTTTCCAATTTTCCACTTTCTCTCCAGCTGCTTTTGGGGAGGGGTGCTTTTACTATATTCTCTCCACCCCCGCCAGTCTCTGTCCTCTGTCTGCTCACAAAAAGACCTCCCTTCCTGCTCCCTCTTGCTCCCCAAGTTCACCTCTCCGCGCCGCGTACCTGCTGAATTCAGGTGGTTCAGGTTGTGCAGATTGTTGTGTTAATCCTCCAATCAGTTTTCTAGGTTTGTAGGATAGTTTAGTGTTGGTCTGGCTGTATTTCAGGGACGCGAGACACACAAAATTCTTCCATGCTGTTCCGCCATCTTGGCTCCTCCCTCCAGCCCAAGCCATTTCTAAGTGGAGGCCTAAAAGATTTGTTGGATGGCTTGTTGTCTTCCTTATCTCATTGGTTGTCATCTTACCACAGCCTCTGTTGTAGCTGTCTCCCTGACCGAGTCTATCCATACTTCTAAAGTAGTCAATCACATAATGACTAACATCACCCAAGCAATGAGGAGTCACAGATTGATAATGGTATCATGCAGAGGCTGCAAGCTGCAGAAGCAGCACTCCAATGGATGGGGGACTGCCAACAGGCACTTGCTGATCGTCAAAATATACAATGTGACTGGCAACATGACAATATTTGTGTCACTCTCTTACAGTATAATACGTCTCACCACTCCTGGGATTTAGTGAAAAAACACTTACAAGGATTTTTCCACCAATTTACAGTCTGAGATTTATGCTCTGTCTTCCCAGCTGCATCGACAACTGTTAGATACTCAACAGGAAACACAGATACAAGTGGAACACGAGTTATTTGACAATGTGAAATGGTTGAATCCAACCTACTGTTTCCTTGGCCTCAAGTTACATATTTGGATTATTGGAGCTCTTTGCTTATTAATCTTGATTGTATTTCTCATAGTCCTCTGAATGATCTACTCAATAATGGCCTCCTCAAGAGGTCACGAATGACAACTGATTGCCCTCCTCAACTCCGATGAACAAGAAGATTATTCAAACAAAAAAGGGGATATGTAGGAAATCAAATAGCTATTTTCTGGGTTAAGAGATTATAGGGAACACATTACACTGCTTTCTGGCCATACTGAAAGCAGCTAACCAGTATCTAGTTAAAGTGTATTTAAGGGTTGGCTCCTGCCTGTGCTCATGAATTCCTTAGACCATGTTATCTACGGAATATTTTATCTTGTTATCCACCCTGTTTTCAGCATCTGCTCTTTTGTAGTCTTGGGAATGCTTTTTTGTTTGTTTGTTTTTTGTTTTTTGTTTTTTTGCCTGCTTTCTATGCTTTCTGTGTTCTTTTGGCATGTAACCGCGAACATATTGTGTGATGTTTTCCTTATAAATTGTGCCTAATAAATACAGAAGCTTGAGAGCAGCTCAGGGAGATTTCCCTTAGCCTCCATCTCACCTCTCTTGACTTGTGGAGTCTTGAGTAATCCTTTCTTCCATCTTTGGCTTTGCTGGACAAAGCCAAAAGCTGAACCCACAGTTTCTATGTTTTACTGTTTTTTTTTGTTGTTGTTGTTGTTTCTATATCATTGATTTCTGATCTTTTAAAAAATTTTTTTTTTCAAGAGAGAGCACCAGTGGGGAAGGGGAAGAGAGAGAAGGGGACAGAAGATCCAAAGCAGACTCTATGCTGACAGCAGCTAGCCCGATACGGGGCTCGAACTCACAAAATGTGAGATCATGACCTGAGCTGAAGTCAGATGCTCAACCCACTGAGCCACTCAGGTGCCCCTCTGCTCTAATCTTTTTTATTTCCCTTCTTCTCCTGGATTTAGGCTTTATTTCCTTTTCCTTTTCTAGCTCCTTTAATTGTAAGGTTAGGTTGTGTATTTGAAATGTTTCATTCTTTTTGAGGTAGGCCTGTATTACTTCCCTCTTAGGACTGTCTTT
Source organism: Panthera tigris (assembly GCF_018350195.1). NCBI lineage: Eukaryota > Metazoa > Chordata > Mammalia > Carnivora > Felidae > Panthera > Panthera tigris. Next base: position 146,189,039 of record NC_056665.1, read on the forward strand.
GCTGCATCCCAAAGGTTTTAGACTGTCATGTTTAATTTTCATTTGCTTCCCTGTATTTATTTCTTCTTTAATTTCCTGGTTAACCCATTCATTCTTTAGTATGATGTTATTTAACCTTCATATATTTGTTGTCTTTTCAAATTTTTTCTTGTGGTTGACTTCAAGTGTCATAGCATTGTGATCTGAAAATATGCATGGTATGATTTGAGTCTTTGTATTTGTAGATGACTGATTTGTGACCTAGTATGCGATCTAATCTGGAATGTTGCATGTGAACTTGAGAAGAATGTATCGTCTGCTGCTTTAGGATGGAATGTTCTGACTATGTCTGTTAAGTATATCCAGTCCAGTGTGTCATTCAAGGCCATTATTTCCTTATTTATTTTCATCTTAGATGATCTGTCAATTGTTGTAAGTGGGATGTTGAAGTCCTCTATTATGATGATATTATTATCAATAAGTTTCTGTATGTTTATTATTAATTTATTTATATATTTTGGTGTTCCAAGTTGGAAGCATAAATATTTATAATTGTTAGACCTTCTTGATGAATAGATCCCTTAATTATGATATAATGCCCTTCTTCATCTCTTGTTATAGTCTTTGGTTTAAAAGTGAGTTTTATGATACAAATATTGCTAATCTACTTTTATTTTGGCATCCATTCATATGGTATGGTTCTCCATTTCCCCCATACGGTTCTCCATTTCCCCCACTTTCAATCTTCAGGTGTCTTTAGGTCTAAAATGAATCTCTTGCATGCAGCATATAGATGGGTCTTTTTTTTTTATCTGTTCTGATACCCTATGTCTTTTGATTGGAGCATTTAGAGCATTTGGATTCAAGGTGATTATTGATAGATATGAGGTTGGTGCCATTGTATTACCTGTAAGGTTGGTGTTCCTGGTAATGTTCTCTTGTTCTTTCTTGTCTTTGTTGCTTGTGGTTTTTCTTCCCCTAACCAAAGAGTCCCTTTTAATATTTCTTACAGGACTGGTTTAGTGGTCAAACTCCTTTCTTTAGTTTTTTTTTTTTTTTTTTAATCTGGGAAACTCTATCTCTCCTTTTATTCTGAATGACAGAGAGCCTTGCTGGATAAAGAATTCTTGGATGCATATTTTCCCCATTCAGCATGTTGAATATATCCTGGCACTCCCTTTTGGCTTGCCAAATTTCTCTGGACAGGTCTGCTGGGAACCTGATCTGTTTTCCCTTCTATGATAAGGAGTTTTTTTTTCTACTTGCTGCTTTCAGGATTCTTTCCTTGTCTGTGTATTTTGTGAATTTGAGTATTATGTGTCTTGTTGATGGTTGGATTTTTTGAATTTAATGGGAGTTCTCTACTTCTTGGATTTTGATGTCTGTGTCTTTCCCCAGATTAGGGAAATTTTCAGGTATAATTTGCTGAAATAAACCTCTGCTCCTTTTTATTTCTGTTCTTTTTCTCAGACTCCTATGATATGAATGTTGCTGTGCTTTAAGGAATTGATGAGTTCTCTAAGTCTACATTAATAATCCAATTGCCCTTCTTTACCTGTTCTTTTCAACTTCATTATTTTTCATAATTTAATCTTCTATATTACTAATTTGCTCCTCTGCTCATTCATCTTTGTTTTTATTGCCTCCATTTAGGTTTGTATCTTGGTTATAACATTTTTAAATTTCAACCTGACTAGATTTTAGTTCTTTTATCTCTGTAGCAAGAGATTCTCTGGTATCTTCTATGCTTTTTTAAACCCCAACTAGTATCCTTAAGATTATTGTTTTAAATTCTCATTCAGGCATCTTACTTATATATTGATCAAATCCCTGCCTGTGACTTCTTCCTGTTTTTTGTTTTGGGGTGAATTCCTCCACGTTGTCATTTTATCTGGATCACCTTTTTGTGTGTGTGGTTGTTAGGAAAGACTGTTTTATTCCTGCTCCTGAGAGAATGCCTATATTAAGAAGAGGTCCAAGGGGCTCCTGGGTGGCTCAGTCGGTTGGGCGTCCAACTTCAGCTCAGGTCATGATCTCACCATTTCTGAGTTTGAGCCCCATGTCCTGCTCTGTGCTGACAGCTTAGAGCCTGGAGCCTGCTTTGGATTCTGTGTCTCCATCTCTCTGTACCTCCCCTGCTCACACTGTGTCTCTCTCTTTCAAAAATAAATAAACATTAAAAAAATTTTTTTAAAAAAGAAGAGGTCCAAAAAAAAGGGAAAAAAAGGAAACTAGACCCTGTTTCCCTGAAAGGTGAAGCTTTGCAGCACCATATGATTAGTCAACTTGGTGCATGCAGGGGGGTTGTGCTGGCCTTCCTTGGCAGGGTTCTGCTGTTCTGATTCTCAGGAGGACTTGCCCTAGTGGAGATGCACCTGTAAGGTGCAGGGGGGTGGGGCTTGGTGTCAGCAGGTCTGGCCTCCACTGTCTAGAACTGTTTTGCTCACTGAAGTTGGTAAGTGCTGATGGGCTGGAGGGAAAATGACATTTCTCTGCTCTCTTGTCCTCAATGGGGAGCTCACCCCCACCACTGTTCAGAAATCCCCCACAGAAGAGCAAACAATCACCTCTCTTGTATTTCCACCTTCTGCCAGATCTCTGACTTCATCCTGCCTGCATCAGAGTTTCCCACATGCCAGGTGGCACAGTGCTTTTGTAGTTTATCTCATGTGTGGCTGGGTTTCAGAACTCCAAGCTCCAAATTTTAGGGACCCACATGATGCAGACCCATGCTGATCCTCTGGGGGAGGGTCTCACTTTGCCTTTGCTATTTGCTGGTTTGTCCCCAAAAAAGCAGTAGCATGACTATGAAGCGGTTTGGAGTTTATGGTAAAGTGTAGCACAATGCTGATGCTAACATTTGCTGCCCTCAGTCAGTGTCTTCGTTCCAATGCTAGGGAACAGGGTGGCTGTTGGCACCTCCAGTTCTTTTGTCCCCGGAGAGGCCATGCTGCTTCTCCAAAATGCAATTCAAGATGGGAAACTGTCTCTCCCCGTGCAAGTCAAGGGATCTTCAGACCACACTGCCTGCTCCTGGGCCTCTGCCCTCCTTCCCCACAGGAGCACCACTAGGTCCACCTATATGACGCTAGCAATGGCGGACTTCTAAAACTTCAAACTTTGATGCTTATAAAAACTTGTAGTAGTGAGCCCCTCTACTTTTCCCAGTCAATAATTTTGGGGAAGAATTTTTCTTGTGCAATCCCCTGTGCGTGCTGTCACTCTCTCTCTCTCCATGATTCTGTTTCCCTCCCCTTCATAGCACCTACAGTTCTTTATTCCTCCAAATCAACTCTTCACAGCTCCTATCTTACATGATGTGGGCGTTTTTTCCTACCTCTAGTTGTGAAATTTTGCTCTTTCAGTCCTCAGATAAATTTCTTGGGTGTTCAAAAGTGATTTGATATTTATGTAGCCATGAGTGGGCTGGGGCACAGAGAGGGGGAGAGAGAGAATCTCAACAGGCTCTGTGCTCCACACTGAGCCTGATGTGGGGCTCAATCCCACAACTGTGAAATCGTGATCTGAATTGAAACCAAGAGTCAGATGTTTAACTGAATGAGCCAGCCAGGCACCCCATTGGTAAAAGAAATTTGTTATGTGCAAGGAAACCTCCATAATTAGCAGATTTTGCACCATGGACTTTGCATGCTTGAAGGGAGCAGCATCATATATTCAAAGTGCTAAAAGAAAAAATCTGTCGACCAAGAACACTCTATCCACCAAACTTGTCCTTCAGAATTGGAAAAGGGATGACAGTTTTGCAGACAAGCAAAGCTGAAGGAGTCGATCACCACCAAACTGGCCTTAAGAGAAATGTTAACAATAATTAATACCAATCTTCTTGAACTCTTCCAAAAAATAGAAGAGGAGAGGATAATTTCATCTAATTTTATGAAGTCAGCATTATCTTGAGACCAAAACCACAGAAGACAAGAAAAGACAATTACAGGCCAATATCCCTGATAAACATAGATGCACAAATGCTCAAAAAAATATTAGCAAATAAAATATTTATTGAGCACAAATGCTCAACAAAATATTAGTAAACCGAATTCAACAATACATTAAAAGGGCCATACACCATGGTCAAATGGAATTACCAGAGAGATGCAGGATGGTTCAACACCCAGAAATAAATCAACGTGGTACACCACGTTAGCAAAAGGAAGATGAAAATCATGATCGTCCCAATAGATTCAGGAAAGGCCTTTGAACAAAATGCAACATCCTTTCATGATAAACTCTCTCAACAAACTGGTTATAGAGGAAACATCGCTTAACATAATCAAGGCATATATATGACAGGTCTACAGCTAACATCATACTCAATGGTAAAAGGTTGACAAGTATTTCATCTAAGATTAGGAATAACACAAGGATGCCCACTCTTGCCATTTTATTCTGTATAATGGAACTCCTAGCCATTAGTGTCTAAGCAGTTAAGCAAGAAAAAGAAATAATTCATATCCAAATCATAGTAGAAGTGAAACTGTCTTTGTTTGCTGATGGCATGATCTTGAATACAGGAAACAGGAAGAAACCACCAATAACTGTTAGAACTAATGAGCAAATTGAGTAAAGTTGCAGTATACAAAATGAACATGCCTAAGTCCATTGCATTTCTATACCATATCAAGAAATGATCTGAAAATAAATTAAGACTACAACCCATTTATAATTGTATCAAAAGGCCAAAGCACCAAGGAATAAACTTAAACAAGGAAGTGAAAGATCTATACATTGAACACTATAAGACATTAAAAAAATTATTTATTTAAATTCAAGTTAGTTAACATACAGTGTAGTGTTGGTTTCAAGAGTAGAATTTAGTGATTTATCATTTATATACAACCCCCAGTGCTCATCACGAGTTCCCTCCTTAATGCCTATCACCCACTTAGCCCACCCTGCCTCCAGAAACCTTCAGTTTTTTCTCTGTACCTAAGAGTCTCTTATGGTTTGCCTCCCTCTCTGTTTTTATCTCATTTTCCTTCCTTTCCCCACTGTTCATCCATTTCTTAAATTCCACATATGAGTGAAATCATATGGTATTTGTCTTTCTCCGACTGATTTATTTCATTTAGCATAATACACTCCAGTTCCATCCATGTCATTGCAAATGGCAAGATTTCATTCTTTTTCATCACTGAGTAGTATTCCATTGTATACATATACCACATCTTAATCTATCCATAAGTCAATAGACATTTGGGCTCTTTCCATAATTTGACTATTGTTGATAGTGCTGCTATAAACATTGAGGTGCATGTACCCCTTCAAATCAGCACTGCTGTATCCTTTGGGTAAATACCTAGTAGTGCAATTCCTGGGTCATAGGCTTAACTTTCTAAGGAAACTCCATAATGTTTTCCAGAGTGGCTTCACCAGTATTCCATCAGCAGTTCAAAAGTGTTCCCTTTTTTCTGCATCCTCACCAACACCTGTTGATTCTCATGTTATTAATTTTAGCCATCCTGACAGGTGTGAGATGGTATCTCATTATGGTTGTGTTTGTATTTCCCTGATTATAAGCGATGTTGAATATATTTTCATGTGTCTGTTAGCCATCTGTATGTCTTCTTTGGAAAAGTGTCTATTCATGTCTTCTTCCCATTTCTTCAGTGGATTATTTGCTTTTTGAGTGTTGAGTTTGGTAAGTTCATTATAGATTTTGGATACTAACTCTTCATCTGATATGCCATTTGCAAATATCTTCTCCCATTTTGTCGGTTGCCTTTTAGTTTTGTTGGTTTCCTTCAGTGTGCAGAAGCTTTTTATCTTGATGAGGTCCCAATAGTTCATTATTGCTTTTGTTTCCCATGCTTCCAGAGACATGTTCTAGTAAAGAGTTGCTGTGGCCAAGGTCAAAGAGGTTGTTGCTTGTGTTCTTCCCTAGGATTTTGATGGCTTCCTCTCTTGTGAACACATAAGATATTGATGAAAGAAATTGAAGACAGAAATAAATGGGAAGATATTCTCTGATCATAACTGGAAGAACTGATATTGTTAAAATGTCCATATTACCCAAAGAATCTGCAGATTTGATGTAATCTTTATCAAAATCCCAATGGCTTTTCCACAGAAATAGAACAAACAATCCTCACCATTGGGTAGGAGCACAGAAGACCCCAAATAACCAAAGCCACAAAGGTAGAGGCATCACACTTCCTTATTTCACATTACATTAAAGCTATAGTAATTAAAACAGTATGGCGCTGGGGGTGTCTGAGTGGCTCAGTCAGTTAAGCATCTGACTTCAGCTTGGGTCATGATCTCACAGTTTGTGGATTTGAGCCCTGTGTTGGGCTCTGTGCTGGTAGCTCAGAGCCTGGAGCCTGCTTCAGATTCTGTGTCTTTCTCTCTGCCCCTCCCCCACTTGTATTGTCTCTCTCTCTTTCTCTGTCTCAAAAATAAATAAATACTAAAAAAATTTTGAAACAGTATGGCACTGGATTAAAAATAGATATGTAGAACAAAGGAACAGAATAGAGAGTCCAGAAATAAACTGTCATATATAAGGTCAAATACTATTTGACAAGGGAACCAAGAACACAGAATGAGGAAATTATAGTGTTTTCAACACATGGTGTTGTTATAACAGGACAGTCACATATAGAAAAATGAAATTGGACTTGTATCTTGCACTACTCACAAAATTTAACTCAAAATGAATTAAATACTTAAATGTAATATCTGACAACATAATATTCCTAGAAGAAATCATAGGGAAGAACCTTGATAATTGATTTGGTGATGATTTTTTGGCTACAACACCAAGATCACAAGCAACAAAAGCAAAAAATCAAGTGAAACTACATCAGGTCAAAAAGTTTCTGAACAACAAAATAGTCAACATGAAAATTCAACCTGTGGAATGGGACAAACTATTTACAAACCATATATCAGACATGGGCTAATACACAAAGTGTGTGAGGAACTCAGAAAACTCAATTTAAAAAAAGCAAAATATTTTATTAAAAAATGGGAAGAAGAACTACATTGACATTTTTTAAAGGATTATACCAGGCAGCCTCTGGGGGGTTGTGAACCAACAATTGGTGAGCCAGCCAGGAGACAAATGAAATGGGAATGAGGCATTTGTGGGAGAAATCCCAAATCTGCAAGTGACTTCTATATAGTGAGGGATGGCCCATATATTTAGATGCTTGGAGACCACCTCACGAATACAGGGACATCCCCCAAATTGCAGCCAATCTAATGCACTTATTTGAGAAGCTGCAGCAAAAGAGGGAAATGAATGAGTGCCTCAGTGGGCTGGCCTTCACAACAGGCAGATCAACTGGCCACCAAAGTCCAAACAGAGGCTGAAGCTCAAATTAAAAAGTTGGAAGAAGAGCTGAGAGTAGAGAAGGACATGAGGTTGTCCACTCCTCTGCTAGCCTCGGGCCTAGCAGACAGGATGGGAGAGCAGGAAGATAAGCCAGTGTGCTATTGTGCAAAGCAAGGAGGGTGTACATTGTGGCAGGTTAAGGTCTAAGCACTTGTGACAAAGCTTGAATGATGTGTTAAGAGGTAGAATCCATGGAAAGGTGATACAAATAAAGAGCAGGAAGCTGTGATGATTCATCAGAAAACAGATGAAATGCCCCATGCCATCTGACCCCTCATACAAAGGAAAGCAAAAGCACAGCACAACCCCAGCCAGTAGGGCAGCACCCAGCTGAGGAAATGTTCCTGATGAGAGAGCACACTCCTGCTGAGCTTATTGACATAGTTGGTGAGTCCCAGCAGAAGGGCAGGGAAAGTGCCCAGGCATGTTTGGTGTAGCTATGCAATATCTGGGACAATGGCACTTCTCTGACCGGCAGGGGGCAGAGAAGAAGAGCAACATTACCACACAGCTGCCCACCAGCAGCTCCTGCATAGCTCTCAGGGGATCAAAAGTACTCACTTCCTTATAGGTTGGGTGATCTTAGCTTTCAGTGAGGCTTTGCCCAATGTGGGGGATGTTCCTGGGCACATGGGACCCTAAAAACCTACAGGTGTGACATAAAAAAAATCCTTAGGAAACTGGGAACAAAACAGGTAATCCACACTCCTGTCTTTGAAAGTCTTGATCAGGCCACACTCACTGCAGGAATAAAAAAACAAGATTATCCAGTCCACCCCCAGCACCTGATACGGGATGCTGATATTCATGCTGAACCCAGTTGTGGGACAAAATATTTAAGATATTGGGAAATCCACTGCTATCTGGGGGAAATGGATAGACCCCAGGAATGGGCATGGCTATGGGAAAGGCCCAACATAGAGAAGGAGTTTCAAAAACCAAGGACCCCTCCCCACTGGCTGAAAAAATACCCTGGAGGCAATCTGGTTTGACCTCACTGCTGCTGGGACCTAAAGAGATAGACCAACAACCCAACACTGTGTTGGTTGGCTTGTGGAAAGCCATAAAACCCGAATAACAGTCTGCCCCTACCGTCCCTAATACTCCACCTGTTCTAGCAGAGGCCTCAGGGACACAGTCCTATTCAGGGTGGGTGCCTCCTACTCCCCAGGTAGAGGATGTAGAACAAAACCACTTCCAGGTGAGGGCCATTGGGATTGACTAGAAGCCCCATGTTGCGCTCGCTAAGTCCTTCAGAAATAAACACAACATGATGGCTCTGGTGAGAACGGGAACAGAATGCATTCTAATCCAAGGTAACCCTCAGAAGTTTTCTGGCCCCCTCAGTGCCATCGGTGGCTACAGAGCCAATCAGTTATGGTCAGGAAGGTCCCTTCTGACACTGCAAGTTGGGCATTCTGCTTCCTGAGAATATGAGGTTTTTAATCTGCCCCATACCAGAGAACATACTGGGCATTGATAATCTACAAAGTCAAACTCTGCAGGCCTCTATTGGTGAATTCTGCCTCCAAGTTAATCAAACCAGTGCTAATGGGAAACTCCAACTGGAAACTGGCAAGTGTGTCAGCCTTGCAAAGTGTGGTTAACTGTCAAACAATATAACTTGCCTGCAGGCATAAAGAGATGGAACTTATCTGAGACCTGCACCAAGCGGGTTTTATGTGCCCTGATCACAACACTTTCAACAGCCCAGCATGGCCAGTAAGAAAGCCAGATGGGTCACGGTGGACAATGGTGGACCACTGAGAACTGGGCAAGGTGGTGACACATCCATATGACCATGTGGCTGTGTGCAACATTGCCAGCATCTTAGATGCCTTAGTCATGATCCTGGGAGGGGAGCATGCTGATCTGGACTTATCAGATGCCGGTGCCATTTCCAAACAGAATGCTGTGTGTTCATACCTGTCAAGTTGGCTACTATGTCATATTTATGAATCAAATAGCTCACAAACAATGCCTTTTATGATCTACCCCCAGCCTAGAGAAATTAATAGATCAATGATTTGGATCATGGGGATCTTGATGGAAAAGTTGTCAATGATTTTGGGAATCATTGCTTAATCTGTATTTTCTCTGCTGGCCTGTGCCAATATGTTCCATATTGTAGATGTGGCATCTGCCTCCAATGCAGCCAGACATCCACCACAGGCGTGCCACCCCCATGCTAGTGAAACCCCTTTGCTGACTGCTCAGGGTACAGTCTGGAAGAGGGGTCCATGAAATTATAAGAGCTGATCACAAAAGGTAAACTTTGGAGGAAGGTCATTGAGAGGATGTGACCACTGGTTGCCCCAAGGGCTAAACCACCCACTAGGAGGCCCCATGCCTCTTCTCCTGTCCTTGGAATGTGTGTTCCCTGTAGATTGAATGGTCTTAGAAGATGCTCCAAGGTTACAGCCTTGAGATAGTGATGTGGTGCTGAGATTGTCTGAACAGTATGCATGACTAAATCCAGTTTTGGCTTCCATAGGAAAACTATTAAGATTTGGCAGGTGGATACAGAAACCACTCATCTCATGGATGCCTGAGACAAACCTTGTAAGTAAGTTCCTTTGCTCATTAAAACTGCCACCTCCCAACCTGGAGGGTCTTGCCCCTGTCTTTGGTCTCTGAGTACAGGGTCCAGGTTCAGGTTATATCAGGGAAGCTCCTGAGAAGCTTGTAAAGCAACAGACATCCATATGGCTAATAGGTACACTAAGAGATGCTCAGTACCACTAATCAAATGCAAATCAAAACCACCATGAGGTGTCCCCATGCACCTGTTAGGATGGCTATTATCAGAAACACAAGAGACGTTAAGTGTTGGTGAGGATGTGGAGCAAAGACACCCTCTTGCACTGTTGGTGGGAATGCAAATTGGGGCAGCCACTGTGGAAACCAGTTGGAGGTTGCTCAAGAAATTCAAAATATAACTGCTACATGACCCAGCAATTCCACTGCTGGGTATTTATCTAAAGAAAATAAAAACAGGATCTCAAAGAGGCATCTGTACCCCCATGTTTGCTGCAGCATTATTCACAACACCCAAGGTGTGGCAATAACCTAAGTGGGTATGGGTGAAGATGTGAACACAATAGTGTTCAACCGTGAGAAAGAAGGGAACCAAGCCTTTTGATGCACCATAGATGGACCTTGAGGGCATTATTCTAAGAAGAAGACAATTACTGTGTGATATCATTTGTATGTGGAATACAAAACTCCTGGTAGCCAAGGGCTGGGAAGTGGGGGTTTGGGGAGATGTGTAAGGGTATAAACTTGCAACTAGTAGATAAGTCCTGGAGATCTAATGCAGAGCATAGAGATTATACTCAATAATACTGGATTATAAACTTGAAAATTGCTACGAGACTAGGTCTTAGCTGTTATCACTGCAAAAAGAAATGATAATTATGTGAGGTGATGGAAGTGCTCTCTAACCACATGGTGGTAATAACACTGTAATATATAAATGCGACAAATCAACACCTTGTGTGTCTTAAAGTTATGCATACTGTATGCAATGATATCTGAAAAAATAATATATTTTTAAAAGAATATATTTAGGGAAGAGATAAAACAAAACTAACTCTAGCTTTCCATAGTCTGGGGTGCAGATTAGGTCAATTTGGACTTGATGGGCTTTTGAGGAGAGACAGCCCAGGCTGTCACCTGGGCCACTGCAAGCCTGTGCCCTGTGAATAAGAGAGCTGCCTTCACACATCAGTCCCTGACGGAGTATTGTGACCTGCTTGCACGTTGACTCTGGGTGGCATGGCAGTGATGTCATTCTTCTCTGGAGAAAAGTCACATTGCCCGAACCTTCACACTTCCTCATACACTATCTTGGGACTGCCGTCATAAGCTATTAGTTATGTCAGGAGACATGATGGGACGATGATAAATCAGAAAAAGAAAAACACAGAAAATAGAGATTCCTATGCGATGAAGACTCATCACCCAACAGTGCATTTGGAGTGTAGATGAGCCCTAAGGAGGAGGGAGGGGACCCTTACAGAGAGACCTTCCCAGCCACAGGGGATGTCTGCATGGGAGGGACAGAGAGGAGTACAGGAACAAGGTTTGAGGAGTCATGTCATTAACCATCAACACTTAAAGGACATGGCAGTGGGGCACCTGGGTGGCTCAGTCGGTTAAGTGTCTGACTTTGGCTCAGGTCATGATCTCATGGTTAGTGAGTTTGAGCACTGTGTTGGGTTCTGTGCTGGCAGCTTGGAGCCTGCTGGGGATTCTCTCTCTCCTTCTCTCTCTGCCTCTCACCTGCTCACACACACTCTCTCTCTTTCAAAATAAGTAAACTTTTGGGGGCACCTGGGTGGCTCAATCGGTTAAGTGTCTGACTTCAGCTCAGGAGGTCATGATCTTGCAGTTCGTAGGTTCGAGCCCCGTGTTGGGCTCTGTGCTGACAGCTCAGAGCCTGGAGCCTGCTTTGGATTCTTTGTGTGTGTGTGTGTCTCTCTCTCTCTGCCCCTCCCCTGCTCATGCTCTGTATCTCTCTCTCAAAAATAAACAAACATTAAATTAAAAAAAATAAAAAAGGAAATGGCAGTGAGTGGGTATCTGATTCGCCCATTTAAATTTGCCATTAATACTACTAAAATAATGGAATTATCTAGCACAAAAATGGACTGCAGTATCTTAAATGTAGATTGAATGTTGGAAATAGGAAGAAAGTTCAAGGATAGGACATCAAAATATATTTGGAGAAGAGAGGGTAGGGTTCAACGATGTATTTGTAAGAGCACAAACTATATGCATTGAGGAAAGCACTGGAAACAAACATTGCTATAGACTAAAAGTGGTTTTCTGTGGATGCTGAGAGAAGTGCAAGTCCTTAAGTTTGCGAGATTTTTGTTGTTGAAAATACTGTACTTTGTACCTGTATTGCATCGGGAAAAAAAATAGTATCATTACAAATGTCAGTTTAAAAAGTTTTGTCATTCATTTATACATTTTATTTTTGTTAATTTTACACTATACTCTAGAATTGAAAATTATTTAGCACTGAAAATTATTTAGATATGCATAGACTGATTTTCCACTTGCACAATCCTGTTCTGAAGACTGCCATCTGACATTCACCATGGCTCAACTACAGTCACTGTTCAGCTCACTGAAAAGTAGGCAAAAGAAAGAGAGAGGGATTCACATTCACTGGGCTCTCTCTGGATGCCAGAGTCATCCATAGGCACTTGTGCCTGCCTTTCTGGTTGATTTCATTGGGTGCTAGTTTCAGCCTCATGGTCTCAGTCTCCCACATTTGGAAATTTACTCTCCAGGGAGGCACAGCTTGCGCTAGGTGGAACCTAACTCTGGTCCCCTTCCCTCACACCCACAGACACCCCAGTGTGGGACAGGCAGTGTGGGTGGGTGGTAGCCCTCCATTACCCTGAACCCACATTGGGACCGGGGAAGGAGAGATTACCTGGAAAATGAGAAAGAGCTCAGTGTGCAAGAGCACAGTTTTGGAGAAAACTCATGAATTTGTCCCTAAAAGAGCTTGTGTCAAATTCTCTTAATTCTGGAACCAGACACCTCAGTTCAGGACACAGCTGCTGACTCAGGTCCTCTGCGCAGAGTCTTGGGCTCAGTTTGGGCTCTTACAGGCTTACAAAGATACATAGAGGCCACAAGCATGCAGTTTTCAAGTTTTATTTCAGAGTGCTGGTCAGTGACCCATGAGAGACCTGGTGTCAGAGCCGTGATGTGCCTGGGGACCCCTGGAAACATGGATGTCAGCTTTGACTTCTCATTACTGTATTTTCACGGGTGCACCAGGTGGTTTGCCTATAGTTGTTCAGGGGTCTGGAGGCTGATTTATGGATTGCCTTCACCAGCAATCTCTTCCTTAACTTTCACTGTCTTGACAGTTCTGACATTTGTGGCGATGCCAAAGAGGAAGGTAGTGATTAAAGCATAAATTCGAGCAAAGATCACTCTGAGATATACCACGGATTCCTGACTTTGCCTGACTGACCGCATTCTTCTTGGAGGGGGTCCACTGTCTGCGCTCCCCCCAGCACCTCGTAATTTGCAAAATGGAGGATCCCAACCTATGTGGCAATGGCAGTTTCTGTTATTGTTGCAAATCCCCCTACGATTGCATTTCCCAGGCAAACAGTTGTAATTTATTTCACCTATAGTAGCATTGCAGAGGGAATTCTGACAGAACTTTCCAGGAGCACAGGGGGTACCATTTCTCACATGACCAACATCAATTGTTCCTGTGGCACGATGTTCATCTAGTCCCCAACACCAGACTCCTGAGATTTTAGACTGATGGAATCCAACGTGTTCCTGCAACCGAGGGAGGTGAGTGACATTGGTACACTGCAGCCTTCCACACTTGACATCTCGGTCATGACACTGAATAAAGCGTCTGGCTGAAAACTCTCTTCTACAGTGTCCAAATCGGTGGCCTTTTTTATTAATCTGGTAGCAGACATCTGGACCCTCCACAGTGCTTGCACCAAAGATTTCTTTGCAGTGCATAGTACGGTCAGTGCAGTTCCCATGATAGCAGTAGCCTTCTTCACTGCACGGGGTTCCATCCTGCATGTAGAAATCATCAGGGCAGCCAGAAGATCCCCCTTGGCAGTACTCTGGAAGGTCACAGATATTTCGGATTGGTCTGCAGAGCGTCCCAGCAGCGGAGAAGGTGCAGTTTGTACAGCACAATCCTTTATCACAGAGAAATGTACTCTCAAATCTGCAGTCATTACTACAGCAGGGGTTGGCATTACACTCCTTGAAGGAGCCACAGTCACACTGCTCCCTATCCTCCACTATAGAGTTTCCACAACGTACGTGTGTCAGGCTTGCGTTGAAGAACTTCAGGTGTTCACTAAATAGGCAATGCTTTTCAGTACTCAGCATGTTTTGAATGTGCACAAAAGAACAGTTACTGAAGGAATCTGTCAACCCAGGGTATCTGTGCATGATGCAGCTGGACCTCCTCTGGCAGCTGCAATCATGATCATCAAAATACAGACCCAAGCTTCTTCCACAGAGATGAGATGTTATCACCGCTAACAATAAATAATGTCTGCCTAGGTGACCAACCATATGTAGGCTTTGAGAAGAGCAGAAGCCAAACATTCTAGGGTTGTACTGATAATCTTCTGGTCCGTCTTTAACCACAATGAAGGATGCACTAGGTTGTATGACATTGTACAAGTAGGTATGGTGGAATTGGTAGTATTCACCACCTGGAATTCTATAATCATTCATGTTGACTGGATCTCTTACATCAAATACAAGAACTGCAGTTAAGATGGTACCTTATGTCAAGACCTTTATACATTGAGTCTATTAAACTAACCATATCTATCATGAATTTTATACACAGTGTCATATTATTATATACACGATACATTGAATTGGAACTTTGAGCAAATCCTCTTATCATGCCTTTATGGGATGAAAATATCCTATTATTGATCCTGGGGGCTGTACTGGCAGTTTTCTGAGAGAACAGGGGGTCCCTATCCTCCTTATATCCCGGTTAATAAGTAGGTCCCGTTGCACTGATGTCTGCCACTATCTGAGAAACAATGTGTTCAAACCATTGGGAATCTCTGAGGGGTCTGATTTCATAGGCAAGGTCATCCAACTTCATGATACCTTCAAGGCCCCCATAGCACGTGTCCATGGTGACCATGGAAAGAGGAATCTCCTCCAGGTAGCCGAGGTAGTAACAGTCTGGAGGGATGAAGGGGTAGTCCATCTGCAAGGCTCCCTGATCATCCTGAGTCATCATCAGCAGATGTCTGGACCAAAACAGTTTCTTGCGTCGCATGTGGATAACATGTCTCTTGCCACCAAAACGCAGGCTATAGGACAGCCAGCCAGGCATCTGAACGCCCTTGCCATGGTGAAGCTCCTTCTTGGGAATTACCACCTCAGAGGAGATGTAGCGCCATGAGGGACGACCTTGAGAACCCTGCACAGGAGCCAGCACTGCCCAGAGTGAAAACAGCAAGAGGGGCGCCCTCAGGGTGACCTGGCCCTCTGCCAGCCTCATGCCCCTGCTCAGAGACATCTGCCAGTGAGAATGGATAAATGGAGGATCCTCAGCAAAGCCAGGTCTAGACCATCAGACAGAATAGAGGGCTGTGCCCGGTGGCCAGCACCCTGCACCTGGGGGCCCCCCTTGGGGTTCGGCAACAGTCCCAGGGTGTGGCATTGGGTGACCCTGCACATCAGTTAGGCTGGGGTGGATGTGGGAGGGGCAGGTGGGCCATGGTCAAGAGTGGTCACATGGACATGGGTAGGGATTTGGACCCAGAGGCATGGCTCTAGTCAACACCTTCAATCTTTCCTCCAGCTACTTGCATATGGGCTATGCAGTTATATCACCCTTAACTTCTCTATCAAATCCATGTCCTGTGGTACTGCTGGGTCACTTTCTTTGGATGACTACTTTTCCTCATTACAGAGACCACTGCTTTTGCTTCCTTGTAATGCGGAGGTAAACATTGTCAATTTTACCTTTATGGGTGATGCTAAAAATCTCTTTGTAGTTTTGTGTGTCTTATTCTCCTTGGCTATTAGTTTGCAAGCCATTTGATCCTTTTGGTTTTTGCTTTGAAGGTTCCTCTGAGTTCACTGAGGAAAACATTTGTCAGTATTCTGAGTGATGATTGGTGAACTACAAGGTTGTATTTTAGTATTTTCTTATGCCAGCTGGGGAGAACAGAAAGTACTGCTGACCATGTGTGAGCCCCAGGGGTTTTCTCCTCTAATTCCTTATGGGGGTTCTTTCCTGGCCTCTGGCAGTCTCCTCCCATGTATTTTGGTTCCCTCTTCAGCTGGAGATGGAGGGGAGTTGAGGTTACTTTGCAGCTTGCACCATGGAGTCTGCCCATGATCAAAAGATGGTTTTGACCATGGCACTCCCTTGCTTGTTTAAGTACCCTCTACTGCTTTAAAACGCCCTGGGTCAGGGAGAAACCTCAGAGGTGATGTTTGGACAAGAGTTTGCCTTCTCCCCAGTGGCTGGCCTTCTGAATATAGCTCAAATTCCTTTGCCACCCAAACTAAAACTTTGAACATTGACCTTTCCAGCAACAGGCAGCTGAATTTGGGTTTTGATAACAATGAAATGGAGAGTGGAATGGCAGTTGCCAGGGCCTGGCAGGGAGGGTCAATGAGGAGTAGATCTCAAGGGCTATGATTTTGTGTTATGCAAGATGACAAGTTTTAAAGGGGTCTCCACATCATTACCCCTGTAATTAACAATACTGTAATGTATGGTTAAAATTTTGTGAAGAGTCTGGGTCTCATGTTCAGTGAGATCTTACCACAATATAAAAGTGGAAGACACGAGTTTTGCTTCTCACACAACAGTGTGCTGAACTGCATGGACCCACTCTCTACTGATAATTTGAAAACAATTAAAAAAAACTTATATGTTTTGAAAACTAACCCTGAGGATATGTCATTTACAGATATCTTCTTCCATTCCATAGGTTGCTTTTTTGTTTTGTTGATTGTTTCCTTCACTGTGCAGAAGCTTGCTATTTTGAGGTAGTCTCTCTCTATATATAATTTTCTTGTATTATATTAATGTAAATTCAATCTGTTAACATACAGCGTAGTACTCATTTTAGGGGTAGAATGTAGAGAACCATCGCATACATAGAACACCCACTTCTCATTTCACCCAGTGCCCTCCTTAATGGCCACATGCCATTTAGCCCACCTCCCCCACTCCCCCTCAGTTTGTTCTCTGTATTTTAGAGTGTCTTCTCGTTTCCTCCCTCTCTGTTTTGATTTATTTTATTTTTCCTTTCTGTATGTTGTGTTTGTTATATTCCACTAATGTGTGAAATCATAGGATATTTGACTTTTTCTGACTGACTTGTTCCACTTAGCATAATACACTGTAGTTCCATCCACGTTATTGTAATTGGCAAGATGTCATTCTTTTTGATGGCTAAGTAATATTGCATTGTTTATATTTACCACCTCTTCTTTATGCATTCACGTGTTGATGAATATTTGGGCTGTTCCACAATTTGTTTTTTGTTGATAAGGCTGCCATAAAGATTGGGATGCACGTGCCCTTTCGAATCAGCATTTTGGTATCCTTTGGATACCTTTGGTATCCTTGGATAAATGCAATTGCTTGATCACAGGATAGTTCCGTTTTTCATTTTTTGAGGAATCTCCACACTGTTTTCCAGAGTGGCTGCGCCACTTTGCATTACCATCAACAGTGCGAAAGGGTTTCGCTTTCTCTGCATCCTTGCTGACATTTTGTGTTTTCTGAATTGTTAATTTTAGTCATTGTGACAGGTGTGAGTTGGTATCTCATTGCGGTTTTGCTTTATATTTCACTGATGAAGAGTGTTGTTGAGCATCTTTATTCGTGTCTTTTTGCCATCTGGATGTCTTCTTTGGAAAAATATGTATTCATGTCTTCTGCCCATTTCTTCACTGGATTATTTGTTTTTTGAGCGTTGAGTTTGGTAAGTTCTTTATAGATTTTGGATACTAACCCATTGTCTGAGATGTCATACAAATATCTCCCCCCATTTTGTCAGTTGCCTTTTAGTTTTGTTGATTTGTTCTTTGCTGTGCAGAAGCTTTTTATCTTGATGAGATCCCAATAGTTTATTTTTGCTATTGTTTCCCTTGCCTCTGGGGACATGTCTAGTAAGAACTTGTTCTGGCCAAGGTCAAAGAGGTTGGTGCCTGTGTCCTCCTCTAGGATTTTGATGGTTTCCTGTCTCACATTTAGGTCTTTCATTCAATTTGTATTTATTTTGGTGTGTACTGTAAGAAAGTGGTCCAGGTTCCTTACAAGTTCACGATGCTGTCCAGTTTTCTCAACACCAGTTTTTGAAGGGACTTTTTCCATTTGATAGTCTTTCCTGCTCTGTCAAAGATTAGTTGATCATATAGTGATGTGTCCATTTCAGGGCTTTCTAACCTTTCCATCAATCTATGTGTCTATTTTTTGCCAGTATCATCCTGTCTTGATGACTACAGCATTGTAATATAGCTTGATATCCAGAATTGTGATGCCTCCAGGTTTTTTTCTTTTTCAAGATCTTTGGTTATTTGGGGTCTTTTGTGGTTCCATGATAATTTTAGAGTTATTTGTTCTAGCTCTGGGAAAAATGCTGGTATTATTTGACAGGAAATTGAATTATTTGCATTGAATGTCTAGATTGCTTTGGATAGTATTGTCATTTAACAATGATTTTTCTTTTGATCCATGTGCATGGAATATTTTTTCCATTTCTTTGTGTTTTTTCTTCAATTTCTTCCATAAATGTCCCAGACTTTTCAGAGTACAGATCTTGTACCTCTTTACTTAGGTTTATTTCTAGTATATTATGGTTTTGGTGTAATTTTAAATGGGATTGATTCTTTGATTTCTCTTTCTCCTGCTTCATTATTGGTGTATAGAAATGTAACAAATTTCTATATGTTGATTTTGTATGCTACAAATTTACAGGTTTATTGT
This sequence comes from Panthera tigris, assembly GCF_018350195.1. Lineage (NCBI taxonomy): Eukaryota > Metazoa > Chordata > Mammalia > Carnivora > Felidae > Panthera > Panthera tigris. The sequence goes on from NC_056665.1 coordinate 146,207,872, forward strand.
ACCAGTTCTAGCGGGGTTTTTTTTTGGTTGAGTCTTTCAGGTTTTCTATATATGGTATAAAATTCAACTCCAGAACTGAATAATCCTATTAAAAAATGGCCACAAGACATGAATAAGCATTTTTCCAAATGTGACCTACAGATTGTCACTAAACACATGAAAAGATGGTCCACATCACTCCTCATCAGGGAAATATAAATCCAAACTACAATGAAATATCAACTCACACTGGTCAGAAAGGCTGAACTCAACAGCACAAGAAACAACAGGTGTTGGTGAGGATGCAGAGAAAGAGGATCCTTTTGGAGGTGCTGGTGGGAATGCACACTGGCACAGCCACTATGGAAAACAGCATGGAGGTTCCTTAGAAAGCTAAAAATACAACTAAGTTACGATAGAACAAATGCACTACTAGGTATTTACCCAAAGGATACAAAAATACTAATTTAAGGGAATTGTACCTCTATGTTTATAGCAGTTATGTCACAAACAGCCCAGCTATGGAAACAACCCAGCCGAAGTATGCATTGATTGATGAATGGGTATAGAATACGTGGTATATCTACATAACCCCGTCCACGCACACTGGAATATTTCTCAGCCGCAAAAGGAATGACATTAGCTATTGTTAAGGACAGGGATGGGCCTAGAGAGTATTATATTTACGGAAATAAGTCAGAGAAAGACAAATATATGATTTCATCCATATGTAGAATTTAAGAAACAACAAATGGGCAAAGGGACAAATAAGAGAGAAGAGGCAAACCAAGAAATAGGCGATTTTTTCAATGTTCACTTATTTATTTAGAGAGAGAATGGGAGGTGGGGCAGAGGCAGATGGGAAGAGAATCCCAAGGAAACGTCATGCTGTCAGTGCAGAAACCAAAGTGGGGCTGGATCTCAGGAATGATGAGATCAAGACAAGAGCCCAGATCAAGAGTCGTGGGCCTAACCCATGGAACCACGTAAGCCCCACGAAACAGATACTTAACTATAGGGGAAAAACTGATGGTTACCCTGGGGAGGGTGTGTGGGGGGATGGGGAGGTAGTTGATGGGGATTAAGGGGAGGGCTCATCACGAACACTGGGTGCTGTATTGCAATGTTGAATCACTATATTTTACACCTGAAAGTAATAGTACATTGCGTGTTAACTAACTGGAATTTGAAGAAAAACTCAAATAATGTATTTATAGTGCCTGCAAATGGCCATGTTGGCATACAGCCCATGAAGAAGCATTTATTGCAGAAAATATACTACCAGAAAGAATACCTAGACTATTTGAACTAAGGTATGTTCTTTTCCTTTCCCACCCCAGATCAGCAAGTAGAAACTCCAGTGCAAGTAACTGTGACTATAGGCATGTGCCCCTGAGCCTGGCTGCAACCTCCCCTCCAGACTGTTGTAGCCAATACACACGGTTCCCGGTGACCAGCTCCTGTTCAGAGGACTCTTTCCCAGAGGGACAGGATGTCAGTGACCCTAAGCTGTTTGCTGTTGAGGCCAAGCCCCAGCAGGTGCCACTGAGATGTGCGACTCACTCATTGTTGGCAGCCCTACTCCCAGGAATGAAGCTCTGCCCTGGGCACAGTCCACTAGGGATGCTGGGATCCTGATCACCCCAGACCTGACTTGTATGGCAGGAGTCTCATGCCACCAGGACAAGCAAGCCACAAGGCAGTGAAGCTGCCAGCCACCCCTAAACAGAGCCCTCAGTTTCCAAACTGTTTGGAATCCTGTTTGTCCCCGACACGCCCTGCAGCTGCAGACCTTTGCCCTGAGTATTGCCCAGGGTAAGGGGGAGATGGAGTAATCCTCTAATCCAAGGAGCAAATCTGTTCCTATAGAACTGACTTCATTTCCAGCTAAGTGTGAGGAAGAAGGTCTGGGCCTCATGTTGTGGGAGAGTGAGGTGCAGGAGACAGATGGTTTCAGTGGAGGATTCCTAACCTACTCCCCCTCACCTGCAGGAGAGAGCCAGAGCCAGGGACAGTGGAGGGAACAGCTCCTGTCAGAACACATATCAGACTATGGTCTCAACTACTGTCCATTCAGAGCAGTCCGAGGTTGTAGGGTTCAGTCTGTGGAGACTCCATACATCAGAGTGTGGTTGAACATAGGAGTGCTGTCAAATGAAGCAGAGTATCTCATCATGTGGTTTGGGAAAGAAAGAGATAAGGAATGCCCAACCAAACCACTGTCACCATGGTCTGGCTGTGTGAATGTCCCAGGTCACACCACCTCTGTAATTATGGGACTACCGCCCTTCCCTCCACATCATGTCTTTGAGTTTCACCTGGTTTCAGGTGCGCATCAGTAGTGTCACAGTTCTCTGGCAAAGCATCCCATTGATGGAAGTTTCGTAGTTGGTTTATTCCTTTATATTTAGAAAGACTTTTGCCTTATTCTGAGCTTCTAACACTAAGAAAGATGCTATAAATATTTACACACCATTTATTTTCTGAGCATGGGATTTCATTCTTCAGGGACAAATACTCGGGAGTGGTATTTCCAGGTTCCTTTTTATGTCATCCATGTATAATTTCATAAGCAACAGCCAACGGTTTTCCAGAGCTGGTGTTTGTTTGTCAACCTTCCTGCATTGTTTGAGGCCCCACGTATGCTGGATGCTCACCTGGATGTTGTTGTCAGAGTTGTTCCTACCTGAGCCCTTGGGATGTGTGTATAGGGCATCTGTTGCGTTCTTGATTTGAATTTCCCTGACAGTCGATGGTGTGAAGAGTCTTCTCCAGTCAGTAACTAATGTGTCTATAACCTCAAGGATAGGATGTCTACTACACAAGCCTGTGCTTGTTTGATGGAGGTTTGTTTCCTTTCTTCCTATTGACTGTTGAGGGTTGTTAGCATATTCAAGATGCAGGTCCCTTGGTGGTTATGCAATTTGTGAATGTTGTCTCTTACTCTGTAACTTATCTTACTATTGGTATTCACGTGGGCAGATAAGCGGAATTGATTTTCACAAAGTCTATTTATACCATTTCTTTTTATGGGTCTTGTGTTCTTAGCTATAGTTTTCCTTTTCTTGATGATTGATTGCTTATGACTAATATTTTTTTAAAATGTTTATTCTTGATAGAGAGAGAGAGAGACAGAACATGAGCGGGGAAAAGCAGAGAGAGAGGGAGACACAGAATCTGAAGCAGGCTCCAGGTTCTGAGCTGTCAGCATAGGGCCTGACAACGGGGCTCAAACCCTCAAATTGTGACACCGAGACCTGAGCTGAAGTGAGACACTTAACTGACTCAACCATCCAGGCACCCCACTGATTTCTTGACTTACAATGTAACTAAAAGTCTTGTTTTTTTTTTTCTGGTTTCTCTCAATGTTGACATGTTCCCTATTTGGTCTCTGGTGACTTAGAGTTTTGTCGTTTGTTTTTAAATTTATAGACTCTAGCAAATCATTTTCGTGGCATGGTTTTTCCTAATATATGGAAATTATGTGGAAATATATAAAATTGAAGTTCAAATTTCACAAGAGTTGCCATTCTGTGTCTCTTTGGCCAGACTGTTCATCAGATTTGATAGATATGCTCCTGGGGTCCAAAAACACGTTTACCTTTTCAGGTGGTGGGCTTTCTATATGTCTCAGGAGCCGTTGAGCTCTGTGCACACAACCGAGTTTTTGACACAATTTTTCCTTCACAATTCTATGTGAAACCCTCAAAATCCATTTTTTGCATAGCCAATTTTAGACACTTCATGAATAGAACACATTGAAACTCTTGTATCATTTGCTAAAATTATTTTACCCTTGCGTGTGTGGGACTGTAATTTTTCTTCTTCCTTCCAAGGGGAGCTCATATCCCCATTTGTGGAATTCTTCCAGGCTTCTCATCTCTTAATACTTTTCCAACGTGCTGTGCAGTTTTTGACCAAATGAATACTTAGGTTTATTTGTACTCTACCACATTGGGTGATAGGAGCCGCGAGAGAGGCTGCATCATATGGGTTTTTTTTTTTTTTGTCCCCTTGTATGTTACCTGTCATATTGAATGTTTATAGAACATCTAGCCCCTCACTTTCATGAACCACTAACAGGGGACATGGTTCTCTTCAAGAGACAGGAAAGGAAGACAAGGGAGCTGAGAAAGCAAGTCGGGGAAGGAAACCCAGAGCTTCTCAGGAAGCGTCAACTGTCCACACTTTCCAGTTCTGCAGATGTGGGTCCCTGCTGAGGCCAAACCTGGGTTCTTGTGCAGGTGTCTGGACAAGCTGCCCATGATGTGTGGGCGCAGGGGAGTTGGGAAGGGCATCTTTGGTTTGAATTCCAGCCCACCTGGCACTGCTGTGAAAATTCATGAGTATGTTAATTTATGTCCACCATCAGTTAGGGATATAATGAGTAAATGCAAGACGTTAGACTCACTACCTTAGATTCCATGTTCATGACAATTTGTGACAACAATTCTCCCTTCCTTTTTTCCACTTTTTAAATTTTTCAAGTTTGTGTTTAAATATTTGTTAGTTAACATATTGTGTAATATTAATTTCAGTAGTAGAATTTATTGGTTCATCACTTACATTAACACCCAGTACTCATCACAACACGTGGCCTCCTTAATCCCCAACACCCATTATCCCATCCCCCACACACCTGCCCTCCAGCAACCCTCAGTTTGGTCTCTAACGTTAGAGTTTTTTTTTTTTTTATGATTTCTTGCTCTTTTTCCCCTTCCCCTAGATCTAAATTCCCCATAGGAGGAAATCATATGTTGTTTGTCATCTTTGACTGACTTACTTTGCTTAGCATGATGCCCTGTAGCTGCATCAACATCTTTGCAAATGGCAAGATTTCATTCTTTTTTATGACTGAGTAATATGCCATTCTATACATATAGCAGATTAATCACATGGTGGACTTTTGGTCTCTTTCCTCAGTTTGGCTGTCATAGTTAATGCTGCTGTAAACATTGGGGTGCATGTACTTCCTCAAATCAGAAGTTTTGTATGCTTTGGATGAATTCCTAGTAGAGCAATTGCTGGAGTGGAAGATTGTTTAATTTTTAGTTTTTAAACTGTTTTCTGGAATGGTCCGGGCACTTTGCATTCCCACCAAGAGTGTAAAAGGGTTCCCTTCTCTCCTCATCCTCATCAATATCTGTTGTTTCCTGAGTTGTTAATTGTAGCCATTCTGACAGGTGTGCAGTCATCTCTCATTGTAGTTTTGATTTGTAATTCCCTGATGATGAGTGATGTTGAGCATATGTTCGTCTGTGTCGGTTAGCCATCTGAATGCTTTGTTTGGAAAAGTATCTCCTCATGTCTTCTGCCCATTTCTCCACTGGATTCTTTGTATTTTGGGTGTTGAGTTTGAGAAGTTTTTTTAATAGATTTTGGATAGTAAGCCTTTATCAGATATGTGGTTTGCAAATACCTTTTTAATTTCTGTAGAATGCCTTTTAGATTAGTTGATTGTTTCTTTAGCTGTGCAGAAGGTTTTTATTTTGATGAGGTCCCAGTAGTTCAAGTTTGCTGTTGTTTCCCTTGCCTCTCTAGACACGTCTAGTAAGAAGTTGCTATGTCCCAAGTCCAGGAGGTTGCTGCCTGTTCTCCTCTAGGATTTGATGGTCTCCTGTCTCACATTTAGGTCTTTCACCCATTTGGATTTATTTTTGTGTATGGAGTAAGAAAGTGGTTCAGTTTCATTCTTCTGCATCTTCTGGTCCAGGCTTCCCAACACCCTCTGTTGACAAGGCTGTCTTTTTTCCCATTACATAGTCTTTCCTACTTCATCCAAGATGAGGTGGCCATACATTTGTGAGTCCATATCTGGGTTTACTCTTCTGTTCTCTTGATCTATGTGTCTCTTTTGTGCTTGTAGCTTACTGTCTTGATAAGTACAGCTTTGTAATATAGCATGAAATCCATAATCATGAAGCCACCGTTTCTTTGTGTAGCAGAGACATTTCAACACTACTTGCTCCTTAAATCCATGAACATGAAGGTGTTTCCATTTCTTTGTGTCATCCTCAGTTTCTTTCACCGTTTTTAGAGTCTTCAGATTATGGATATTTTAACTCTTTAGGATCCTATTATATTTGGTGCAGTTGTAAACGGCATGGATAGTTTTTTTATTTTTCTTTCTGTTTCTTCATTATTGCTGTGTAGAAATGCAGCCGATTTCAGTATGTTGATACTGTATCTTGTGACTTTGCTGAATTTGTGTATCAGTTCTTGCAATATTTTGGTGGAGTCTTGAGTTTTTTATATAGAGTGTCATGTCATCTGTGAAGAGGGAATGTTTGACTTCTTCTTTTCCGAGTTGTATGCCTTTATTTTTTGTTGTTGTCTGTTTTTGAGGATAAGACTTCCACTGCTGTGTTAAGTAGAATGATGGGTGTGGACATCCCTCTTGTGTTCCTGACAGTAGAGGAAAAGGTTTTTTTTCCCCACTGAGGATATTAGCTGTGGGGTTTTCATGTACGGACTTTATGATGTTGAGGTGTGTTTCCTCTACCCCTTGTTGAGGGTTTTATCAAGAAAGGATGCTGTACTGTCAAATTTTTTTTTGCATCCATTGAGAGGGTCATATCATTCGTATCCTTTCTCTGATTGATGGTATGTATTACATTGATTTACTTGTGACTATTGAACCACCCTTACAGCCAAGGAATAAATCCCACCTGGTCACGTTAAAGGATCCTTTTAATGTCTTGTTGGATTCAATTTGCAAGTATTTTCTTTCTTTTTTTGTAACGTTTATTTATTTTTGAGACAGAGAGAGACAGAGCATGAATGGGGGAGGGTCAGAGAGAGGGAGACACAGAATCTGAAACAGGCTCCAGGCTCTGAGCTGTCAGCACAGAGCCTGACACGGGGCTCGAACTCACGGACCGCAAGATTACGACCTGAGCCAAAGTTGGACGCTTAACCGACTGAGCCACCCAGGCGCCCCTGCAAGTATTTTCTTGACAATTGTTGTATTCTTGCTCATTAGGGCTAGTGGCATGTAAGTCTCATTTTTAGTGGGGTTTAATCTGGTTTGGAACCGTGATCATACTCATCTTATAGAATGAATTTGGAAGTTTTCTTTCCATTTCTATTATTTGGAACAGTTTGTGAAGACAGGAATATTCTATTCTACTTAAATAGAATATTTTACACTCTTCTTAAATATCTGGTAGAATTCACCTGTGAACCTGTCGGGCCCTGGATTTTTGTGTGTCAGTAGATTTTTGATTAATGATTCAATTTCTTTGCTCATTATCAGTCTGTTCACGTTTTCTCTTTCTTCCTTTTTCAGTTTAGGTAGTTTACATTATTCTGGGAATTTATCCATTTCTTCCAGATTGCCCAATTTGTTGGCATATAAATCTCCAAACTATTCTCTCATAGTTGTATTTCTGTGGTGTCAGTCGTGATGTCTCCTCTCAAATTCTGATTATATTTACTTTCGTCCCTTCTCTTTTGTTTTTGCCAAGTCTGCCCATGGGTTTATCATTTTTATTTATTCTTACAAAAACCAACTTATAGTTTCATTCATCTGTTCTACTGTTTTTCTTTGTTTCTATATCATTTATTTCTGCTCTAATCTTTTTTGTTTACCTGTTCCTGCTGGCTTTAGGGTTCATTTGTTCTTTTTCTACCTCCTTTAGTTGTAAAGTGGTTGTGTGTTTGAGACCTTTCTTCTTTCTTGAGTTTGGCCTGTGCTGCTATATATTTCACTCTTCCATCAACTTTGCTGCATCCAGATGGTTTGGAACTGGCATGTTTTCATTTTCATTTGCTTCCATGTATTTTTTATTGCTTCCGTAATTTCCTGAAAATCTCATTCCGCTTTTACTACAATGTTCTTTAACCTAATGTATTGGCAGTGTTGCTCAAATTTTTCTTGTGGTCGACTTCAAGTTTCATAGTGTTGTGGTTTGAAAATACGCATGGAATGATCTCAGTCTTTTTGTACTTGTAGAGGGCTGATTTGTGACATAGTATGTGATCTGTTCTGGAGAATGTTCCATGCACACTCAGAAAGAATGTGTATTTTGGTGCTTTAGGATGGAATATTGTGAATATATCTGTTAAGTCCATTCAGTCCATGTGTCTTTCAAAGCCGTTGTTTCCTTATTGATTTACAGCTTAGATTGTCTTTCCATTGTTGTAAGTGGAGTGTTAATGTTCTCTATTATTACTATTGTCTATTATCAATGAGTTTCTTTATGTTTCTTACTGAGTTATATATTTCAGTGCTTACATTTTTGGGGTATAAATATTTAAAGCTTCAGATCTTCTTGTTGGATAGACCCCTTTATGATGATATACTGCCTTCCTGATCTCTTGTAACAAACTTTGGTTTGAAAACTAGTTAGTGTGATATGAGTGTGATACTTCAACTTTCTTTTGACGTCCGTTAGCATGATAAATTGTTCACCCTCCCCTCACTTTCAATCTACAGGTGTTTTAGGTTGAAAATGAGTCAATAGTGTGCAGTGTATAGAAGGATCTTGTATTTGTTTTTATCCATTCCGGTATTCTATGTCTTTTGATTGGAGCATTTTGCCCATTTACATTCACAGTAATTATTGATAGATATAAACTTAGTGCCATAGTGTTACCTCCAAAGTCATTGTTTCTGGAGATTTTCTCTGTTTATTTCTAGTCTTTGTTACTTTTAGTCTTCCTTTCCCACTCAAAGAGTCCCCTTTAATTTCTCGCAGGGCTGATTTAGAGACCATGAACTCCTTTGGTTTTTGTTTGTCTGGGAAATTCTATCACTCCTTGTATCTGAATGACTGCCTAACTGGAGAAAGTATTCTTAGCTGCAAAATTTTCAATTGCGCATGTTGAGGATATGATGCCACTCCCTACTTGCATGAAGGTTTCTGTAGAGACATGTGCCATAGTTTTTTTTTAATCTTCCCTTGTTAGTTAGCAACTTCTTTTGTGTTGATGCTTTTATGGTTTTACTTTATCTGGATATTTTGCCATTTTCCTATGATATGTCTCAGTGTTGGCCTGCTTTTTTTTTTTTTTTTTTTTAATGGGTGTTCTCTCTGCCTTCTAGATGTGGATGTCTGTTTCCTTCCCCAGCTTGTGGAATTTTCACTATATTCACTCAGCTAAATGTATCCCCCTTTTTCTCCCTCTTATTCTTTTGGGACTCCTTTCAAAAGAATGTTATTACAGTTTATGGAGTTGCTGATTTCCCTAAGTGTATGTTTGTGATGCAATATTTTACTTTTCCTCTCCTTTCCAGCTTCATTTCCCCCATACTTTTATCTTCTATGTCCCTTCCTCATTCATCTGCTTCTTTCCGCCTTGAGGTCATTATATCCAATCAGTTTCACATCTCGGTTACAACATTTAAAATTTCATCCTGACTAGTTTTTAGGTCTTTTCTGTTTGCAGTAAGGGTATCCCTCATGTCTCATATATTTTCCTCAAGCACAGCTAGCATCCTTATGATACTTTTTGAAAATCCTGTTTCATAATGAGAGTTTTCAGAAATTCTGTTTGAGGCACATTAGTTTATGTGTTTTAATTATATCCCTCACAATGACCTTTTATCATGTTTTCTTTTAGGATGAGTTCCTCCATCATGTTGTTGTCTATGTCTCTGCCTTCTTAAATGTTTTAGAAAATCCTGTTATCTTTTCTGCTTCTAGGGTAGTATCTTTATTGAGCAGTGTTCACATACTGTCCAGGGCCTGACACTTCATGAAGGATTTATGTTCCGTGGCACTGTGCTGTCGTGTTTTGGCTGCTCTGTCCCTCAGGACAGTCCTCTGCGGATTTTCTCCTTGCCTCCAGTGGGGAGTGTTGGACTTTGTGCCCAGTGTTGTGAGTTTTAACTAGGTGAGTTTGGTCTGCTTGTTAAAAGAGGCTAATTCCTATCTCCCCTAGAGGTGAGGATATGCCTCAGTGTATGATCAGCTGACTTGGTGCGTGTGGGGGTTTACAATGGTCTTTGGAGGAAGGGGTGCAGTGGTGGTCTGGTTGCCAGGCACTCTTTCCTAGTAAGCCAGCACTTGATGGGGACTGGAGTAGGTGGAGCTTGGTGTTAGTGGCTCAGCTTGCACTGGGGATGCTGTGCTGCTGAGTGAAATCTGTCCATGCTGATTGGTGGGAGGAAATATTGGCATCAGCTCCCTCTCTAGTCCCTGGAGTTGGAGGTCCCAGCCTCCCCTGTTCAGGAAGCCCTCACACAGCGAGAACACTTGTGGGTCCCAGGCTTCCGTCAGAATTTCTTTCACCCTGTCTGCCTCCAAGCCATTGACACATCTGGTGGCACAGGGCTCTTATGTTTTATCTCAGGAGCTCTAGCTGGGTTTGAAAACTCCAAATTGTGTGAACTCCATATGACAGGGACCCCACTGATCCTCTGGGAGAGGGTCTTGATGTGCTGTGCCTGGAGCTGATTTACCCCAGATGGGCAGCTGCATCAATACTAGGGGCTTGGAGTGCATGGTTAAGAACAACAAGAAGGCAGCGTCCAGCTAGCTGCTCTCAGAAGAGGCTCCTGTGCTAATGATCAGGGAATTTTAATGGTGCCTGTCAGCTCTCCTGTCCTATGAGAGGCAATGCCCCGTCTCCCAAATGCACTCCACAAAGGGAATTGTCTCTCCCCATGCGACCCAGGGGATACTCAGACCACAGTTCCCCTTATGGGCCTCTGCCCTCCTCCACAGGAGCACTGCTGTGCCCACCAGACTCCACCCCAATGATGGGATCGACTTTTAAATCTTCAGTCTTTGAGCTCCACGTTTACAGGAGGATGACTTGTCATGATTAACTTTATAGGTTATCTTGACTGCGTCATAGGTTCCCAGATTCACCACTGTTTCTGTGGATGTCTGTGATGTGTTCCAGAAGAGATTGGCATTTCCATCCATGGTTTCTTTCTGCCTGGGCACCACCCATTCCATTAAGTTTGTGAATAGAATCTGATGCAGATGGAGGACGAATTCCCTCATTTTTACTTCCCATGTGCTTGTTTGAACTGGAATATTGGTCTCCTCTGGCCCTTTTTCTGAGAGTTACATCATCAGCTCTCCACGTTCTGAGACTAGTCACTAGTCAGAATCAGACAAGAATTACATCACTGGTTTTCCTGGGTCTTCAGCTGGTGACAGTAGATCATGGGACTTCTCAACATATTTAGTTATGGAAACCAATGACCTTTGGGTTGTGTTCCTCAGGGGAATCTTGACTAATACATGGAGATTGTTTGTCTCTCATTTCAAGTAATTGAATAAAGCTGTAGCTCATTTAAAGTCCTGAGTAGCAAAGGGCTATGAAGAAAGTGTCACGTTGTTTGACTGGGACAAGGGCTGGGTGAGGATAAGGAGGAGCTGTGGGATCCTGTGGTCCTGGCTGCACAGGGAGCGCATCTGGGAATCCTGTAAACGTGCAGCTGTTTTGCCTCAGGAAATCTGTAATTCACTCATGTTGAGGGACCGGAGTAAGCAAGTGCAAACAACTGTGTCTTTGTGCATGTTCATCTAGTTTCCCTATGACAACCCAGTAGCTAATTCAGAGAGTTAATAGGTAAACACAGAATCATATAACCAGGTAGGCTCCCTGGGGAAACTGCTGTGTGGAGAGGAAGCCCCAGACCCTGACAGGAAACCAGCCTGTAACCTCCATCTGCACCTGCGCCTGGGAACACAAAGGAGAATTGTGCATAGTGTGCGCCCCCTGGTGGTGCTGATCCCTTCCAGCAGGGAGGTTTGTGTCTGGGCTCCCAGTGATGTCCCCTCACTGTGTCTTTCGCACAGTAATATGTGGCCGTGTCCTCGGTCTTGAGGCTGTTCATCTGCAGATACAGCGTGTTCTTGGCGTTGTCTCTGGAGATGGTGAATCGGCCCTTCACGGAGTCTGCGTAGCCTGTGCTACCTCCACTACTACTAATTGCTGCGACCCACTGCAGCCCCTTCCCTGGAGCCTGGCGGACCCAGTTCATTGCATAGCTACTGAAGGTGAATCCAGAGGCCACACAGGTGAGTCTCAGGGACCCCCCAGGCTTCACCAGGTCTCCCCCAGACTCCACCAACTGCACGTCACACTGGACACCTGCAGACACAAGACATGTTGGTCAGGAAACTGTCACACATCCACTGTTTCACTCATATCCATTCACAGACTCAGTGTCCCTCGTTCACCATGAATTACCTTTTAAAAGAGCAACCAGGAACACCCAGCCCAGCACAAACTCCATGGTGAGGTGTGTGTGTTCTGTGCTGATCACAGAATGGGAACACCTGGGACTCCTGGGGCTGGGGCTCGTCTCCCAGCTGCACGGTCCGGCTGGGTTGGTTTTATCAGCACAGAAAGGGCCCCATTTGCATGTCCTCTGACATATATATCAATCTCCAGACTTAGATTTGATTGTGTAAAAGTGAATGACAGGGTTAGGGACGCACTTCTACATTAGTTTGTGTGGATGGCGATGTGACAATATGAAGAATTCTTTTTTTTTTTTCAGTTTTGGATCTTTATCTTTATTAATGGAGGCTTCGGCATAATCTTTAAGAAATATTTACCTCAACAGCATGATCACGCATTATTTTCTCTTAAAATATTTTAATTTTTTTATTATTAATTAGTATTTATTTTTAGTTTTAAAAATTAACATCGAAATTAGTTATTATATAGTGCAACAATGATTTCAGGAGTAGATTCCTTAGTGCCCCTTACCAGTTTAGCCCATCACCCCTCCCACAACCCCTCCAGTAGCCCTCTGTTTGTTCTCCATATTTATGAGTCTCTTATGCTCTGTCCCCTCCATGTTTTCATGTTATTTTGGTTTCCCTTCCCTTATGTCCATCTGTTTTGTCTCTTAAAGTCCTCATATAAGTGAAGTCATATGAGTTTTGTCTTTTTCTGACTGACTCATTTCACTTCGCATAATACCCTCCAGTTCCATCCACATAGTTGCAAATGGCAAGATTTCACTCTTTTTGATTGCCGAGTAATACTCCATTGTGTATATTTACCACTTCTTCTTTATCCATTCATCCATCGATGGACATTTGGCTCTTTCCATACTTTGGCTATTGTTGATAGTGCTGCTATAAACATGGGGGTGCATGTGTCCCTTTGAAACAGAACACCTGTGTCCCGTGGAGAAATGCCTAGTAGTGCAATTGCTGGGTCATAGGGGAGTTCTATTTTTAGTTTTTTGAGGAATCTCCATACAATTTTCCAGAGTGGCTGCACCAACTTGCATTGCCCCCCAAAATGCAAAAGAGATCCTCTCTCTGCATCCTCGCCAACGTCTGTTGTTGCCTGACTTGTTAATGTTAGCCATTCTGACATGTGTCAGGTAGTATCTCATTAGGGTTTTGATTTGCATTTCCGTGATGATGAGTGATGTGGAGCATTTTTTCATGTGTCGGTTGGCCATCAGGATGTCTTCTTTGGAGAAGTGTCTATTCATGTCTTTTTCCCGTTTCTTCACTGGATTGTGTTTTGGGTGTTGAGTTTGATAAATTCTTTATAGATTTTGGATACTAACTCTTTATCTGAGATGTCATTTGCAAATATCTTCTCCCATTCTGTCAGTTGAATTTTAGTTTTGCTGATTGTTGCCTTCACTATGCAGAAAGTTTTGATTTTGATGAGGTCCCAGTAGTTCATTTTTGCTTTTTTTCCCCTTGCCTCCGGGGACGTGTTGAGTAGGAAGTTGGTGTGGCCAAGATCAAAGATGTTTTTGCCTGCTTTCTGCTCGAGGATTTTGATGGCTTCCTGACTTACATTGAGGTCTTTCATCCATTTTGAGTTTATTTTTGTGTATGGTGTAAGAAAGTGGTCCTGGTTCATTCTTCTGCATGTCGCTGTCCAGTTTTCCCAGCACCACCTGCTGAAGACACTGTCTTTATTCCATTGGATAGTCTTTCCTGCTTTGCGAAAGATTAGTTGGCCATACATTTGTGGGTCCATTTCTGGATTTCGTATTCTGTTCCATTGATCTGAGTGTCTGTTCTTGTTTTTTTTTAATTGTTTTTGGCATTTATTTATTACTTTTCAGAGACAGAGACAGAGCATGAGCGGGGGAGTGTCAGAGAGAGAGGAAGACACAGAATTCCAAGCAGGCTTCAGGCTCTGAGCTGTCGGCACACAGCCTGATGTGGGATCTAACTCACGAACTGCCAGATCGTGACCTGAGTCAAAGTCGGATGCTTAACAGACTGGTCCACTCAGATGCCCCTGAGTGTCTGTTCTTGTGCCAGTACCATACTGTCTTGATGATTACAGCTTTGAAGTATAGCTTGAAGTCTGGGATTGTGATGCCTCCTGCTTTGGTTTTCTTTTTCAAGATTTCTTTGGCTATTCGGCGGCTTTTCTGGTTCTATACAAATGTTAGGATTATTTTTTCTAGCTCTGTGAAGAATGCTGGTGTCACTTTGATCGGGATTGCATTGAATATGTAGATTACTTTGGGTACTATCAGCATTTTAGCAATATTTGTTCTTCCTATTCAGGAGCGTGGAATCTTTTTCCATATTTTGTCTTCTTCAATTTCTTTCATAAGCTTTCTATAGTTTTCAGTATAAATATTTTTCACCTCTTTGGTTAGATTTATTCCTGGTTATTTTATGGTTTTTGGTGCTACTGCAAATGGGATAGATTCCTTGATTTCTATTTCTGTTGCTTCATTGTTGGTGTATAGGAATGCAACCGATTTCTCTGCGTTGATTGTATATCCTGCCACTTTGCTGAATTCATGAATCAATCTGTAAATTCACTCATGTTGAGGGACAGGAGAAAGCAATGCAAACAACTGTGTCTTTGTGCATGTTAGGGTAGTTTTCCTAGGAAAACAATGATCTAATTCACACAGGTAATGGTAAACACAGAATCCTGTGTCCACAGAGGCTCCCTGGGGAAACTGCTGTGTGGAGAGGAAGCCCCAGACCCTGAGAGGAAACCTGCCTGTAACCTCCATCTTCACCTGCTCCTGGCAACACAAAGCAGAATTGTGCATAGTGTGCGCCCCCCGGTGGTGCTGATCGCCTCCTGCAGGGAGGTTTGTGTCTGGGCTCCCAGCGAGGTCCCCTCACCCTGTCTCTTGCACAGTAATATGTGGCCTTGTCCTCGGCCTGCAGGTTGTTCATTTGCAGATACAGCGTGTTCTTGGAGTTGTCTCTGGAGATGGGGAATCGGCCCTTCATGGAGTCTGCGTAGTATGTGGTACTTCCATCATCATAAATATATGCGAGCCACTGCAGCCCCTTTCCTGGAGCCTGGCGAACCCAGCTCATTGCATATCTACTGCAGGTGAATCCAGAGGCTACACAGGTGAGTCTCAGGGACCCCCCAGGTTGCACCAGGTCTCGTCCAGACTCCACCAGCTGCACGTCACACTGGACACCTGCAGACACCAGACATCTTGGTCAGGAAACTGTCACACATCCACTGTTTCTCACTCTTATCCACTCACATACTCAGTGTCTCCCGTTCACCAGGAATTACCTTTTAAAAGGGCAACCAGGAACACCCAGCCCAGCACAAACTCCATGGTGAGGTGTCTGTTCTGTCCTGATCAGACAATGGGAACACCTGGGACTCCCGGGGCTGGGGCTCCTCTCCCAGCTGCAGAGTCTGGGATGGGCTGGTTTTATCAGCACAGAGAGGACCCCATTTGCATGTGCTCTGACATATATATCAAGCTCCAGTCTTAGATTTGATTCTTTAAAAGTGAACAACAGGGTTAGGGACGCACTTGTAGTTTAGTTTGTGTAGATGGTGCTGTGACAATTTGAATAATTGTATTCAGTGAGTACAGGTGTATATGCAGTCCTGTGTGCATTTTTACAGGTCTTTCATCCACATAGATCATTTTCACTCTACAAGTGTTTTACATACTTTTTGAAGTTTAACCCAAAATACTTCATTCTCTGCCATTTTCACTTGTATAATTTTGTTATTTATTTTGCATGTATTTTCATGCTGGTGTGTAGAATCACAGGTGGTTTATTTTTATTTATTTTCTTTGTTCCTTTTACATCCTGCTCTTTTCCTCATTTAAAAAAACTGGTTCTAATATTTTTTGTGGAATCTCTAGGGTTTTGTTATGTTTAAGATCAATGTCACCTGCAAACAAGTAGTTTTCCTTCCTCCTTACTGATTTAAATGTCTTTTATTTTTTTTATTCCGTATTTTTTTTCTGGTTACGTCTTCCAGTTGTAGGAGAAGAAAGCTTTTCCCTTTTTTCTTCTGGGATTTAGCCAGTGTAAGGATTCAATTGACATAAGACCTATCTACAGGAGAGAATAAATTTCATTTTGTAAGTGCATGGCCTTCCTAATGACATGACACCCAGAGAAAGGACAAAGCAGGTGGCACTTGTGTCTTTCAGACAACAAAACATTGGATTTGGCAAGAGTTAAGTTTGGGGTATTATGTTAGTCACCAAGTAAGTAGGTTTATTTGCATAGCCTTCTTGTCCCTGTATTCTTTATTGTGGTGCTAACAATGGTTCTTCCCTCTTGGTACACGGGAGGGAGTTTTATATCCTGCTGTCAAGGGACGATGGAGAGTCTGAGTGTACTTGGACTCTGTCTCAAGTGACTTTCACCCAAATAAGCAGTGTGACAAGATGACATAGTTTGAGGTGGCATATGTATTCTTCACGTTATCATGGGGAATACTTATGTTAGGGGTGACCATCATTGCCTGGCTCCTGATTTGACAGGAAAGCCTTCAGCATTTTACCGTTCAATATGCTGTCAGGTGTGGGCTTTTCATAGTGGCCATGATCATGTGGAGGTAATTTCCTTCAGTTCCTTTTTAATTGGGTTCTTTTTAAATGATGAACATGTGTTGAATTTTGTCTAATGTTTTTTTGAATCAATTAATGATGGCTTTGATTCACTCATTCCCTCTGGTAATGGAGGACATCACAATTATGCATCTGTGTATGTTAAAGGATCCTTGCATCCCTGGAGTGAATCCCACTGGATTATGTTGTAGGATCCTCTCAATGTTCTGTTGAATTCAGTATGCTCAGATTTTGTGAAGGAATTTTGCATGTATGTTCATTTGAGATAGTGACCTGTAGTTTCCCTTCTTGTGGTGTCTTTCTTTGGTTTTGGTGTGAAAACAATGCTGTCCTCACAAATTTTATTTGGGAGTGCTGTTTTTTTATCAGTGGTTTGTAATAGTTTGAGAAATATTGGCATTAATTCCTCTTTAAATGCTTAGTAGAAGTTTTAATAAAGCCATGGACTCCTAGGCAGATTTTTTGGAGGGTGAGGTTTTAGATAGAGAAATGTTATTAATTTTTCTTTTGTTCATTTTGTATTTTTCCATGATACAGTCTTGGTGGCCTACATTATGGCATAAAATATGTAATTTGTTCCTGGTGATCTAATTGTTGGCCTATAAATACCTAAGTGTTTCTTTAATGATCCTTTTCATGTCTTTAGTTCAGTTTTGTCTCCATTTTCAATTCTGATTGCATTTGTTTGAGTCTTCCTTATTTCCCCAGGCTACCTATTTGTTTCAAATTTTACATACTTTTCCAAATACAAATTTTTATGTAATTGATTTGTTTTCTGTATTTGTGATAGTCTCTATTTTCTGTCTGCTTTATCTTTTTATGGTATTTTCATGTTTATCTTGTTATGTCAATAAAAATGCCAATGAGTTTTTTAAGGAACTTGAAAAATATACAATTCATATGAAAGCACACAACACATGGAAGCAACAAAACAATCATGACGTCGAGAGAACCTGGAGACATCACACTTCTCTCTTTCTAAAGATATTGCAGAGGTACATTAACCACAACAGTGTGCTGCTGGCATCAAATGAGACATTTAGACCAGTGGAGCTCATTACGGAGCCCAGAAGTAGAAGTTTGCAGATGCAGTGAGCAAATCCTCCACGAGATTTCCAACAATGCACAGTGGGGGGAGGATAGTGTCTCCTAAACATGGTGTTGACTAGGGGCACCTGTGTGGCTCGGTAAGTTGAGCATCCCACTTCCACTCAGGTCATGATCTCACGGTTTGTGGGTTCGAGCCTCACATCAGGCTCCTGCTGACAGCTCGGGGCCCGGATTCTGTTTCTGCCTCTATCTCTGTGCCTCCCTACTCATGATCTGTCCCTCTCCCTCAAAAACAAAGTAAAAAGTAAAAAATAGTATTGATATATACATGCAAAATAATAACATTTGGCCATAATCTTGCTTCATACATATACGTCGACACAAAAAAATCTTAAAATGGATGAAGGATTAAGAAGAACACTTGAACCTAAATGCCTTCAAAGAAAACATGAAAGATAAATATGACATTCACTTGAGAATGATTGATTTGATATAAAAGCAAAGTCACAGAGAACAAAGCAGGCAAGGGGGACTACATCATACCAGAAAAGGGGCAAGCAAATATTTGCAGAGCTAGAAGGCAGTCTATGGGAGGGTAGACATTACAATAAAAAATATTGAAAAGGAGTTAATATCCAAAATGCAGGAGAGACAATAAGGAGTTCTCATTTCCCTGCCATCAGACCACACCTCAAGCTTCCCCCTTTCCCTAATGGAGACCCACCTCCATTCAAAGTGCTCCTCAGAGGATGAGTCTTAAAAGATGTGCCCACTAGTGTCTGGGCCTCACATGCACAAGAGGATGGATTGCCCCCAGTGCAGAGCCTGTGCTCAGGGGGCCTGAGAAAGGAACTGCCCCCACCCATCAGTAGCCAGATGCTCTGTCTTGCTGCAGAGGGAGGACCTGACCCTGTGATAGACTCTGTTACCGCAGGATGTTCTTGCTTTACCTCCTCACCGTGTAACACCCGGATCTTGTGAGTAAAGAAAGAACAGAATTTGATTCAGAAGACAAAGCTACTGATTTGTACAATGTAGGAACCATAAAGTCTTTTGTCATCTATTACCCCCCCCCCCCATCTTTTGTCCCTAACCAGGCTGCCGCTCATGCCTCAATTCCTGGTGATGAAGATGCATTCCTGGAATGAACATCTGCTCAACTTTCTTGTCAATGCCATTGCAGTCTGATTCAAAAGTACTCTTTTCATGTATGCTTGGGGAAGGCAACTAAGTAGGGCTCAATAGTACTCCCAAGTTCTTGAAGCCAACTTACATTCTGTGCCTTCACCCAAGGCTGCAATCTTGTTTAGTATGTCTGTGACTTGTCACTGTATTACCAAAGGAGCCAGAGAGCCCTTGCAGACTCCCCCACCCTCCTAAAGCACAAGCCGGTCAGGGCCATACACCCTCCTGTCTTCTTAATGTCCATGGTTGCAAACAGCTACTGCCAACGAGGACTATGTCACAGTGCTTCAAAACTCCCCACAAAGTGTCTTGTCAGTTTTTCACATCCCTCTCACAGGTACAAAAATGCAGTTGCATAAGCTTCTAAGGAAACCTGGCTACTGCTTCCCAAGGACCCCTAACTTCACTGCCTTTGCTCTGTCTCTGTGAGCCCCTCACCCCTACCTGATGCTGCCACAGATTTCTTTTCGTGGCTTTCAGAGTCATTGACCTACTTTAAAGTGTTAATATTAGCTCTGTGCACACCGCAAACTCTCATCTGTCTGAATATCAATAACATGTTTCACCTCTCATTCCATGGAAATGGAGTGGCTGCAGGTATCCTGTGACAACCTGTGCCTCTCGGATATGTCCTATAACTTTCTTCCCATGAAAATTAGACCTTGGGCCATCAGGCCCCACTGCATGCTTGTACCCCCACAGCTGCTGTCTGGATACATTAGGATCCCCACTCACCTCTGTATTCCTCTCTGACAAGTTTGTAATTTCCAGGCCCACCACCTACCTACCAGCAGGCCACTGACCAACCCCTCCATCATCTTGTGTCGTGTTAACAGTTTAAATTGGGCTATCCCACTCCCCTCCCTAAAAAGGGAGACCCAGGGCACCTGGGTGGCTCAGTTGGTGGGCGTCCTAGTTCAGCTCAGGTCATGATTTCGAGGATTGTGAGTTTGAGCACTGCATCGGACTCTGTGCTGTCAGCTCAGAGCCTGGAGCCTGCTTCAGATTCTGTGTCCCCCTCTCTCTCTGCTCCTCCCAACTCACACTCTTTCTCTCAAAAATAAATAAACATTAAAAAAATTTAAAAGGGGAGACCCTACTTCATTCCACATGATTGCCCTCAGCTACAGGAATGGTTTCGGGGATCTCTGGTGGTCAACCCTGAGTTCTATTTAAAAAAAAAATTAACATTTATTTCTTATTGAAAGACAGAGACACAGGGTGTGAGCAGGTGAGGGGTAGATATAGTGGGAGACATAGAATCTGAAGTAGGCTCCAGGCTCTGAGCTGTCAGTACACAGCCCGATGTGGGGCTTGAGCTCACAAACTGCGAGATCATGACCTGAGCTGAGGTCCATAGCTTAACCAACTGAGCCACCCAGGTGCCCCACCCTGAATTCTGTTTTGTGACAGCTTCTGTATGTGGGGAAACATAGGAGCCACTCAGGCCAGTTTCCCTACTAGAAGTACTCCAGGCGTCCTCTCTGCCTGCTGTGAAATCAGCCTAAGCCACTGCACTCCCAGGTTTTCCCAAGCTTGCACATCTGCAAAGGGAAAGACCGCCACTATTCACAGGCATTCCAGACATGCCCTGGAGTCTTCAGGGCTGTTGGCACCCTCTGGAGATCCCACAGGTCCTAACCGCCATGAGTACCAGAGGACAGAGGACATTTTTCCAGCAGGCCTATAATTGCTGCCCTATTATACGCAACTGATCTTTCTGCTAAAATTGCTAACAGTCACTCTCCAGCCCAAACCGTGAGGAGACTGTCACTATCTCTCCAGCGACTGACAGAGCTCACAAGGCTGTCAAATACACAGCCAAGATCAGAGGCCCCTGTCCTTTCCTTCATTTTAGAAGCCTGCCTTTTTCCCTGACTTGGACTATTGTTTATCATGTAAGTTCCTCACAATGGGAAAAGACAGGTAGACAGATAATGATCAGATGGGGTGTACATTGGGGTTGAGTGGGCCTCCTGAGGCCCCTTTCTTCTCTCCTTTGGTCTTGCACCAACCCCATCAGATGGGATAATTAAGAAACTGAGAGACAGCGGGTTCTTCCCAGGCATCCACTAAACCTCTGACTAAATTATTTCCCAGGGCACTACTTGTAAATCTCTCCAAGTTTTGTATAATATCAGCAGGCCCCAGCGAGTCCCTCTAGCCCCTCCCTACCCACTGGGGCTCTCCAGATGGATTTGACAAATCGGCTTCCTGTTTGGTTAATGGCTGCATGTTTGGTGGATGGATTGATGCTGTCTGACTGGACATGCCAATGCCACGACTGTGGTAAAGAATGTAATGCCTGAAATGGTTCCTGGATTTGCCATTCCATTATGGATTTAGCCAGACCAAGGAACTCACTTCAGCACATAGACAAACTACGTACTTGCAAACTTGGGGGTGATAATTAGAATTTCATACCCCACATCATCCTTAATCATCACAGAAGAGGATGATGAGGATATGTGGATTAGGGGAACAGATATGGAACATGAAAAACTAGACACAAAATTCCTTCAGGGAAAATCTGCCTGGAAACTGGCCTGGAACATCCAGAATAATTGTCCTTGGCCCTTAATGAGATTTGGAATGCTCCAAATAGCAGGCAGGGACTGACCCCCCTTTGCAACAGTATTTTCGAAAGGAATCCTTAACCCTTTCTTTACTGATTGGGTGAACTTCATGATAACTTATATGACCAAGTTGATGCTATGCATAGCCATGTCCAAGAACTAACAGGTACACTTGGGTCATATCATCCACAGACAATAAGAACATGGCCTCTGCCACTGACTAGCCTTGCCACCCTTTCTACAGAATATGGGACGCTCATCAGGTCTTCAGAGAGCACCCAGTGCCACCTCGCTGAGAGGGACCTTATGACGAACTCCTAACCGACTACACTGCCATCAGAATAAGGGAAAGATTCTTCTGGATTCACGCAAGCTGCACAAAATAGTTCCAGATCGCCATTGTCAATACCGTGGATGACCATCCCCATGATGACCATTGGTAAGGATTCCCAGAGCCAATTCCCAGGCTTCAGAAGCACATGGCATCACATAGTAGGTCACGGATCAAAAAACTGCATTTCCACCCTGTTTTATTTTCTGGCTCTTTCCTGTCAGGAAAAAAAAAAAAAACTTTTTAAAATGGAGCCTACCCTTCCCCCCACTATTAAAAGACTGACTACATTTCCTGCTCTCCCTCTGAACCTCTATGACTGTCTGTCTTCAGACTGTATCTGCCCCATTCACCTGCGTAGTTATCTCAGCAGGTCAGACACAGACCCTTACAGCAGTTTTCCAAGTCCCGTCTACAGTAAATAATCAGTCTGATTGTCAATTGTTTTGTCATCGGGATAGCAAGTAAGCACCCAAAGTAGTGTTATTTCCTGCCAATGTAAGCAGGTGAATGCACCATGTGGATGGACAAATGGAAGGGTGTGGTATCCACAACCAGAACGACAATGTCACTCTGCCTTTCCTTCCACTGCATTGATTTGGACCACAACTTTGATGGAAGCTTCAGGATGGTCCTTTGCTCAGGTGAAGTATTGGGAGAGAATACTTCCCTTTGTATGAAGACAGTCATGGTGCTAGGTTCTCTCTCTTGGTGACATAGCAAGGCAATCTGGTGCCAGGTGGTCACAAGGTGCTCCAGCATAACCCCCATGGCACAAACACTTTCCAGATCCCAAAATGTTTCATTGGCACTCGGACTACCTGTGCATCAAGTGGCATAGCTCAGCCACTTCCAGGTAAGGCTGCCTAACAGCACAAGTCATATGAGAGTAGACCGAAAATCTGGAGTAGCTCAGTCAGGTGACAAAACCCACCTTATAGCTGCTGAAGGACTGCAGGCCTCCCATGTCTCACAAACTTTCAGGAATGTATGATAATTGACCAGTGACAGTGACCCTCAATTGCCCAGACCAGTGGGAACTCATGACAGGCTCTACATGAGCTGGTCAGGCTAACATCTTGGCACTCTTTGGCCTGTTAGGAATTCCCAAGGCAGCAGGGTAGAGATGTACAGGTTGAGAGCAGACTGTGGCTGGGACTCCTTGGTCATCGATGCTGAATGGGACATACTGGCTAGCTCAGTCATGACAGAGTCTCCCCTGTGGCCCTTGAGATACCCTCAACTGCCTAGACAGTCTTGGGAATGTGAGCCATCTTATGGACAGCTGGGAATTTACATTTCAGTAGTGAACTGTAAAGCACCACCTGTTAGGAGGGGCTTTAATGCCCGTCAAGTGGGCAGACTGAAAGGAGAAATGGTGTGTTTAATGTCCCCCCTCCTTCAGCAAATCTTGAATTATGGGGTGCAATTACTCTGTCCTCTATTGCACACAATATGGATGTGCATATACTGTCTTAATTGGATGTAGGGGGGTGCAATATGCAGTCCTACAGACTCCTGATATGTAGTTCCCCCCAGGAAAGCCAGGCACTGGGTTTGTTCCCACTGGCCTTGATGGCATGTGAGGGCATCCACATCATTAACAAGACGATGCAGGGTCAAAGGGGCCATCATTGCTAAAAGGGATTCAGTAAAGATTCTTCCAATAGTGACATTAAAGGGATGTTGAGACCCTTCTACTATCCCTCCCTTTATACCTTGTAAGCTAAAGGACACCACACTTATATTTGGAGGGGTTCCTGGGAAGCACTGTACCTTGGCTTCAGGGTCAATGAGAGAAATAAAGTGTTGTCTGTGTCTGTGTCCTACACGGTAATTATAGAAGTATATAGGCAATTGTCCCAGGAGGAAGGACATACACCACAAACCTCCGGGTCCCTAGGCAGGGGCCTTGGCATCTCCCCACCCACTGGGATCCCAGCACCCCACTATCAGGGCTGTCATGTCCAGAGAAGTGATGGCAACCACCCGAAGGGTAGGAACAGCATTCTCTCGAAGATCCCAAAGAGTCTGATCAAAGTTTCTGACTTGTGTTCAGGCTGTCCTGAGATTAAGTCACTAGGGACCCCTCTTCTCAGAGCTGTGCATAAAGAGAAGTGTGGGCATCATCTCTAGAGCAAGAGATCTGGGTTGAAGTTCCACCCCTTGGTGGGGCACTGCTGGGACCCTCCTGTAGGCTCCTATCTATGGAGGTGGTGATCCCATCAGCATTTGCAGCAAAGAAGTCTTGGGCTTCTTGAAAATTCTCCTTTTCACATATGACTATGGCATGCATGCTAATGCCTGCTACACTAAAGCTGGTATTTCCATGAATTGTATTGGCACAAGGCTTAAGATCAGAGTGGTCCTTCAAGAAGAACTCCTTAGATTCTGTTGTCAAGTGCCTCTCCTCCAGGTGGAAATGGACAAGGGCTCATGGGCACATGACATAAGGGAAACAAAACAAAACAAAACCCAAATCCCACACCCATTGAATTGTCCCCATTCTATCTTAGAGTTGGATTGCATCACCTGGGCTTGACCTCTCCCAGTGGGCCTGTGCTGTCGTGCCATAAAAATCCAAGTCCGGAGAATCAGAGCTTCTTTCTTCCTACCTCTGTGGGCTCTGGGGCCCTAGGGAGCCTCTTCCTCAGAGCCTTCCCCTTTTTCCTTGGTGTGTGTCTCTTGCCATGTGCCTTGGGGTGATTGTCAGAGCCTTTTGATACAGTGAAAAGACTGGAAGCTCCGTAGGTTGTCTCTAAGTAAACAGGCCGCTGATACCTTGAGCTTTTCAGTGATTTATGAATCTGGGGCACTTGGACCAATCCAGACAGCTGTAGTGTGTCAAATGTTTCAAGCAACAGCTTGGAGCCAATTGTGAAGACCCAGTAGAGCCAATCAGTATCCTTGTCTCCCTCCCTTTGGACAAATGATTCCAGGAAACCTTGCATTTTCATGAGGGTGTAGTTCCTGTCACCATTTCTCTCTTTCACACTGGTCCGTGGATATGCTGGTGTAGTGAAGACCTGGGATAGAAGTTAACTCTTCCCAGACACGTGTGATTAGGCCTCCCACGCTGCAGTGTCCCCCTCAACACCTGTCAAATAGGGAGCCATTGTCAACAGCAGTGACGAATACAGCCAGTAGGGGGAGGTTGCCTTGGCTGTGTCCTCCGCCCAGGGAGACATGAGGCTCCTGGTAGAGTTGCCTCTGTCACTAGGTAGGCATGGCTAAGCAAACACATCACCAGGGTACTGGCTGCAACACAGTGGACCCAGCAGCTGGCATCTTCTTCGACACTAATCTAGGCATATGGTCTTCGGTGTCCAGCAATATCTCACTTGGAGATGAGTAGGAAATACACACCTCTGGAACCCCAGGACGGTGCCTGATTGTTGGTCTCTGCAGGGAGTCTGACCTTTTATGGCACTGGTAACTTAGGGTAGGGGTTTCTGGCAACACCTGGCATCAGCCCAAAGCAAAGCTACAGACCACCGGCAAGCTCCAGCTCCTTCCCAGAGCAGCTGAGATGTGGGGGTGAGGAACGAGTGAGCCATTTTCAGTGCTAACACATTGTTGGAGGGCACCACCTAGGCCCCCAATCCCATCCCTGGGGACAAATGTGTTGGGGACCCCAGCTGTTGTACAAAATTAAGAACATGTAGACTGTATCCTGCTGAAGGAATAGGCAAGAGCCATTGCTCAGGGGGTGGATAGGCAGCTCCCTAGGCATCTGAGCTCTGGCTTTGGATACATGAGATGCATGGGGCCCTCCTGACTCAAGGTGGGTTTTCCGTGCACCCCCAACAAAGGAAATGGAGGCACAGGATTTATGACTCACAGGGCCCAGAAGCAAGGGTACACAAGGACCTTGGGAAGGGCAGGCCTCCTTCCCACAATCCCAGTGATCAGGGCACAGAAAACAGGGTAGCAAGTACCTGATTACTTGAGAATGCATGGGGCTGAAGTCCCTAACTTTTCACAGGCTCACCTCTGTGTGGTTATTTGAGAAGGCTCTCAGAAAACCAGTGGGCATCCTAGGCAGATCCTTATCTAAGGTTAAACTCACTGAAAAGTAGGCAAGAGAAAGAGAGCAGGGATTCACATTGATCGGACTCCAACTGGATGCCAGAGTCATCCATAGGCACTTTGCCTGCCTTTCTGATTCATTTCATTGGGTGCTCCATTCAGTCTCACGGTCTCAGTCTCCCACATTTGGAAATTTTGTCTCCAGGGAGGCACAGCTTGTGCTAGGTGGAACCTAATGCCAGTCCCCTTCCCTCACAGCCCACAGACACCCCAGTGTGGAACAGGCAGTGTGGGTGGGTGGTAGCCCTCCATTATCCTGAACCCACATTGGGACTGGGGGAAGACAGATTACCTGGAGAATGAGAAAATGTTCAGTGTGCAAGAGCACAGTTTTGGAGACAACTCATGAATTTGTCCCTGAAAGAGCTTGTGTGAACGTCTCTTAATTCTGGAAGCATATACCTCAGTTCAAGACCCAGATGCTGACTCAGGTCCTCTGCACATAATCTCGGGCTCAGTTTGGGCTCTTGGAAGCTTAGATATATACGTAGAGGCCACAAGCATGCAGTGTTTAAGGTTTATTTCAGCGTTCTGGTCAGTGAGCCATGAGAGATGTGTGTCAGAGCCGTGATGTGCCTGTGGACCCCTGTGTCTCCTGCAGACCCCCGAAACGTGGATGTCAGCTCTGCAGCCTCATTACTGTATTTTCACACATGTGCCAGTTGGATTGTCTATAGTTGTTCAGCAGTCAGGAGGCTAATTATGGATTGTCGTCAGCAACAATCAGTCCCTTAACTTTCTCGGGGTTGATAATTTGACATTTGTGGCGACACCACAAGGAATGCAGCTATTATGGCTTAAATGGGACCAAAAACCGCTCTGAGATATAACAGGGATTCATCCCTTTGCCTCACTGGCCGCCTTCTTCTTGGAGGGGTCCACTGCCTGTGCTCCCACCAGTGCCTCGTCCAGTGCACCATGGAGGATCCCAGCTTATGTGGCAATGGCAGTTCCTGTTAGTGTCGCACGACCCTCTGTGACTGCATTTCTCCGGGATACAGTCATAGTTCAGCTGAGCCACACTGCCAGTGCAGTAGGTGTCCTGACAGAGCTTTCCAGAAGCATAGGGGGTACCAGTTCTCACATGACCAATCTCGGTTGTTCCTGTGCTACTATGTGAATTCAGCCGCAAACACCAGAACCCTGAGATCTCAGATGGATGGAATCCAACATGCTCTTGCAGCTGAGGGAGATGTGTGACGATCCTACACTGCAGCCTTCCACACGGCTCGTCTGTGTGGGAACAGGGTTCAGCGTTGAATTCCCCAGGGTCTTGTGCAGTGTCCATATCAGCTGCTTTTTTGATTTATGGCATAGCAGACATCTTCACCTTTCCAGAATTTGCAAAGATTTCTTGGCAGCGCATAGTGCGGTTAGTGCAGTTCCCATGATAGCAGCATCCCTCTTCAGTGCATGGGGTTCCATCTTGCCTATGGAAGTCATCAGGGTACGCCAAGGACACTCCACAACCCTGCCTTCATCCTGTCTGTGTCGAAACCATTGGCCCTCCTGGCATCTCAGGGCTCTTATGTTTTATCTCAGGAGCTCTAGCTGGGTTTGAATACACCAGATTGTATGAACTCAGTATGACAGTGATCTCACTGATCCTCTGGGAGAGCATCTCGCTATGCTGTGGTTGGAGCTGGTTATCCCAGAAGGGCAGTTGCATGAACACTAGGGCTTGGAGTTCATGGTGAAGAACAACAAGAAGCAGCGTCCATTTAGCTGCTCTCAGCAGAGGCTCCTATGCTAATGACCAGGGCAGTGCAACGGTGCCTGTCAGCTCTCCTGCCCCATGAAAATGCACTCCAAGAAGGTAACTGTCTCACCCGATGTGACTCAGGGATCCTCAAACTGTAGCACTCCCTGTGGGCCACGGGGCTGCTTCTCCCCTGGAGCACTGCTACGCCCACCAGACTCCACCCCAGTGATGGCATGGACTTCTAAACCTTCAGTCTTTGAACTGCACATTTACAGAAGGTTGACTTGTCATGATTACCTTTATGTGTCATCTTGACTGCGTCATGGGTGCCCAGTTTCCCCACTGTTTCTGTGGATGTCTGTTAACTATTCCAGAAGACACTGGCATTTCTATCCATGGTTTCTGTCTGCCTCGGCATCACCCACTCTGTTAAGGTTCTGAAGAAAATCTGATGCAGAGGGAGGAAGAATTCCCTCATTTTTACTTCCCATGTGCTTGTTTGAACTGGAACAGTGGTCTCCTCTGGCCCTTGTTCTGACAGTTACATCATCAGCTTTCCACGTTGTGAGACTAGAGAGTAGTTCAGAATTAGACGAGAATTACACCTCTGGTTTTCCTGGGTCTCCAGCATGTGAGAGTGGAAGGTGGGGCTTATCAATGTATTCAATCATGTAAACCAATGTGCTTTGGGCCCTGTGCCTCGGGAGAATCCTAATAAATGGAGATGAATTACCTCTTCAGAGGAATTGGATAAAGCTGTAGCTCATTTAAAGTCCTGCGTAGCAACAGCCAGTTGGGAAGTGTCATGTTGTTTTATTGGGACAATGGCTGGGTGAGGATAAGGAGGAGCTGTGGGATCCTGTGGTCCTGGCTGCACTGGGAGTGCATCTGGGACCCCTGTAAATGTTCAGCTGTTGTGCCTCAGGATATCTGCAATTCACTCATATTGAGGGACAGGAGTAAGCAATGCAAAGAACTGTCTTTTGTGGACGTTAGTGTAGTTTTCCTATGACAACACAGTATCTAATTCAGAGAGTTAGTAGGTAAACACAGAATCTTGTGTCCAGAGAGCCTCCCTGGCAAAACTGCTGTGTGGAGAGGAAGCCCCTGACCCTGACAGGAAACCTGCCTGTAACCTCCATCTGCACCTGCCTCTGGAAACAGAAACCAGAATTGTGCATAGTGTGTGCCCCCCTGGTTGTGCTGATCCCCTCCTGCAGGGAGGTTTGTGTCTGGGCTTCCATTGGGGTCCCCTCTCTGTGTCTCTTGCACAGTAATATGTGGCCGTGTCCTCGGTCTTGAGGTTGTTCATCTGCAGATACAGCGTGTTCTTGGCGTTGTCTCTGGAGATGGTGAATCGGCCCTTCACGGAGTCTGCATAGTATGTGCCGCTTCCATCATATCAATCCGTCAGACCCACTGCAGCCCCTTCCCTGGAGCCTGGCAGACTCAGTCCTTGCTGCTGCTACTGAAGGTGAATCCAGAGGCTACACAGGTGAGTCTCAGGGACCCTCCAGGCTGCACCAGGTCTCCCCCAGACTCCACCAGCTGCACGTCACACTGGACACCTGCAGACACCAGACATCTTGGTCAGGAAACTGTCACACATGCACTGGTTCTCACTCATACCCACTCACATACTCAGTGTCTCTAATTCACCATGACTTACCTTTCAAAAGAGCAACGAGGAAAATCCAGCCCAGCACAAACTCCATGGTGAGGTGTCTGTGCTGTGCTGATCGCAGAATGGGAACACCTGGGACTCCCGGGGCTGGGGCTCCTCTCCCAGCTGCAGGCGGCAGAGGGCCTACCGAGGGCTACAGAGAGGGCACTATTTGCATGTCCTCTGACATATATATCAAGATTCAGACTTAGATTTGATTCTGTAAAAGTGAACGACAGGGTTGGGGACGCATTTCTACATTAGTTTCGTGTGGATGGTGCTGTGAAAATATGAATAATTTTAATTGGTGAGCACAGGTATATTTGCAGGCACGTGTGCAGTTTTACATGTCTTTCATCAACATTGGTCATTTTCGCTCTACAATTATTTTACATCCTTTTTGATATTAATCCCAAATACTTTTTTCTGTGAAATTTTCACTTCTATAATTTGGTTATTTGTTTTGCATATATTTCCACGCTGGTGTGTAGAATCACGGGTGGTTTATTTTTTATTTATTTTTGTTCATTATGTATCCTGCACTTGTCCTCATTTTTAAAAACTGGTTCTAATATTTTTTGTGGTATCTCTAGGCTTTCGTTATGTTTAAGATCATGTCATCTGCAAACAGGTAATTTTTCTTCCTTCTCACTGTTTTAAATGTCTTTTATTTCTTTTTATTGCCAAAGTTTGTGAGTAATTCTTTCAGTTGTAGGAGAAGAATGCTTTTCCCTTCTTCTGGGGTTTTACCTGGTGTAAGGATTCAATTGACATAAGACTGATCTCAAGGGGAGGATAAATTTCATTTTGCAAGTGCATGGCCTTCCTAATGATATGACACCCAGAGAATGTACAAAGCAGGTGGCACTTGTGACTTTCAGACAACAAAACATTCGATTTGGCAAGAGTTAAGGCAAAGGTGTGGGTTTGGGGGTATTTAATTAGTCAACAAGTAACTAGGTTTGTTTTCACAGCCTTCTTGTCCCTGTGTTCCTTATTCTGGTGCTAAGGATAGTTCTTCCCTCCTGGAACAGGTAAGGGAGTTTTCCCAAGGGAGATTTATTTCGTGCTGTCAAGGGACAAAGGATGGTCTGAGTGTCCTTGGACTGGCTGTTTCTCATGTGACTTCCATCCAAATCAGCCATGTGACACGTTGATATGGTTTGAGGCAGCATGTTTATTCTTCACGTTATCATGTTGAATACTTATGTTGGGGGTGATCATCATTGTCTGATCTTGATGTAGGAGGAATGGTTTTCGTATTTTTCTGTTCAATATGCTGTCAGATGTCGGCTTTCATAGTGGACATGATCATCTGGAGGTAATTTTCTTCTCCTTTTTTTTCTTTCATTAACATGTTTGTTTTTTTATTTTTTTAAATTTATATCCAAATTAGTTAGCAAATAGTGCAACAATGATTTCATGAGTTGATTCCTTAGTGCCCCTTACCATTTAGCCCATTCCTCCTCCCACAACCTCTCCAGCAACCCTCAATTTGTTCTCCGTATTTATGAGTCTCTTCTGTTTTGTCCCCCTCCCTGTTTTTATATTATTTTTGTTTTCCTTCCCTTATGTTCATCTGTTTTGTCTCTTAAAGACCTTATATGAGTAAAGTCATATGATTTTGTCTTTCTCTGACTGACTCATTTCACTTAGCATGATACCCTCCCGTTCCATCCACATAGTTGCAAATGGCAAGATTTCATTCATTTTGATTGCCGAGTCATACTCCATTGTATTGATATACCACATCTTCTTTATCCATGATGGATTTTTTTTTTTTGAGTGTTGAGTTTGATAAGTTCTTTATATATTTTGAATACTAACTCTTTATCTGATATGTCATTTTCAAATATCTTCCCCCATTAGTCAGTTGCCTTTAGTTTTGTTGATTATTTCCTTGCTGTGTAGAACCTGTTTATCTTGATGAGATCCCAATAGTTCATTTTTGCTGTTGTTTCCCGTGCCTCTGGGGACAATGTTTAGTAAGAAGTTGTTCTGGTCAAGGTCAAAGACGTTGGTGCCTGTGTCCTCCTCTAGGATTTTTATGGTTTCCTGTCTCACATTTAGGTCTTTCATCCATTTTGAATTTATTTTTGTGTGTATTGTACAAAGTGGTCCAGTTTCATTACAATTCCATGTTGCTGTCCAGTTTTCTCAACACCACTTGTTGAAGGGACTCTCATTTTTCCATTTGATACTCTTTCTTGCTTTGTCGAAGATTAGTTGACCATATAGTTATGGGTCGGTTTCTGGGTTTTACAATCTGTTACGTTAATCTATGTGTGTATTTTTATGCAGGTACTATACTGTCTTGCTGACTATAGCATTGTAATATAGCTTGAAATCCAGAATTGTGATGCCTCCAGTTTTTTTCTTTTTCATGATTGCTTTGCAGATTCAGGGTCTTTTGTGGTTCCATGATAATTTTATTTCTGAAGTGTTTTTATTTATTTTTGAGAGAGAGAGAGAGCATGAGCATGGGAGGGGCAGAGAGAGAGGGAGACACAGAATCTGAAGCAGAGTCCAGGCTCTGAGCTGTCAGCACAGAGCCCAATGTGGAGCTCGAACTCACGGACTGTGAGATCATGACCTGAGCCGAAGTCAGACGCTTAACCAACTGAGCCACCCAGGGGCCTCAACCATTATAAGTTTAGAATTATTGGTTCTAGCTCTGTGAAAAATTCTGGGATTAGTTGAGAGGGATATTTGCTTTGAATTACTTGCATTGAATGTCTAGATTGCTTTGGGTAGTATAAACATTTTAACAATGTTTTTTTCTGAGAGAAAATGGGAGGAGGGGCAGAGGAAGAGGGAAGGAGAATCCCAAGCATTTTCTGTGGTGTCAGTACAGGAACCAATGTGTGGCTCGATCTCAGGAACCATGAGTTCAAGACATGTGCCCAAATCAAGAGTCATGGCTTTAACCCATGGAGCATGTAAGCACACCAATTATACTCTTAAGTATAGAGAACAAACTGATGGTTACCAGAGGGAAGGTGAATGGAGGGTTTGGGGAAGTAGGTGATGGGGATGAAGGGGTGCACTCATAATGAGCACTGGGTGTTGTATGGGAATTTTGAATCACCATATGTTACACATGAATCTAATATTGCATTGCATGTTAACTAACTTGAATTTGAATAAAAAAATCAATGTATTTTAAGTGTCTACAAATGGCCTTGTTGGCATACAGCCCACTAGGAATCATTTATTCCAAAAACTATACTGACAAAAGGAACAGCTAGAATTTTGAGCTAAGGTATGTTCCTTTCCTTCCCCACCCCACCTCAGCAAATGGAGAATCCAGTGCAAGTACCTGGGACTATAGGCGTGTGCCACTGAGTCTGGCTGCAACCCCCACGCCAGATTGTTGTAGCCAATACACAGGGTTCCCGGTGCCCAGCTCCTGTTCAGAGGACTCTTTTCCAGAGGGACAGAATGTCAGTGACCCCAAGCTGTTTGCTGTTGACGCCAAGCCCCTGCAGGTGCCACCGAGATGTGGGACTCATTGTATGCAGCCCCACTTCCAGGATGGAGGCTTTGCCCTGGGCACAGTCCACTAGGGATGCTGGGAGCCTGGTCGCCCCAGACCTGACTTATATGGCAGGAGTCTCATGCCACCAGGACAAGCAAGCCACAAGGAAATGAAGGTGCCACCCACCCCTAAACTGATCCCTCCTTTTGTCCCCACCTGCAGCTTCAGAGTTTTGCTCAGGGCAGGGGGACCTGGCGCAATCCACTAAACCAAGGTGAAAATCTGTTCTGGTACAACCGAGTTCATTTCCAGCTGAGTGTGAGGAAGGTCTGGGCCTCATGTTGTGGGAGAGTCAGGTGCAGGAGACAAATGGCTTCAGTGGAGGATTCCTAACCTACTCCTGCTCACCAGCAGGAGAGAGCAAGAGCCAGGGACAGTGGAGGGAACAGCTGCTGTCAGAACACATTTGAGATTCTGTTCTCAGCAACTCTCCATTCAGAGGAGTCCGAGGTGGTGAGGTTCAGTCTGTGGAGACTCCATACATCAGAGCATTGTTGAACATAGGACAACATTCAACATGCAGCAGAGGAATTTGTCATGTGGGGGTGGGTCAGAAAGTGATAAAGTCTAACCAAACACTGTCGCCTAGGCTGTCACATCTAGGCTGGCTGTGTGAATGTCTCAGGCCACACCACCTCTGTAGTCTTTGAGACTACTTTCATTCCCTCACATCATGTCTTTGAGGTTATCCTAGTTTCAGGTCTGCATCAATAGTGTCACATTTCTGTGGAAAAGCATCCCATTGATGGAAGTTTTATACTTGGTTTATTCCTTTATATTTAGAACGACTTTTGACTTAGTCTTAGCTTCTAACACTAAGAAAGATACTATACATATGTACACACCATTTATTTTCAGAGCATGGGATTTCATTCTGGAGAAAATGCTCGGGAGTGGTATTTCCAGGTTACATGTTAAGTCATCCATGTATAATTTCATGAGTAACAGCCAATGATTTTCCAGATCTGGTGTTCATTTTTTATTCCTACCTGCAGTGTTTGAGGCCCCCAGAGTGCTGGATGCTCACCTGGATGGTGTTGCCAGTGTTCCCTTCATACCTGAGCCCTCAGGGTGTGTGCATAAGGCATCTATTGCATTCTTGATTAGAATTTCCTTGCCAATCGATGGTGTGAAGAGACTTTTCCTGTCCTTACTAATGTGTCTACAACCTCTAGGATGGGATGTTTACTACGCAAGGCTGTGCTTGTTTCATAGAGGGTTGTTTCCTTTCTTCCTATTGACTGTTGAGGGTTCTTAGCATATTCACGATGCAGGTCCTTGGTGGTTATGCAATTTGTGAATATTGTCTCTTCCTATGTACCTTGTCTTACTGCTATTTCCTCATTGGCAGAAAAAAACATCCGATTTTCACAAAATGTAATTATACCATTTCTTCTTATGGGTCTTGTGTTCTGAGCTTTAATTTTGGTTTTCATGATGATTACTTGTGACTAATATCTATTTTGTAATGTTTATACTTGAGAGAGAGACCGAAGGTGAGTGGTGGAGAGGCAGAGAGAGGGGAGACACGGAATCTGAAGCAGGCTCCAGGCTCTGAGCTGTCAGCAGAGAGCCTGACAGGATGCTCAAACTCTTGAACTGTGACATCACGACCTGAGCTGAAGTAGATGCTTACAGCGACTGAATCACCCAGGCACCCGACTTATTTCCTGATTTACAATGTAAATAAAAGTCTTTTTTTTCTGGTTTCTCTCAATGTTGAATTGTTCCCTAAGTGGTCTCTGGTGACTTAGTGTTTTGTTGTTTAAGTTTATGGACTCCAGTAACTCAGTTTCATGGCATGGTTTTTTGATAACTATATGGTCAATTCTGTTGTCATGCTGTACTTGAACTTCAAATTTCATAAGAGATTCTGTGTGTGTCTCTTTGGACAGATTGCTCATCACATATGATAGATGTGCTCCTGGGGTCAAAAAACGCGTTTACCTTTCCAGGTGTTGGGCTTTCTCTATGTCTCAGGAGCCATTGA
Organism: Panthera tigris; assembly: GCF_018350195.1. Lineage (NCBI taxonomy): Eukaryota > Metazoa > Chordata > Mammalia > Carnivora > Felidae > Panthera > Panthera tigris. The sequence goes on from NC_056665.1 coordinate 146,242,740, forward strand.
GCTCTGTGCACACAACCTAGTTCTTGACACAGGATTTTCCCTTCACAATTCTATGTAAAACCCTGAAAATTCATATTATGCATTGTCACTGTCAGACACTTCATGAATAGAACACACTGCAATGTTATATCATTTCCTGAAACTATTTCCTAAAATTATTTTACTCTTGCATGTTTGGGGGTATGATTTTTCTTTCTCCTTCAAAGGGGAGTTCATATCTGCATTTGTGGAATTCTTCCAGCCTCCTCATCCCCTAATGCTTTTCCAACATGCTGTACAGTGTTTCACTAAGTGCATATTTAGGTTTATTTGTACTCTGCCACATTCGGTGATAGGAGTGTAAGACAGGCTGAACCATATAGCTGGGTTTTGTTGTTGTTGTTGTTGTTGTTGTTCGGTTCCCATGTAAGTGATCTGTCATATTGAATGTTTATAGAAAAGATAGCCCCTCACTTTCATACACCACTAACAGGGGACATGGTCCTTTTTAAAAGAAAAGGCAAAGGAAGACAAGGGAGCTGAGACACAAGGTTGGGGAAAGAAACCTACAGGCTGGCAGGAAGGGTCATCTCTCCAGACTTTCCAGTTCTGCAGATGTGGGTCCCTGCTGAAGCCCAACTTGGGTTCTTGTGCAGGTGTCTGGACAAGCGGCCCATGAGATATGGGCACATAGGATTTGGAAAGGGTTGCTGTAGTTTGAGTTCCAGCCCGCCTGGCACTGCTGTGAAAATTCATGCATATGTTAACTTATGTCCACGACCAGTTAGGGATAAAATGGGTAAATTCAGGAAGTTAGGCTCACTACCTTAGATTCCATGTTCATGAAAATTTGTGACAACATTTCTCCCTTCCTTTTTTTTTTTTTTTTACTACTTTAATTATTAAATTTGTGTTTAAATTTTGGTTAGTTAACATATTGGGTGATATTAATTTCATTAGCAGAATTTACTGATTCATCACTTACATTAACACCCAGTACCCATCACAACGCATGGCCTACTTAAACCCCCTCACCCATTATCCCATCCCCCACACACCTGGCCTCTAGCAACCCTTAGTTTGTTCTCTAATATTAGAGTCTTTTATGTTTTTCTTGCTCTTTTTTCCCTTCGCCTATGTTCCTCTGTTGTGTTTCTTAAAATCCCCATATGAGGAAATCATATGATGTTTGTCTTTCTTTGACTGACTTACTTCGCTTAGCATGATACCCTCTAGCTACATCAACATCTTTGCAAATGGCAAGATTTCATTCTTATTTCTGACTGAGTAATATTCTAGTCTATACATATAGCACATTCATCACTCGGTGGACTTTTGGTCTCTTTCCTCACTTTGGCTCTCATTGGTAATGCTGCTGTAAACATTGGGGCGCATGTACCTCCTCAAATCAGAATTTTTGTATTCTTTGGGTGAATACCTCATAGATCAATTGGTGGAGTGTAAGGTCGTTTCATTTTTAAGATTTTGAACTGTTTTCTGGAATGGCCACACTATGCATTTTCACCAAGAGTATAAAAGTGTTTTCTTTTCTCCTCAGCCTCATCAATATGTCTTGTTTCCTAGTTGTTAGTTTTAGACTTTCTGACAGTTTGAGGTTGTTTCTCATTGTAGTTTTCATTTGTATTTCCCTGATGATGAGTGATGTTGAGCATCTTTTTGTGTGTCGGTTAGCCATCTGGATGCTTTGTTTGGAAAAGTGTCTAGTCATGTCTTCTGCCCATTTCTTCACTGGATTAGTTGTATTTTTGGTGTTGAGTTTGATACATTATTTATAGATTTTGGATAGTAGGCCTTTATGAGATTTGTCATTTGCAAATACCTTTTTCAGTTCTGTAGGTTGCCTTTTAGTATAGTTGTTTGTTTCTTTAGCGCAGAAGCTTTTTATTTTGATGGAGCCCCAGTGTTGAATGTTTGCTATTGTTTCCTTTGCCTTCTGAGATGCGTCTACTAAGAAGTGGCGATGTCCAGTGTCAAAGAATTTGCTGCCTGAGTTCTCCTCTAGGATTTTGATGGTCTCTTGTCTCACGTTTAGGTCTTTCACCCATTTTGAATTTATTTTTGTGTATGGGGTAAGAAAGTGACTCGGTTTCATTCTTCTGCATCTTCTGGTCCGGTGTGCCCAACACCATTTGTTGACAAAATTGTCTTTTTTCCATTACATACTCTTTCCTGTTTCAGCCAAGATGAGGGGACCATACATTTGAGAGTCCATATCTGGGTTAACCTTTCTGTTCTATTGACCTGTGTGTCTCTTTTGTGCTTGTAGCATACTGTCTTGATGACTACAGCTTTGTAATATAGCATGAAGTCTTCAATCACGAAGTCTCCTGTTTCTTTGTGTAGCATAGACATGTCAATAATATCTGCTCCTTCAATCCTTAACATTGACTGTGTTTCCATTTCTTTCTGTCATCCTCAGTTTCTTTCATCATGTTATATAGTTTTCAGAGTATAGATCTTTGAACTCTTTAGGTATCCTATTATTTTTCGTACAATAGTAAACGGGATGGATTACTTTTTCTTTCTTTCTTTTTTTTTTTTTTTGATTTGTCTTTCTGTTTCTTCACGATTGCTGTATAGAAATGCAATAGAATTCTGTATGTTGATTTTTTATCTTGTGGCTTTGCTGAATTGGTGTATCAGTTCTTGCAATGTTTTGGTGGAGTCTTGGGTTTTCTATGTAGAGTGTCATGTCATCTGTGAAGAGTGGAAGTTTGACTTCTTCCTTTCCAATTTGAATGTCCTTGTTTCTTTTTGTTGTCTGTTTGTGTGGATAAAGCTTCCAGGAATATGTTAGGTAGAATTATGAGAGTGGGCATTCTTGTGTTCGTGACATTAGAGGAAATTTGTTTTCCCAGTGAGGATATTAGCTGTGGGGTTTTCATATATGGACTTTATGGTGTCGAGGTATTTTTCCTCTATCCCTTGTTGAGGGTTTTTATCAAGAAAGGATGTTTTACTTTGTCAAAAGTTATTATTATTTTTGCCTCGATTGAGAGGGTCATCTAGTTGTTATCCTTTCTCTTATTACTGTGATGTATTACAGTGATTTATTTGTGAATATTGAACCACCCTTACAGCCAAGGAGTAAATCCAACCCTATCATGGTAAATGATATTTTAATGTATTGTTGGATTCGATTGGAAAGTATTTTCTTGAGAATTGTTGCATCCATGCTCATTAGGGCTAACGGCCTGTAAGTCTCGTTTTTAGTGGGGTTTAATCTGGTTTGGAACCATGGTCATACTGACCTTATAGAATGAGTTTGGAAGTTTTCTTTCCGTTTCTATTATTTGGAATAGTTTGAGAAGACTAGAATATTCTATTCTACTTAAATAGAATATTTACACTCTAATTATCCGGTAGAATTCACCTGTGAAGCCATGAAGCCCTCGACTTTGTGTGTCAGTAGGTTTTTGATTACTGATTCAATTTATTTGCTCCTTTCAGTCTGTTCAGGTTTCCTATTTCTTCACATTTAAGTTTAGTTAGTTTATATCATTCTGGTAATTTATCCATGTCTTTCAGATTGACCAATTTTTTGGCATATAAATTCCAAAATATTTTTTTATAATTGTATTTCTCTGGTGTTAGTTGTTGTGATCTCTCCTCTCAAATTTGTGATTATATTTACTTAGTCCTGGAGGAAGATGGCAGTGTAGGAGGACGTTGGGCTCACTGGGTCCTGCTGATCACTTAGATTCCACTCACATCTGCCTAATTTACCCAGGAAACCACCAGAAGACTAGCAGAATGGACTCTCTGGAGCCAAGCATAGACGAGAGGCCCACAGAAGTGGATAGGAAGGTTGGAGAGGCGGTCCACGCTACATGGACTGGGTGGAGGGAAAAAGGCAGTGGAGGTGCAGCCAGCCCACCCAGCAAGGCAGAGCCCCCGAATCTGGCTTGCAAAAGCAGAGGGGCTGGATGGAGTGTGTTCTGACAGCCAGTGGGAATTAACATCTGGAATGTTATAATTCAACTGCGCTGCTCAGAGAGCGGGAGGGCTAAAGGACAATGGGAGAGAGAGTTGTTGAGCCCCACAGGATAGAGCTCAGCTTGGCGGGGAACAAAGGCACAGGGAAGAGCCATTTCCCTTGCCCATCCCCCAGCCAAAATCCCAAAGGGAACCAGTTCCTGGCACGAACTTGCTTGCACCGCACAAATACCCAACGCTGTGCTTCTGCGGATCCATCCCTCCAATGGGTCTGCCTCCCTCCCAGTGCCACAGGGCTCCTCCTGAAGTGGACCACCAAAGGAAAAGCGAGCTGAACCTGCCCCTCCCGCCCCTGTGCATCTTGTGGATCCATCCAGGCTAATATGGCAGATCCCATCAAAGCAGCGCCCAAGCCTGGAAGTGTGCAAGTAGCCCAGAGGCCACACCACTCCACAGTGAGTCCTGCCCCTGGGAAAGGGGAAGATAAGGTACACAGTAGTCTGACTGTGGCCCCAGCGGTGGGCTGGGGGCAGATATCCGGTCTGACTGCAGCCCCGCCCACCAATGGAAGTTACTCCAGACAGCACAGGGGAAGAACCCTGCAGTTCCGCGCCACACCAGAGACTCTCCAAAATGATGAATCGGAAGAATTCTACCCATCAGAAACTGCAGGAAATAGCGACAACTAATGAACTGATCAAAAACAATTTAAGCAGTATAGTAGAAAATGAATTTAAAATAATAGTCATAAAATTAATCGCTGGTCTTGAAAAAAGTATAGAGGACAGCAGAGAATCTACTAATACAGAGATCAAGGGACTAAGAAACAGTCAGGAGGAGCTAAAAATGCTATAAATGAGCTGCAAAACAAAATGGAGGCGACCACAGCTCAGATTGAAGAGGCAGAGAGAATAGGTGAATTAGAAGATAAAATTATAGACAAAGAAGAAGCTGAGAAAGAGAGATCAAAAAATCCAGGAGTATGAGGGGAGACTTAGAGAACTATGTGACATAATTAAATGAAATAATATATGCATAATTGGGATTCTAGAGGAGGAATAGGCAAAGGTGCTGAAGGTATACTTGAAGGAATTATAGCTGAGAACTTCCTTTATGTGGGGAAGGAAAAAGGCATTGAAATCCAAGAAGCACAGGGAACTCCCTTCAGATGTAACCTGAATCGATCTTCTTCATGACATATCATAGTGAAACTGACAAAATACAAGGAGAAAGAGAGAATTCTGAAAGCAGCTAGAGATAAACATGCTCTAACATATAAAGGGAGACCAAAAGACTAGTGACGGATCTCTCTACTGAAACGTGGCAGGCCAGAAAGGAATGGCAAGAAATCTTCAGTGTGATGAACAGAAAAATAATGCAGCTGAGAATCCTTTATCCAGCAAGTCTGTCATGTAGAATAGAAGAAGAGAAAGAGGTCTTCCCAAACAAAGAAAAACTGAAGGAATTCATCACCACTAAACCAGCTCTAAAGAGATCCTAGGGGGGATCATGTGAGACAAAGTACCAGAGACATCACTACAAGTATAAAACCTACAGATATCACAATGACTCTAAACCTATATCTTTCTATAATAACACTGAATGTAAATGGACTAAATGCTCCAACCAAAAGACATAGGGTATCAGAATGGATAAAAAAACAAGACCCATCTATTTGCTGTCTACAGCAGACTCATTTTATACCTGAGGATACCTTCAGATTGAAAGTGAAGGGATAGAGAACCAACTATCATGCTATTGGAAGTCAAAAGAAAGCTGGAGTAGCCATACTTATAACAGACAAACTAGACTTTAAAGGCTGTAACAAGAGATGAAGAAGGGCATTATATAATAATTACAGGGTCTATCCATCAGGAAGAGCTAACAATTATAAATGTCTATGAACCAAATACGGGAGCCCCCCAATATATAAAACAATCACAAACATAAGCAACCTTATTGATAAGAATGTGGTAATTGCAGTGGACTTTAATACTCCACTTACAACAGAGCACAGATGATCTAGACACAGGATCAATAAAGAAACAAGGGCCCTGAACGATACACTGGATCAGATGGACTTGACAGATATATGTAGAACTCTGCACCCCAGAGCAACGGAATATACCTTCTTCTTGAGTGCACATGGAACCTTCTCCAAGATAGATCATATACTGGGTCATAAAAGAGCCCTTCATAAGTATACAAGAATTGAGATCATAGCATGCATACTTTCAGACCACAATGTGATGAAACTTGAAATCAACCACAAGAAAAAGTCTGGAAAGCCTCCAAAAGCATGGAGGTTAAAGAACGCCCTACTAAAGAATGAATGGATCAACCAGGCAATTAGAGAAGAAATTTAAAAATATATGGAAACAAATGAAAATGAAAATTCAACAAACCAAACGCTTTGGGATGCAGCAAGGGCAGTCCTGAGAGGAAAATACATTGCAATCCAGGCCCATCTCAAGAAACAAGAAAAATCCCAAATACAAAATCTAACAGCACATCTAAAGGAAAAGAAGCAGAACAGCAAAGACACCCCAAACCCAGCAGAAGGAGAGAAATAATAAAGATCAGAGCAGAAATAAACAATACAGAATCTAAAAAAACTGTAGAGCTAATCAATGAAACCAAGAGTTTTTTTTTTTTTTGAAAAAATAAACAAAATTGATACACCTGGAGCCAGTCTTCTCTAAAAGAAAGGGAGATGACCCAAATAGATAAAATCATGAATGAAAATGGAATTATTACAACCACTCCCTCAGAAACACAAGCAATTATCAGGGAATACTATGAAAAATTATATGCCAACAAACTGGACAACCTGGAAGAAATGGACAAATTCCTAAGCAGCCACACACTTCCAAAACTCAAACAGGAAAAAATAGAAAGCTTGAACAGACCCAAAACCAGCGAAGAAACTGAATCAGTTATCAAAAATCTCCCCACAAATAAGAGTTCAGGACCAGATGGCTTCCCAGGGGAATTCTACCAGACATTAAAGCAGAGATAATACCTATCTTTCTCAATCTATTCCAAAAAATAGAAAGGGAAGGAAAACTTCCAGACTCATTCTATGAAATCAGCATTACTTTGATTCCTAAACCAGACAGAGACCCAGGAAAAAAAGAGTACAGGCCAATATCCCTGATGAATATGGATGCAAAAGTTCTCAATAAGATACCAGCACATCGAATTCAACAGCATATAAAAATAATTATTTACCATGATCAAGTGGGATTCATCACTGGGCTGCAGCGCTGGTTCAACATTCGCAAATCAATCAATGTGATACATCACATTAATAAAAGAAAAGATAAGAACCATATGATCCTGTCAATCGATGTAGAAAGAGCATTTGACAAAATTCAACATCGTTTCTTAAAAAAAAAACCCTCAAGACACTCGTGATAGGAGGAACCTACTTAAGCATCATAAAAGGCATTTATGAAAATCCCACAGCTGATATCATCCTCAATGGGGAAAAACAGAGCTTTCTCCCTGAGATCAGCAACACGACAGGGATGTCCACTCTCACTGCTGTTGTTTAACATAGTGTTGGAAGTTCTAGCATCAGCAACTAGACAAGAAAAGAAAATCAAGGCATCAAAATTGGCAAAGATGGAGTTAAGGTTTCGCATTTTGCAGATGACATGATATTATATATGGAAAACCTGATGACTCCACCAAAAGTCTGCTAGAACTGATACATGAGTTCAGTAAAATCTCAGGATACAAAATCAGTGTACAGAAATCAGTTGCATTCTTATACACTAATAATGAAGCAACAGAAAGACAAATAAAGAAACTGACCCCATTCACAATTGCACCAAGAATCATAAAATACCTTGGAATAAACCTAACCAAAGATGTAAAAGATCTGTATGCTGAAAACTATAGAAAGTTTATGAAGGAAATTGAAGAAGATATAAAGAAATGGAAAAACATTCCGTGCTCATGGATTGGAAGAATGAATATTGTTAAAATGTCAATACTACCCAAAGGTATCTACACATTCAATGCAATCCCAATCAAAACCGCACCAGCATTCTTCTCGAAGGTAGAACCAGCAATCCTAAAATTTGTATGGAACCACGAAAGGCCCCGAATAGCCAAAGTAATTTTGAAGAAGAATACCAAAGCGGGTATCACAATCCCAGACTTTACCCTCTACCACAAAGCTATAATCATCAAGACAGCATGGTATTGGCACAAAAAGAGACACATAGACCAATGGAATAGAATAGAAACCCCAAAGATAGACCCACAAAACTAATCTAGACCTGCGAACTAATCTTTGACAAAGCAGGATACAATATCCAATGGAACAAAAAGAGTCTCTTTAACAAATGATGCTGGGAGAACTGAGCAGCAACATGCATAAGGATGAAACTAGACCACTTTCTTACACCATTCACAAAAACAAACTAACAATGGATAAAGAACCTGAGTCTGAGACAGGAGACTCAGACTTTCTCCTAGAGGAGAAAGCAGGGAAAAACTCTGACCTCAGCTGCAGCAATTTCTTACTTGACCCAACCCCAAAGGCAAGGGAATTAAAAGCAAAAAGGAACTATTGGGACCTCATGAAGATAAAAAGCTTCTGCACCACAAAGTAAACAGTCAACAAAACTAAAAGGAAACCAATGGAATGGGAACAGATATTTGCAAGAGACATATTGGACAAAGGGCTAGTATCCAAAATGTATAAAGAGCTCACCAAACTCCCCACCTGAAAAACAAATAATCCAGTGAAGAAATGGGCAGAAAACATGAATAGACACTTCTCTAAAGAAGACATCCAGATGGGCATCAGGCACATGAAAAGATGCTCAAAGTCGCTCCTCATCAGGGAAATACAAATCAAAACCACACTCAGATATCACCTCATGCCAGTCAAAGTGGTCAAAATGAACAAAACAGGAGACTATAGATGCTGGAGAGGATGTGGAGAAACGGGAACCCTCTTGCACTGTTGGTGGGAATGCAAACTGGTGCAGCCGCTCTGGAAAACAGTGTGGAGGTTCCTCAAAAAATTAAAAATAGACCTACCCTATGACCCAGCAGTAGCACTGCTAGGAATTTACCCAAGGGTTACAGGAGTGCTGATGCATAGGGGCACTTGTACCCCAACGTTTATAGCAGCACTCTCAACAATAGCTAAATTATGGAAAGAGCCTAAATGTCCATCAACTGACAAATGGATAAAGAAATTGTGGTTTATATACACAATGGAATACTACGTGGCAATGAGAAAGACTGAAATATGGCCTTTTGTAGCAACATGGATGGAACTGGACAGTGTTATGCTAAGTGAAATAAGTCATACAGATAAGGACATATGTTTTCACTTCTATGTGGATCCTGAGAAACTTAACAGACGACCATGGGGGTGGGGAAGGCAAATAATGGTTGGAGAGGGAGGGAGCCAAAACAGAAGAGACTCCTCAAGACTGAGAACAAAATGAGGGTATATGGGGGGTGGGACGAGGGGAGGTTGGGTGATGGCCACTGAGGAGGGCACCTGTTGGGATGAGCACTGGGTGTTGTATGGAAACAAATTTGAAAATAAATTTCATATTAAAAAAATTTACTTCGTCCTTTCTCTTTTGTTTTTGCTAAGTATGGCCTCGGTTTATCATTTTTAGTTATGCTTCCAAAACCCCGCTTATAGTTTCATTGATCTGTTCTACTGTTTTTGTTTGTTTCTTTATCATTTATTTCTGGTCTAGTGTTCTTTATTTACCTTCTCCTGCTGGCTTCAGCGTTCATTTTCTGTTCATTTCCTAGCTTGTTTAGGTGTAACATGGTTGTGTGTTTGAGATTTTTCTTCTTTCTTGAGTTTGGCCTGTATTGCTATATATTTCCCTCTTCCAACCAGTTTTGCTGCATCCAGATGGTTTGGCACTGGCATGTTTCCGTTTTCACTTGCTTCCATGTATTTTTTACTGTTTCCTTAATTTCCTGAAAATCTCATACAATCTTTACTACAGTGTCTTTAACTTCATGTATTAGTGGTGTTGCCAAAGGTTTCTTGTGGTTGACTTCAAGTTTCATAGTGTCCTGGTCTGAAAATATGCTTGGTATTATGTCAATCTTTTTGTACTTGTAGAGGGCTGATTTGTGACATAGTATGTGATCTGTTCTGGGGAATGTTCTATGTGCACTCAAAAGGAATGTGTATTCTGCTGTTTAGAATGGAATGTTCTGAATATATCTGTTAAGTCCATTTGGTCCAGTGTGTCTTCCTTAGCCATTGTTTCCTTATTGATTTTCAGCTTAGATGATGTGTCCATTGTTGTAAGTGGAGCGTTAAAGTTCTCTATTATTATTATTGTATTATTATCAATTAGTTTCTTTATGTTTCTTATTAACTGATTTATATATATCAGTGGTTACAATTTTAGCATATAAAGATTTAAAGCTTTGTATCTTCTCATTGGATAGACCAGTTTATGATGATATACTGCCTTCCTCATCTCTTGTAACAGATTTTGGTTAAAATCTAGTTAGTGTCATACGTGTATGGTACTACAACCTTCTTTCGACGTCCGTTAGCATGATAAATTGCTATCCCCCCCCCTCACTTTCAATCTACAGGTGTTTGGGTTGAAGATGAGTCTATTGTATGCAGTGTATAGAAGGTCTTGTATTTTTTTATCCATTCTGTTTTCCTATGCCTTTTGATTGGAGCATGTTGCCCTTTTACATTCACAGTGGTTATTGATAGATATAAACTTAGTGCCATTGTGTTACCTCTCAAGTCACTATTTATGGAGATTTTCTCTGCTTATTTCTAGTCTTTGTTTCTTTTAGTCTTCCTTACCCACTCAAAGAGTCCCATTTAATATTTCTCAAAGGGTTGGTTTAGATGCCACGAACTCCTTTGGTTTTTGTTTGGGAAATTCTCTCTCTCCTTGTATCTGAATGACAGCCTTGATGGGTAAGGATTCTTGGCTGCATATTTTTGAATTGGGCATGTTGAGGATATCATGCCACTCCTTTCTTGCCTGCAGGTTTCTGTGGAGACATCTGCCATAATCTTTTATGTCTTCCCTTTTTAGTTAGCGACTTCTTTTGACTTGCTGCTTTTAGCGTTTTTCTTTCTATGTGTATTTTGTTAATTTTACTGTTATATGTCTCTCTGTTGCCCGCTTTTTTTTTTATTTTAATGGGAGTTCTCTGTGACTCATAGATGTGGACGACTGTTTCTTTCCCCAGTTTGTGGACATTTTCCACTATAATGCACTCAGATAAAACTTTTCCTTTTTTTTCTTCCTCTCGTTTTGCTCAGGGACTCCTTTTTTTTTCACTATATGAAGTTTATTGTCAAATTGGTTTCTATACAACACCCAGTGCTCATCCCAAAAGGTGCCCTCCTCAATACCCATCACCCACCCTCCCCTCCCTCCCACCCCCCATCAACCCTCAGTGTGTTCTGTTTTTAAGAGTCTCTTACACTTTGGCTCTCTCCCACTCTCACCTCCTTTTTTTTCCTTCCCCTCCCCCATGGGTTTCTGTTAAGTTTTTCAGGATCCACATAAGAGTGAAACATATGGTATCTGTCTTTTTCTGTATGGCTTATTTCACTTAGCATAACACTCTCCAGTTCCATCCATGTTGCTACAAAGGGCCATATTTCATTCTTTCTCATTGCCACGTAGTACTCCTTTGTGTATATAAACCACAATTTCTCGGGGACTCCTTTGAAAAGAATTTTATTTCACTTTTTGGAGTTGCTGAGTTCCCGAAGTATACGTTTGAGATGCAATATTTAGTTTTCCTCTTCTTTGCTGCTTCATTTCCCCCATAATTTTATCTTCTATGTCACTTACTCATCTGCTTCTTTCCACCTGAGGTCATTATATACCATCAGTTTCACATTCCGTTTATAGCATTTGTAACGTTTCAGACTGACAAGTTTTTAGGTCTTTTCTATATGTAGACAGGGTATCCTCCTGTCTTGTTTGCTTTCTTGAAGCACAGCTAGTGTCCTTATGATAGTTTTTAAAAATTCTTTTTACTTATTATAGTTTTTAAAAATTCTGTTTGAGGCATATTTGTTATATGTGTTTTAATTATATCCCTTACAATGACCTTTTATCGTTTATTCTTTTGGAATGCATTCCTCCATCAGTCTGTATGTCTGTCTCTGCTTTCTTAAGTTTTCCAGAAAATCCTGTTATGTTTTCTGTTTCTAGAGTAGTGTCTTCATGAGAAGTGTTTACATACTGTTGAGGACCTGATATTCTGGAAGCATTTCTTGCATGTGCTGTGTGCACTGTGCTGTCATGTATTGGCTGCTGTGTCCCTCAAGTCAGTCCTCTGCAGGTTTCTCCTTGCCTCCAGTAGGGAGTTTTTCAACTTTGTCCAGTGTTGTGTTTTAACTAAGTGAGTTTGTTCTGACTGTTAAAAGAGGCTAATTCCTATCTCCCCTAGAAGTGAAGCTTTGCCTCACTATATGGTCAGTAGACTTGGTGCCTGTGGGGGTATATGGTGGTCTTTGGAGGGAGGGGCGTGGCGCTGGTCTGGGTTCTAGGCAGTCTTTTCCTAGTAAGGAAGCATCTGAGTAAGACAAGGGGGGTGGTCTTGGTGTCAGTGGCTCAGCTTCTACTGGGGGGTGCTGTGCTGCTCACTGAACTCTGTCCATGCTGATTGGCGGGAGGAAATATTGGCATCAGCAACCCCTCTAGTCCCTGCAGTTGGAGTTCCCAGCCGCCCCTGTTCAGGAAGCCCTCCCACAGAGAGAAAAATCTGTACTCGTTGGTCCCAGTCAGAACCCTGCCTTCACCCTGTCTGTGTCCAAGCCATTGGCCCACCTGGTGGCACAGAGCTCTTATATTTTATATCAGGAGCTCTAGCTGGGTTTCAAAAGTCCAAACTGTATGAACTCAATATTAGAGGGACCCCACCGATCCTCTGGGAGAGGGTTTTTCTGTGCTGTGGCTGGAGCTGGTTATCCCAGAAGGGCAGTTGCATGAACATTAGGGGCTTGGAGTTCATGGTAAAGAACATCAAGAAGGCAGCGTCCAGTTAGGTGCTCTTAGCAGAGGCTCCAATGGTAATGACCAGGGCAGTGCAATGGTGCCTGTCAGCTCTCGTGTCCCATGAGAGGCAATGCCCCCTCTCCCAAATGCACTCCAAGAAGGGACTGTCTCTCTCTATGCCAGCCAGGGGACCCTCAGATCGTAGTGCCCCCCCCCATTGGTCTCTGCTCTCCTTCTTCACAGGAGCACTGCCATGCCCACCAGGCTCCACCCCCGTGAGAGCATGGACTTCTAAATCTTTAGTCTTTGAACTCCACATTTACAGGAGGTTGACTTCATGATTACCTTATTTTAATCTTGACTGTGTCATGGGTGCCCAGATTAACCACTCCTTCTGAGGATGTCCGATATATATTTCCAGAAGAGATTGGCATTTCCATCCATGTTTTCTTTCTGCCTAGGCATCACCCATTCCATTATAGTTCTGAGTAGAACCCGTCGCAGAGGGAGGAAGAATTCCCTCATTTTTACTTCCCATGTGCTTGTTTGAACTGGACATTGGTCTCCTCTTTCCCTTGTTCTGAGAGCTACATCATCAGCTCTGCAGGTTCTGAGACTAGAGTATTTCATAATCAGGCGAGAATTACACCATTGGTTTTCCTGGGTCCCCAACTTGTGACAGTAGATCATGGGACTTCTCAACATATTTTGTCATGGAAACCAATGTGCTTTGGATTCTGTTGCTCAAGGGAATCCTGACTAATACATGGAGATGATTCATCTCTTGTTTAGAGGAATTGAATAAAGCTGTAGCTCATTGAATGTCCTGAGTAGCAAATGCCAGGAGGGAAGAGTCACGTTGTTTGATTGGGACAAGCGATGGGTGAAGATAATGGGGAGCTGTGGGATCCTGTGGTCCTGACTGCACAGGGAGTGCATCTAGGACTGCTTTAAGGTTCAGCTGTTGTGCCTCAGGAAATCTGTAATTCACTCATGTTGAGGGACAGGAGTAAGCAATGCAAACAACTGTGTCTTTGTGGTGTTAGTGCAGTTTTCCTATGACAACACAGTTGCTAATTCAGAAAGTTAATAGGTACGCACAGAATCCTGTGTCCAGGAACTGCTGTGTTGAGAGGAAACCCCAGACCCTGACAGGAAACCTGCCTGTATCCTCCACTGCACCTGCTCCTGGGAACACAAAGCAAAATTGTGCATAGTGTGCGCCCCCTGGTGGTGCTGATCCCCCCTGCAGGGAGGTTTGTGTCTGGGCTCCCAGTGAGGTCTCCTCACTGTGTCTCTCGCACAGTAATATGTGGCCGTGTCCTCGGTCTTGAGGCTGTTCATCTGCAGATACAGCGTGTTCTTGGCGTTGTCTATGGAGATGGTGAATCGGCCCTTCACGGAGTCTGCGTAGCCTGTGCTACCTCCACTACCACTAATTCCTGCGACCCACTGCAGCCCCTTCCCTGGAGCCTGGCGGACCCAGCTCATTCCATATCTCCTGAAGGTGAATCCAGAGGCCACACAGGTGAGTCTCAGGGACCCCCCCCGGCTTCACCAGGTCTCCTCCAGACTCCTCCAGCTGCTCGTCACACAGGACACCTGCAGACACAAGACATCTTGGTCAGGAAACTGTCACACATCCACTCTTTCTCACTCATATCCACTCACATACTCAGTGTCTCCCATTCACCGTGAATTACCTTTTAAAAGAGCAACCAGGAAAACCCAGCCCAGCACAAACTCCATGGTGAGGTGTGTGTGTTCTGTGCTGATCACAGAATGGGAACACCTGGGACTCCCGGGGCTGGGGCTCCTCTCCCAGCTGCAGGGTTGGAGCTGGACTGGTTTAATCAGCACAGGGAGGGCCCTATTTGCATATCCTCTGACTATATATCAGGCTCCAGACTTAGATTTGTTTCAAATTTAAAACCAGTGTTTGAGAGGCACTTCTAGATCACTTCTTGCAGAAGGGACTGTGACAGTATAAATAATTCTAATCTGTGAACACAGTGATCTTTTCATCTGTGTTTGCCATTTTACATGTCTTTCTCCCAGCACATCATGTTTGGTATGCTATTTTACTTTTTAGTGAAATTTAATCCTAAATACTTTATTTTGTGCCATATATTTTAATGTGTGTTTATTTTTGTGTGACAGATAGAGGGAAGGAGAGAGAGATCAGAGAGAGAGAAGGGGACAGAGAATCCCAAGCAGGCTCTGCACAATCATTGCAGACCCTGCCTTAGAATTAAACTCAGGAACCATGAGATCATGACCTGAGCCAAAATCAACAGTAGGCCCTTAACGGATTGAGCCACACAGATGCTCCATTTTGTGCCATTTTCAATTGTGTGATTTTGTTATTTTTTTCATTATACTATGTTTTAGGTGTGTGGAAATACAACATATTTTTGTATGTTGATTTGTACCCTGAACTTTTCCTGAGTTTATTAGTTCTAATACTTTTTTTATGGAGTTTCTAAGATTTCACTATAAGTTCATGTGATTCTCAAACAAATAATTTTCTTCTTACTGATTTGCATGTCTTTATTTCATTTTCTTACCTAACTTTTATGGGTACATCTTCAACTTGTAGGACCAGAAAGGTTTTTCCTTCTTTGCTTCTGTGTTCTTTGTCTGGTCTAAGGATTCAACTGACATAAGACAGATCTACAGAAGACAATAAATTTCATTTTGCATGTGCACAAGCTTCCTAATAATATGATACCCAGAGAATGAAGAAAGTACGTGGCACTTGTGCCTTTTAGAATAAAAAACAATGGATTTGTGAAGAGTTAACAAGACAGAGATTTGGATTTGGGCAAGTCAATTAGTGAGGAATTAACAAGGCTTGTTTGCACAGCCTTCTTGGTGCTAAAGTTCCCATTTCTGGTGTAAGGATGGTTCTTCCGTTCTGGTAGAGGGAAAGGAAGTTTCCCAGGAGAGATTTATTTCCTTCTCTCAAGGGGACAAAGGAGGGTCACAGTTTCCTTAGACTAGCTGTTACTCAAGTGACTTTCCTCCAAATAAGCCATGTGACAAGATGACATACATTGGGTGCCATATTTTACTGGTCTTCATGTTACCATGCGGAATACCTATGTAGGGAATGAGAATCCTTGCCCGGCTCCTAATATGACAGGAAAAGCGTCAGTTTTTCACTGTTAAATATGCTGTCAGGTGTGGGCTTTTCATCTACGGCCACAATTTTGTGGAGGTAATTTCTTTCTTTCCCTCAGTTGCTGAGATTTTTTAATAATGACAATTTGTTGAATTTTTTCTAGTTTTATATGTATCAATAGATGATGATCTAGGTGATCAATAGATGTGACTGCATTGTCACATATGACCCTTTCATTGTGCTGTTGCATTTACTATGCTAGGAATTTTGTATGTATGTCCATCTGAGATACTGGCCTTTAGTTTCTCTTCTTAAGGTGTCTTTTGATTTCACATCATAGTAAGGTTGGTCTTGTAGATGAGTTGGGGCCTATTCCTTTCTTTTCAGTTTTTGGTAAGAGTCTGAGAGGTATTGGCATTAAATATCCTTTATATTTTGATACAATTCATAGATAAAGTCCTCTGTTACCAAGCTGAATTTTTTTCTTTAGGGGCGGGATATGATTAGATTATAGATTCAATCTTACTTGCTTTAATTCTGTTAATTTTCTATTTCTTCATGTACAGTCTTGTGGATTGTATAACTCTAGAAACTGCCTAGTTGCCCCTTAGTTATCTAATAATGGGTCTATAATTATCTAGGCCTTTTCTGTTATTGTTCTTCACTTCTTTGGTATCAGTTATGTCCCCTCCTTAATTCTGGTTGTATCTGTTTGAGTTTTACTTATTTCCTAGTAGAGATGCTTTTTCAATTGCATTTAGCTTTCCAGATATCAATTTCGATTTGTTAATTTTTTGTATTATTACACTCCTTATTCCTTTTATCTGTTCTAATAATTTCTAATGTTAGTTGAGTTAATAAAAATGCCAATGAATGTATCTGGGAAATTCTTATTTATATGGTACCACAAAGCACACGGAAGTGAGAAAACAATCCTGAGAAAGAAGAACAAACCTGGAGACAGCACACGTCCTTCTTTCTAAGTATATTGCAGAGGTACATTGTCTATAACACTGTGCTACTGGCATACAGTCAGACACACAGACCAGTGGAGCAGGTTACAGAGACCAGGATGAAATGTGTCTGGATGCAGTCAGCATATCCTCCATGAGATTTCATAGAATTAAAATTAGGGAAAAAATGGCCTCTTTCACAAATGGTTTTGAATTCCAGTGAGTAAAATAATGACATTTGGTCCTTATCTTATACCATACAGATATGTAGACTCCCATTCAGCTGCGATTGCCCCCTTGTGGTCCCCGTGCTCCTGTTGTTTCACAGACCCCTGCAGAGATACAGTGACTCCTTTATTCCCCTCCCCGTTTATGCAACAGGCAAGGGTGAGACCCTTGCATCATGAGCACTGCAGACCCTGCTGTTCACAGGATGACTCCTCCTACATATTTTCCATCTTTGAACCCTTCACTCTGCTTCTTGCCTATAAATATACAGTTATATTTCCTTCAATCATTGGTGAGCAACAATCTTGAATAGTTATCCTTATCAGCTGGCAAGAGTCAGAAGAACTTTTCATTTGATAATCGAGAGAAGGAAAAGAAAGATTTTTGGGCTCAGAAATTCTACTTTCATGAAACTGGGATAAATGTGCTCAGCTTCAAACATGCACCACCTTTAAGAAAAAAGGAAGTGTCAATCCCAGGGACACGTTGGAGTCTGAGATTCAGAGCATTCTGTCTTTGAACGTAACGGGTTTCCCCAGATTGATAATCAAATTGTTTCTTGTTGGTGATGCACTTCTAAATTACACTGTATTTCTTCTGGGATAGGAATGTCAATACCTGTTATGTTATGGTTACCATGCAGAAGCATTCAGAAAACAAAAATGGTTTTCTAGAAATGCAGGTCGGCTGATGGAGAGAGTTTCACCCCAGGATGGAAGGTACCACAGTCTCACCCTACCCAAGCTACATGGTTAGATTTGGGGTTTTAGAGGTAGTGAAATTTAGGTACGTTTTGGACTTGACTTAATATGTAATGATTTGACATGTTGCAGGATTTGGGGGTGTGGTAATGTGAGTGTCATGTGGGAGGGAGGTGAACTTTCCCTGACATCAGTGTGGACTGTGGTCATCTATGTCATTCTTGAACCTGTGTAGAATAACTTATGTGGCCAAAGGGACTTGTCACATGAGATTAATTTTGACACATTGATATTACTGCCATGTGTATGAGTCTGGGGATGGAGTTCAGGACACAGATGGGCAGTCACCAAATGTCCGTCTCGGAACTAAAGATGAGTAGGTCCTGAAGACAGCACATCTGTGGGAGGGAATACCTTGAGAATTGTGGGATGAAACCCCTCATCACCAGGCACAGACACTTTCTTGCATGAAGTTCAAGTCTCCCTCTGGATCTGAGTGTCTAACTGAACCCAGGTGGATATGCATGGATGTCCCCCAAATGCTCTGAGGTGAAGAGAAACGGTAAGGAAAGAAACATGAAGAAAGACAGATAACAACAAGAAAAGACACATAAAGGTGTCATTGCCATTGAGAGAGGACTTCTGGGGATGACATGCATCCTGTTTTCTGCAGCCTTGATGGGACGATGTTGGACACTAGCCAGTGGAGGTCGGGGGCAGCCCTACAAACTGGGCTCTGGGATGTAAGACCAGAACCATAGCCACCCCCAAAGCTGACCGTATTGTGGACAAGTGACATGACTCGGGAGGTCCCTCACCTGAGGGTAAAGAGATGTTCTGGCCACCCTGTGGCCCCCCACCCTCTGAGGTCACTCCCTCCAGATGTTATACATTCACAGCTTCTATTGTATGTGAAATGTACCCTCTCTCAGTAAGGCGATGGTCCACTGCTGGTTCTGGGAGGATCCATCCTTGTGACCTTATCTCTGGTATAAACCTCTTCTCTGTCTTCTAAGAATGAAAGCAAAGTTCCCCTTAACATGCATCTAAAATCCAATATTGTGCCCTCACTTGGATCCAATTATTTTTTGGTGTAAATCACTAGTGAAATTGTCATCTGTTTGGAGATTCCCTTCAGAAGCAAGTACTGGAATACATGGGTGGTGTCAGGTGGTGTAGACCAGTGGAACAGCACATGGTAACCATGCATCCTCAAGGCTGAGCTTGTTCCCTAGTGAGGAATGGGAAGTACAAGGAATGCCGGGTGACACTAGTCTGTGCTTTCTGAGTACCCAGCAGACCTGGGTGAATGAGCCTGGTCCAGGAGCAAGGACGTCTATGCACAGGCAGTACATAGATGCTAGCTGTCTAGACAGACTGCCCATGAGATGTGGTCACAGAGAAGCAGGGAAGGGCAGCTGGGGTTTGAATTCCCACTCACGTGGCACCAACATTGGGAATCCTGAGTATGTTTGTTAATTAATGTCCACTACCAGTTAGGGATAAAATGGGTAAATGCAAGTTGTTAGACTCACTGCCCTAGATCCCATTGGTTATGACCATTTGTAACAACTTTTGTCCCCTTCCTTTTTTCCCCCTGTTTTTTAATATATGAAGATTTTATTTATTTACATCTTTGTTAGTTAACATGTAGTGTAGTTTTAGTTTTGGGAATAAAATTTAGTGATTCATCACATACATTAACACCCAGTGCGCATCACAAGTGACCTACATAATCTCCATCACCCGTTTAGCTATTTGAATCAGAATTTTTGTGTCCTTTGTGTAAATACCTTGTAGAGAAATTGGTGGGACATAAGGTAATTCTATTTTAACTTTTTAAACTCTTCTCCAGTGTGGTCACACCACTTTGCATTCCCACCAAGAGTATAGGAAGGTTCCTCTGTCTCCACATCCTTGCCCATATCTGTTGTTTCCTGAATTGTTCATTTTAGCCATTCTGACAGGTGTGAGGTGGTATCTTATCATGATTTTGAATTGTATTTCCCCAATGATGAGTGATGTTGAGCATCTTTTCATGTGTCTCTCAGCCATCCAGATGTTTTCTTTGGAAAAGTGTCTGCTCATGTCTTTTGACCATTCACTGGATATTTATTTGTTCTTCTGTGTTTGTTAAGTTCTTATAGATTTTGGATACTAACTCTTACCATGTATGTCATTTTCAAATATCTTCACTCCTCTGTCAGTTGCCACTTAGTGTTGTTGACTGTTTCCTCCACTGTGCAGAAGCTTTTTCTCTTGATGAGGTCCCAATAGTTCATTTTTTGCTTTTGTTTTCCTTGCCTCTAGAGGCGTGTCTATTAAGAAGTTGCCGAGGTCGAGGTCAAAGAGGTTTCTGCCTGTTTTCTCTTATAGATGTCGATGCTTTTTGGTCTTACATTTAGGTTTTTCATCCATTTTGAATATATTTTTGTGTTTGCTGTAGGAAAGTGTGCCAGATTCATTCTTCTGCATGTTACTATCCAGTTTTCCCAGCACCATTTGCTGAACAGACTGTTCAGCACATCTGGTTCTCTATTCTGTCCCATTCATGTATGTGTCTATTTTTGTGCCAGTACCATACTATCTTGATGATTACAGCTTCGTAATACAGCTTGAAGTCTAGAATTGTGATCCCTCCAGGTTTGGATTTCTTTTTCAACATTGCTCTGCCTATTCGGTGTTTTCTGGTTTTATACAAATTTTAAAATTCTTTGTTCTTTTTCTGTGAAGAATGTTGGTGTTATTTTGGTAAGGATCACATTGAATGTGTAGATTGCTTTGGGTAGTATTGATATTTGAACAATATTTGTTTCCCAATCCATGACCATGGAATGCTCTTCCTTTGTGTCTTGTGTAATTTGCTTCATATGCTTTCTATAGTTTTTAGCATACAGATCTCTAACATCTTTGGTTAGGTTTATTCCTAGGTATGTTATGATTTTTGGTGCAATTGTCAATGGGTCTGATTCCTTAATGTCTCTCTTTTCTGCTTCATTTTTGGTGTATGTATATAGTGCCAATAACTTGATGTTGTCTTTGTATCCTACAACTTTTCTGAGTTTTGTCTCGTCCTAGAAGTCTTTTGGTGGAATCTTTTGGATTTTCCACATAGAGTATCATGTAATCTGCAACGAGTGAACGCTTGACTTATTCCTTTCAAATGTCTATGCGTTTTATTCCTTTTCCTTGCTTTATTGCAGAGGCTAAGCCTTCTATTACTACGTTGAACAAAATTAGTGACAGTGGATATCCCTGTCATGTTCCTGACCATATGTGGAGAGCACTCAGTGTTTCCCCATTGAGGATGATGTTAACAGTGCGTGTTTTGTATATGGCCTTTATGTCGTTGAAGAATTTTCCATCTATCTTTACTTGCTTGATGGTTTTTATCAAGAAAAGATAGTGTAGTTTATCAAATGCTTCTCTGCATTTATTGAAAGGATCATTTGGGTCTTCTCCTATTATTGATATGGTGTATAACTTTGACTGATTGTTAATATTGATCCATCCTTGCACCCCAGGAATAAATCCGACTTCATCCTGGTAAATGATTCTTTTAATGTACTGTTGGATTCAATTTGTAAGTATGTTGTTGATAATTTTTGCATCCATGTTCACCTGGGCAATTGGTCTGTAATTCTCCTTTTCTAATTCTTCCTGTTGAAATTTTGGTAGTTTACATGTTTCTGGGAATTTATTCATTTCTTCCAGATGGCCTAATTGGTTGGTATATAGTTTTTCATAATATTCTCTTATAATTGATTATATTTCTGGTGTTGGTTGTGATCTGTCCCATGAAATTCATGATTTTGTCTCTTTGGGTCCTTTTTCTTTTCTGTTTGAATAATCTGGTCCAGGAAGTTCAATTTTATTCATTCTTTCAGAAAGCAACCTAAAAGTTTTGTTGATCTGTTCTACTGTTTTTGTTTCTTTCTATGCCATTTATAGGTACTCTATGATTGTTTACCCTCCTCGTCTGACTTTAGGCTTCATTTGCTCTTCCTTTTCTAGCTTCTTTAGGTGTAAAGTGGTTGTGTGTTTAAAATTTTATTTTTATCGTGTTAGGCCTGGACTGCTATCTACTTCCATCTTAAACCTGCTTTTGCTGCATCCCACAGGATTTGGACCGTCAACGCTAACATTTTCATTTGCTTCCATGTATTTTTATTTCTTCTTTAATTTCCTGGTCAACCGCTTTATTCTTCAGTGCAATGGTCTTTTACTCCAACTATTAGTGGTGTTTCCAAATTTTTCCTTGTGGTTGACTCCAAGTTTCATAGTGTTCTGATCTGAAAATATGCATGCCATAGTCTCAATCTTTTTGTACTTGTAGGGGCTGATTTATGACCCAGTGTGTGATCTATTCTGGAGAATGTTCCATGTGCACTCGACAAGAATGTATTCTGCTGCTTTAAGATGGAATGTTTTGAATATATCTGTTAAGTCCATCTGCACCTGTGTCATTCAAAGCCATTGTTTCCTTCTTGATTTTCTTCTTACACTATCTGTTCATTGTTGTAAGTGGGGTGTCCCCTACTTACAAGTGAAAGTCCCCTACTACTAGTGTATTATTATCAATGAGTTTTGTTTTATGTCATTAATTGCTTTACATATTTCAGTGCCCCAATTTGTGGTCATAAATATTTACACTTGTTAGTGCTTCTTGTTGGATAGACCACTTTATGATATAATGCCCTTCTTCATCTCTTTTTGCAGTCTTTGTATTTTAAATCCAGGTTGCCTGACATGAATATGGTACTACAGCTTTCTTTTTTTGTCCAGTAGCATGATAAATTGTTCTGCAACCCCTCACTTTCAATCAACAGGTATCTCTAGGTCTCAAAGGAGTCTTTTATAGGCAGAATATACATGGTTCTTGTTTTTTTAATCCATTCTGATACTCTGTGCCTTTTGACTGGACTTTTTAGTTCATTTACATTCACAGTGATTACTGAAAGATATGATATTAGTGTAAT